>NW_024424675.1:23945796-24059600 GCF_017311325.1 Ursus maritimus | reverse complement strand
ACAAAGAAATACTCAGATTATACTGAACAAATGAGGTTTAAATATCCTGGGTAACAAGGTGACATACCACATGTGCTACAGAAGGCCATGGTTGACAAGGTTTTGTTGGTCAGTTCCTCTAGTAGCTTTTGTCCTGAAGAGGACAAGCTCTGCTCTTATTAAGTACTTAAACACTTTTTTCTCTGCTATTGAAGGCATAGCATAGCTTGTTACTACAAGTATCCTCATCAGGTAAGACATGGAGTTTAACTTGAAACTAAAGTGTTTTTAAGATACTGGGTATTGGGTTACTTGTCTACCTGAATTTTCAGACCATCACAGGGCTTTTGAAAAATCTTGAAAAACAGTGTGCCATTTTCTGTGTTTCAGTGGGTCCTTGCCTCAGTTTGGAAGTAGATCGTACTGGAATGAAGTAAATAAATAGTATAGGACTAGAAATTAGCTGTTGTGTGCTAATTTATATCAGCATATTTAAGTTTCTTGTTTAATGATTGTCATCTTGGAGACTAAGTTAATATCTGCTTTCTTTTTTTTTTTTTTTTTTTAAGATTTTATTTATTTATTCGACAGAGATAGAGACAGCCAGCGAGAGAGGGAACACAAGCAGGGGGAGTGGGAGAGGAAGAAGCAGGCTCATAGCGGAAGAGCCTGATGTGGGGCTCGATCCCAGAATGCCGGGATCACGCCCTGAGCCAAAGGCAGACGCTTAACCGCTGTGCCACCCAGGCACCCCAATATCTGTTTTCTTGTTTATGTGTTATCTGGCTAATACACATGAGCTGATTGGTTTTTGATGGCCAAATGTGGCATTGAGACTACATAGCTGGATTTGGGATCTCAAGGCTGCACGTCATTTACTCCCAGCTATTTTAAATTTTCTGCTAAGATTTATGAAATTACAGTGGCCAATGTCAGAGTAATTCAGTATGTAGGCATGCACAAATGGATGTTGATAGGTAATATTGACAACATACTTCAGGGTGGGAAGCCGGATAAGCTGGTGAAAGGATGGAGAGATTAGAAGACTAGAGACTGAGACTGGCCCTTTCTGATCTCTGGGGTGTATGACTCATTTCTAGTGCCCTGTTTACATCCGTAACTATAGCAGCTAATCTTGGAATCAAACTTTATCTTTTATCCATCCATTCATCAGGTGACTGTAATTCTCTGGGTTCTGCTTTTTCCCTCTTTCATGATGTCATCTATTGAAATGATGCCCAAAGACCTCTTCACAGTCTGGTGCCAGGCTGACTGTGGTATAATGAAAAAATAAATATTTGGTCTTTGTCCTTAGTTCCTGGCACACAGCTTCTAAAACCCTTGGCATCTCTGGAGTGATAAAAGTGTCCTTAGAGAGATGACTAGTGGCTGGGAGCTCCTGGATAGCTTTAGGGTGGGGGCTGGTTGTCAGAAAGCTTAAGCCATGATTAGAGGATTAAAACTTTCACATACACACTTCTCCAGGGAAAGGGGCTGGAGATTGAGTTCAATCACCAATGGGTAATGATTTAATTAATCCTGCCTACATAATGAAACCTCCATAAAAACCTTTCAACAGCGGGGGTTAGAGAGCTTCACGGTTTGTGAATATGTTGGGCTGTTGGGCGAGTGGTATAACCAGAGAAGGCTCTGCACCTGCCTCCCTCCCCCCTTTTCTTGCTCTGCTCTATGCATCTCTTCCATTTGGCTGTTACTGAATTGTATCCTTTATAATAAACTGGTAATAATTAAGTAAAGTGCTTTTCCGAGTCCAAGTCGTTCTAGCAGATTATTAAATGGGGGGGGGTGTTCTGAATTTGTAGTCAAGACAGATTAAATGTGGGTAAAACATTTACCCTGTACTTGCATTGGCCTCTGAAGTAAGGACAGTCTTGTGGGACTGAGCCGTTAAACCTGTAGAATCTGTCACTGAGCATGGGTAGTGTTAGAATTGAATTGAATCATAGGCCACCTAGTGTCAGAGAGTTGGACAATAGCTGTGGGAAAAATACACGTATTTGGTGTCAAGAGGAAAAAAACACTCCCATTGATTGCATCAGAATACTTAGAAACTTCTTTACTCCTGAACCCTGTTCCTGCTGAAGATTGTCAACCAGAAGATGCAGGAATCTTTTTTTCTTTTCTTACGATTTTATTTATTTATTTTAGAGAGCTCACATGAGCGGGACGGACAGGGAGAAGGAGAGAGAATCTCAGGCAGACTGTGCACTGAGCGTGAAGCTCAGTGCAGGGCTTGATCTCACGACCCCAAGATCACAACCTGAGCCGAAACCAAGAGTCAGATGCTCAATTGACTGTATCACCCAGGTGCCCTGATACAGGAATCTTTTAAAGATTTCTAGGTGATTTTGACAGTGGCCTGGTTTGGAAACATGAGCAATAATTATAAGATCTCAAGGCTGATGGATAAAGGAAAAGATGCCACAAAAGTGTCTTAAAGAGTGGTGCCTGTCTGGCTCAGTCAGAAGAGCATGTGACTCTTTGATCTCAGGGTGGTGAATTCAAGCCCCACATTGGGTGTGGAGCCTACTTTAAAAAAAGGGGGGGGGTGTCTTAAAGAACTTCCAGTTTAAATGACAGACTTTATTTATTTATTTATTTATTTATTTCTAGGATTTTATTTATTTACGTGAGAGTGAGCACCAGAGCACAGAGGGAGAAGAGAAGCAGAGTCCCCACTGAGCAGGGAGCCGAACGCAGAGCTTGATCTCAGGACCCTGAGATCATGATCTGAGCCAAAGGCAGATGCTTAACCAACTGAGCCACCTAGCACCCCTATTTATTTTTTTAAAGATTTTATGTATTTGAGAGAGGCATGAGCAGGGAGAGGGACAGGCAGACTCCCCACTGAGCACAGAGCCGGAGGTAGGGCTCATGACTTAGATACTTAACTGACTTAGCCACCCAGGTGCCCCTTAATGACAGACTTTCTGAGCCAGTTTGGTTCACCTGTGAGAGACATTGCTTATCTGTAACTGCAATTGTGAATATTTATTTTCCTCCAAAATGTCAGCCCATGTCATTTAAAAAAATAGTCCTAGTATCAAAATGTTGATTCTTATCTCAATTTCTTAGGATCTGAAGATTGAAAGTGATATCCAAGAACCAGCTGAACCAGAGGATGACCTTGACATTATGCTTGGCAATAAAAAGAAGAAAAAGAAGAACGTTAAGTTCCCAGATGAGGATGAAATACTAGAGAAAGATGAAGGTAATATTGAGGCTCGGCAGCTCATTTCTAGGTTACTCAAGACTTTGGCCTAGTCTCTTTGATGACCTTTCTTATTTTTCTGTTCTCCTTATTTCCATTGCCTGATAATGGAAACTGAAAGGAAAGGATATCTAACTTGATAATGACAGTTCAAGATTTCATGGGGGAAGAATTTGGCAACTGGGATTATACTAGCTGTAACTAGATTTAAAATAATGTTCAAAAAAATTTTTTTTTTCATTTTTTTGTTAAAAGTGCTGTTTTATTAGTTCTAAGTGCTAAAGTTCTTTAGAGAACTTTAGTTTAGCAGATGGATTTTTATGGATGTGGATGTTTCTTCAGCGCTTCAGAACAGCTGGATTTTTTTTCTCTAGTTATCCCAGTGCATTATGTTATCTTTCGTTTGTTAAATCAAGAAATAATTCAGTGTGTCTGTTATCACGAATTCCTAGAGAGGTCTCTATTAAGGGGTTATTTATGAAAGTTGTAACATCCCTGTCTTGACAAAGTAACAGGTTGTTTGTGAGCCTTGATGCTTTGAGCCTTGATGCTTTTATGCAGGAGGGAAGACAAATGTCTTTGAAACTTTCATTTCTCTAGATCTGCTTCACCCCCCCCACTTTGTTACTGCCTACCCCTCATTCTTACGGTCTTTATTATCTGTAGCTTTAGAAGATGAAGACAGCAAAAAAGATGATGGTATCTCATTCAGTAACCAGACAGGTCCTGCTTGGGCAGGTTCAGAAAGAGACTACACATATGAGGAGGTAAGGTAAATTTTGTTATGAAAAAGGGCTAAGATGTTTGCTAGAATTCAAAGAAGAACAAGATCTTTATTTACTTATTTTTTAACATTTATTTGAGAGCGAGAGAGAGCCTGTGCAGTGTGCAGGGAGGGGCAGGGGGAAAGAGAATCTCCAGCAGACTCCCTGCTGAGTGTGGAGCCTGGGCTCCCCTCTCATGACCCTGAGATCAAGACCTGAGCTGAAATCAAGAGTCGGATACTTAACCAACTGAGCCACCCAGGCACCCCTGAAGAGCAAGATTGTCATACTGAATTGGAAGGGCCATTGAAGAACAGATCGTGAAACAGACCCGGAGAGGTCACACAATCAGTGCACAGTGCTGCCTGGTGCCCTCCAATGCCCAGAGTTCAGTATCATTATGGTATTCACTGCTCCATCTGAATCCATGAACTTCTGTGGACATGGAGCCCTTTAACTGGGAGAGCAGTAGAGGAAGGGGGTGCCTTAATTTAGGGCCAGGGTGAGTTCAGTTAGTTTGTATGGACTTTCCTGAATCTTACTTTTCCATGTATGATATACTTTCCCATAGAAATAGCAAAGTTAGTAGGGCTCATTCCTTCATTCATTCAGCTTTGAACTCAGTATCGCTGAGCATCCCTAATGGACCTGCCTGAAGATTGAGTGCTGTTCTTAAGGTGCTTCCAGAATATGTAGACATGATAAGTTGTGTGTGTTAGTAAAAAAGTGTATGTGCTGCCGAAGCGAGGACTGTGTTTAGTAAAAAGTGATGTTTGCTTTGCTTGAAGATAAAACAGTGACTCAAGGGTGAATTTTATACTTCTTCTATTAATAAGAATGTATGTGAATACCATTTGTTTCTCTATAGCTACTGAATCGAGTATTCAACATTATGAGGGAAAAGAATCCAGATATGGTTGCTGGAGAGAAAAGGAAATTTGTCATGAAACCTCCACAGGTCGTCCGAGTAGGAACAAAGAAAACTTCTTTTGTCAACTTTACAGATATCTGTAAACTGTAAGTTGGTTAATGGAGAGTCCTCCACCCCAAATACCAGCTACTCAGAGGAGGCTATGTTAAATATCCTTATTGTGCAGTTTGTTGCAGGAAGAAGGNAAGAGTGCACAAGTGTCAGGGTTGGTTTGAGGGAGGTCACAGTTAACGTCTGTCAGTTCTTCCTATTCATAGGTCTCAGGGCTTGTTTTATCAGGCATCCAAAGGTGAGAGAAGCCAACTCATGCTGACCCCTGAGAGTGGATCATAACCAGATGCAGTGAAGAGGGAGGAGGTTGAATATAGTCCTCAGACAGGAGCGTGGGGAGCCCAGGGAGGTAGAAAAGCTCATTAGGCTGGGGTGGACCTGGTAAACAACTGCAAGAGTGAGCTCCGGGACAACAGCTGAATTTGGTGCCTCTTCTTTGGATGGTCATTGGCAAGTCATGGTCGATGAGATCTTAATGACCATCACATTCCATGTGTATCTCACCCCCAGGTCACTCTGGGCCTGGCACTTCTCATAGCTCAGCTACATCTTTTCTGACAGGCTCTTCAGGGCACCAGACCTTATCTATCTACTGTTTGTTACTCAGTTTCATAAGTGATACATGTTTATTGCAGATAAAAGGCAAAACAGTGAACACAAAAGAATAATCACTAAAAATTCTACCACCCTGAGATAATCACTTGTTTTCATTATAGGCATTACTTAAAAGGTTTAGACTTTTGGCTGATGACAATAGTAGTATATTTATTTGAGAAAAACTAGAAAATACAGACATGCTGAAGAAAATGAAAAATCATCTATAGATAACTCCATTAAGAGATAATCATAATTTAATACTTTTATGTTTAGCTAGTATTGTGCATGTAGATATTTTAAAATACATTAGTATCATACTGGTTTTTAACAGGATTTTCTCAGTGTATCACAAAACTTTTACCCATATCATTAGTCTTCAGAAATGTTTTGAATAGCAACACAACATATTCTAACAGTTCCTTAGTTGGATATGGTTGCTTCCGAGTTTTCAGGATCAATGGCAGAGCTTCAGGAAACATCCCGATACACGTATCTTGACATAATTCAGAATAGAGCCTTAGGGCAAAAATTCCCAAAGTGGAACTGCCAAATTAAAAGGAATGGGTTATTTTTGTGGCAAATTGCCTTCCAACAAGCTCCTACCAATTTATATTACCACTAGCAATGTAGGAGCTTACCTGTTCTATTTTCATCAACCCTCACTACACTTTNAGAGTAACTTAAAAATTGTAATAGTAGTACCTGGTTATTGGAACAAGTTCAACCAATGCCAAGTGAATAGAACTATTTTTTAGAGATTTATTTTAGAGCATGCAAGTGGGGGCAGGGAGCAGAGGGAGAGAGGAAACGGACTCCCCAACAATGCCGGGCTTGATCTCAGGATCCAAGATCATGACCTGAGTTGAAAGCAAGAGTCAAGATGCTTAACTGACTAAGCCACCCAGATGCTCCCCAATTGAATAGAATTGAAAAGTTTAAATACTGAATAGCATTGCTCTGTATTTGCTTTTTCCTGTGTGTACTTGGCGGGTGGGTGGTATATAGAGACCTGTCTTGCTCCAAAAGCAGGATAGAGTGGATATACGATAACTTAACTGCTCCTCAGTTGAATATTTAAGCTGTTTTCAATTTTTCTGCTCTTGTGCTACCATGGAGTATTTCTCTATATATTGTTCCCTTTTTTTGTTAATGAAAATTTTCAAAAAAGACACACATAGGGATTAGCAGAACAGCCAAGTGTCCCATTGCCTAGGTTTTGTGTATTTTGACCTTTTGACACATGTGCATCAGATCTTTTTCATTTTATTTTTTTTAGAAAGGGGGAGAGAGAATCCCAGGCGGTTCCATGCCTAGCATGGAGCCCGACAAGGGGCTCGATTTCACAACTTTGAGATCATGACCTGAGCTGAAATCAAGAGTCAGACACAACCAACTAAGCCACCCAGGCGCCCCCAGATCTTTTTCTTCTTTAGAAAGAGGGTTTTACAATCAAGGACATCTGTGTATCTCTTTCTGATCCCTTCACCTTCTTTCTCAGAAAAAGAGGTTAACCTCTAAAGTTGGTGTTATTTCAGGGTTTGATGAACTAGGCACTAAAATTCACCAAATAGTTGAGTAATTACAGATAAAAACAGTGAACAGGATGGTTTTTTAGACATTTGGTAAGATTTCCAATGAAGGATAAAGTTTATATATTCCACTTTCTTTTTAGATTACATCGTCAGCCCAAACATCTCCTTGCGTTTTTATTGGCTGAATTGGGTACAAGGTAAGAAACTATATTCACATTTATGTACAATTATAGATCATACTACTGGTTATTTTAAAAGAATGTCTCATAACTTGAAAAGGATACATAACACCCTTAGGAAAAACATTCACATGATGATAATCAAGGGAACTTTTAGGCCAGGGAGGGAGGGAAATCATTTTTGAGAGCTTAGCTGCTTAGGAATAGGGAACAGAGTTAAAAGTGGCTCATCTATACAGGCCTGCTGGTGTTCCTGTCATTAATATTCTTGGGTCTTCTTATGGAGCAAACAGACTTCAGAGGAAACCATTTTCTTAGGCCAGAATTTATTTTCTAAATTGTTAATAGGCTATCGAAGAAATAGGTTGCAGAGTGGCACAGGAGAAAACACTGAAACAGAGAACCATAATTAGTTATTTTCCTGTTTTCAGGGCTCACGTGTTGAAGGCACAAAGCCAGTCTATCCCCATTCAGGGAGGCCATTATCCCACGGAGCCCATCCCAATGAGTATGACCATAAGTACTAGGAATCCAAAAGTCCCTTTAAAAATAATTAACACAGACTTAGAGCATGATGATGATGAACACATACTGAGTGCCTACTGTATGCCAGGTACTGTGCCAGGTACTGTGCCAAGCACTTTTTGGGGTACTCAGTTGTTACAGTGGTCTGTAAGTGGAAATTAATATTACCCGTCTTACAGGATTCATGTGAGTTGGTCACAGAGCTAGTTAATAGCATAGTCGAGATAGTAAACTCAGCTCTGCCTGTCTCTACAGCTTGAACTTTTAAAGGCTTACAGAGATAACTAAGGTGTTCTGTCTTCCTACTCTAAAACTCAGTTTGTTGGAATTGACTGCATTTGAGGTTAAGGAGTAATTTATTTAACTAGTGGTAGATAGGAAAGCTCTGTTGTAGAAGAACTGTGTTTTAAATATATATTTGTTAGATTATTTTTAATTTGTATAAACTAACGAAGGAATAAAAGCTAGCAGTGACCTACTTCTCAGAATAATTTACACTTTTACACTTTTTGTAGAGGTAGAATATTATAACAAGTTGTGACCAGTGAACTTATGGTCTGTGGGCTAAATATTATGGGGTTGTTGAGAAAATTCAATTTCTTTTGACAGTGAATGGGAAAAATTTCCTACATCAAGCATTGGAATCACCGTAGCCTGGAGATTAAGGGTTACAGTCCATGGAGGATGATAATAAAGCCTTATAGTTAAAGGAGAATCACAGGAGAGGTTCTTACAAAAGTCAGTTTTATGAGATGCAAAGCAAATATCAATTTAATGCTACCTGGCTGAACTTTGTTGTTTCACGATGTGATTTGTAACATATGGTAATATCTAGCACAGAGCTTTACCTTTTCAAAAGTGTTGGTCAGCAGCTTCTTTTCAAAAAGTTTCTCTTTAAGCACCACTGACAATATGTGACCTGTGATTCCAACTGTACTTCATTGGTAACAGCTTTATAGAGATACAGTCCACACATTTAAATGTACACATGGTTTTTAATATGTTGACATAGTTGAATAGCCATTACCACAACCCATTTCAGGATATTTTCATCAAATCGCTGACTGAGTCAAAACATTTGGTGATTAGAATTTGGTCCTTCCTATTTTTGTATTACAGATCCCCTCACTGCCTTATACCTGGTATACATTCAGTAGAAGTGTCTTTATTCCTGTTGGATGAATAAGCCATCACACACAGTGGAGGAATCAGTTTGTTAGCCTTCATCCTGAATCTGTCACTGGAGATTTAATTGGTTAAATTGGACTTAATGTTAGGAAATAGGAGTACGTCATCAGGCATCAACTACTTAAAAATAAATTTTGAAAGATCAGGTAGTATAGCACTGCTTTTAGAACTTGCCTGTGCCATTGAATATATTTTAAATAGGTCCTGGAATTTGGTTTCTTACAGGAAACAACAGTAATGGAGACACTTTTCTTTTCTCTCCTAGTGGTTCTATAGATGGTAATAATCAACTTGTAATCAAAGGAAGATTCCAACAGAAACAGATAGAAAATGTTTTGAGAAGATATATCAGTAAGTGTATAATTACATCACTCTGAAATGTTCTCAATATTTTGGGAGAGATCCGCAGGTTTTTTAATGAAGCTAGAAAGGCTGACCTTCAAAGATAAGGGCAAATGATGGGAGGATGGGACAGCAAGGGGACTCTTGGCAGCTGCTTAGGGGTATGGAGAAAAAGGGTTTGGATTTCTTAAGCTCCAGCAGATCAAGGCTGCTTTGTTGGTTCTAGGCTGAAGGACAAGTCAGGGAAATCTCTTTGCAGTTAGCAGGTGTATTCCCACCTAGGAAAGCTAATGAGTTCTGAGTGGCTGTCCTGTAGACAGAACCAGGAATGGCATCTGGCAATCATCCCTGCCTCCTTGGACACAAACCTTGGTTTAGCACCTGAAGCATCACAGCAAACAGCTTGTGTCTTTTTACCCCTGGAATATCAAAGTTAAGCTAAAGCTTTCCCTGGTCTGGGTGCCAGCCTGGGCTTGTGGAGTTCATTGTAGAAGTTTCAGAGGGAAGAAACCTCTGGCTCACTGCAGCCGCCAGGTAATTCTGTATGTTGTTTTTCCTGCAGAGGAATACGTTACCTGTCACACGTGCCGATCACCGGACACAATCCTGCAAAAGGACACCCGACTCTATTTCTTACAGTGCGAAACTTGTCATTCTCGATGCTCTGTTGCCAGCATCAAAACCGGCTTCCAGGCTGTCACAGGCAAGCGAGCACAGCTCCGTGCCAAAGCTAACTAATTGGCTAACCACCACTGATTTTGCAAAGTGTGTTGTGGAGATTTGGCTGGACAGGTTTACCATCAGAGTGGATATACCACTGTATTAAAAACAAGATAGAAAAGCTGCCAGGTTCTTTGGTGTGTGGCTGGTCGGTCTGAAATCCTTGAAAGATGCCGATGCTCAAGCTGTTGACATACTCGCTGCCTACTTTAACAACTGTCAGGAAAACATGATGGGGTAAGGCGGTGCTTTTTTAAAATCGTTCATAGACTTATGTAAAATGCAAGATAAATTAAAGTTATTATAACAGTGATTCTTTCAATTTGGTTTGTCCTTCGGTTTTCTATAAAAATTGTGCTTAATGAATTCAGCAAAACAGTTTGTGCCTGGGCTCTGCGAGGTCTCTATATCCTCATCTGAGAAACTGGACAGTGGCAGGTGCTTCAGCTGGGCAGCCTTTTTTCTTCTCAGCTTCTCTTGAAATAAAGCTTCACATGAGAGGGCGGTTGGAACATGAGATCGGGAGGACAGCCTGTTTTCAGTGTCCACAGAATGATTACATAGATTTGAATTCTTTTCGTTATGTGAGGATTGTTGCTACTACCTCACTGCCAAGTGCTCCAGCTGTTACCACATGAGGGGAATACAAGGTGCTAGGTACCCACCCCCTCCCCCCCGTCCGAATTTTCTTTCTTACTGGCCACTAAGAAAATCTTAGAAACAGCCCTTAAGTATGTCTTGTAATCAGCACACTGAGAAAAACGTTGGGCATCTGTTGGTAAGGAAGCAGTGTGGCATGTTGTACCATACAGAGAACTGAGTGCAAAGTAAGAAGCTAGAGAAAGCTTTTCTTTTTCCCAACTTCTGGGTTTGAAAAAGACCCACTACAAATGCTTTTCTGTTTCCTATATTAAAAGTAGCTTTTCAGTGTGACCATGAGAAACCAAGAGGTGATGGTGCCTATGTGGTGCTTTTGGTGCCTCCAGTTCTGCCTCCTGAGGATTTGGCTGAAAGCTGTTTCTCCATTCAGCACAGGGAGAAAGATCATTCAGTCTGCTGTGACTTGCCTTGCACACACCTGACCATAAAGGCACATTGCTGCTCCTCACGTGCTTGTTGCCAGACTCCTAAGTGGCCCCAGGAGCAGTCACTCAGCCCTGAATGTTTTAACCATGTTGTTTTTAATCACTGTGACCCTTAATTTTAAAGTACAGGCCACGTGTTATAAAACACCTTGGCCATGAAATGGTGGAGGGAGCAGAGTAGTCCGTTGACCAGATAGGTCCCAGGGAGACCACACACTGGCTGAGCTGCCACCACTGCCCTGATGAACTGAACTGTTTATGATGCCATCTTCCTTCTTGTGTATCTACGCCCACACAATCCCAATGTTCGATATTACTGCGTGAATAAAGCAAGGTTTAGTGCCTCTTGTGTAATTAGCCCTCCATTGCTTTTGTGTGTACCTATGTGTTTTTCTTTTTACTTCAGTGGGACCCCTTAGGGAAGACAAGTTTTTACCTTTTACCTGTGTGACAGGTTGGCACACAGTTGTTGCAGTTTCAACCCAATTTTAACTTCATTCTCAAAACAGTTTCTGGACTGATAGAATCCTTTAAGAAACTGTCTGATTAAAATTGAATTAACTATTAACCCACTCAATTTTGGGCTGCCCTAAGTTACCCATTCACAGTGGCATCAGCTTCTTCTGTCTCTACTGCCTCACACCAAGCCCCTCAGCTTCAAGGAACCTTCTATAGGGTGACAAAACAAAAGGCAACTGAGGGTTTTTGATCAAGAGCCGGGTTTTGGTTGTGAGAAGGGAACAAGACCTTTCCCAAACAAGACCGTTTCCATTAGGAGACGGTCTTGAGGAGTGTTCCTAATCATGCAAAAGGGAAAAAAGAAGGGTTCCGCTGGTAGTTTAAAAAAATAAAAAAGTTTGAGACTTGATAAACAGGTTCTGTGACTGCCTAAGCCAAGTCTGCAGTATGCTGCTGTGCATGTTCTTTCTGACCCCATCCTGGCTCACTCCCACATTTCCACTGCCCACTGCATGTAAAGTATTATTTCCCCTTCCAGGCCACCATAATATAGGAACCAAGAACAAGGGGTTTTGTTCACTCATTCACCCCTACGTCCTGAGAGCAAGCAGTCTAGCAAGTTGTCAGTGTTCTAATACTTGAGTTTCTTTAATATTTTTATTTGAGAGACAGCATGGGCAAAAGAACAAGCAGACTCCCCACTAAGCAGAGCCCAATGCAGGGCTCGATCCCAGGATCCCAACCTGAGCCAAAGTCAGGCACCTAACCAACCGAACCACCCAGGTTTCTTTAAAAGAAAGAAACCACCTTGGTTTCTTTAAAAGAAGCATAGAATGGGGGCTCCTGGGTGGCTCAGTCGATTAAGTGTCCAGCTCTTCATGGCTGAGCCCTGTGTAGGCCTCCATGCTAGGCATGAAGCCTGCTTAAGATTCTCTCCTCCCCACCCCCACTCATGCTTGCTTTCTCTCTTGTGCTTAAAAAAAAAGAAAAGAGGGGCGCCTGGGTGGCACAGCGGTTAACCGTCTGCCTTCGGCTCAGGGCATGATCCCGGCGTTCTGGGATCGAGCCCCACATCAGGTTCCTCCACTGTGAGCCTGCTTCTTCCTCTCCCACTCCCCCTGCTTGTGTTCCCTCTCTCACTGGCTGTCTATCTCTGTCAAATAAATAAATAAAATCTTTAAAAAAAAAAAATTTTTATAACCCCTCTCCCCCCAGACATCTTGCAATGTAAGTGTTCTGCAGAAAAAAATGTTTCGCTGGACATCTTGAAAGAAATTTTGCTGTGGTATATGAGGCCCCAATTCTGATCCGACCTCTCCCCCCCGCCCCCGCCCAGATCCTTTGCCTTGGCAATTCTAAGGTTTCACATTTCAACAAAACATTAGATTTTGCAATCTGTTTTAGAATCTGGGCTTTGTAGCATGTGATCTTTTTCAGTTGAAAAGATGGATTTATAATTAAAAACTTAATTCCCATAATCCTATCAACATTTTACTGTCAAAAACATTTTTCCGTGGGGCGCCTGGGTGGCACAGCGGTTAAGCGCCTGCCTTCGGCTCAGGGCATGATCCCGGCGTTCTGGGATCGAGCCCCACATCAGGCTCCTCCACTGTGAGCCTGCTTCTTTCTCTCCCACTCCCCCTGCTTGTGTTCCCTCTCTCGCTGGCTGTCTGTCACATAATAAATAAAATCTTTAAAAAAAAAAAAAAAAAAAAAAAAAAAAAAAAAAAAACATTTTTCCAAGTTAGTACAGTCTTCGTAGTTTTTTAAAACTGCAAAGAAGTCCATCCATGTTATACCATAGTTTATTAAATCAGTGCTTGGATGGGCATTTGCTAATTTGTAAGACTGCTATCAGTATGGACTCTGAGCAGTTGGGAGTGGCTTCCCATTGAAGACTGCTCTTGGGATGATTGTCTCAGATCCTGATAAACCCTGCCACCCTTGGCCATAGGAGCATCAAACTCTCCCAACAACATGCAACAGAGGCATAGTCCTTGGAGCTTAGTCACATTAATGGTGCTTTTTGAGAAGAAAGGACCAAACACTTGCTGGGTCCCTGTGGCTGCCATGGCTCCTGTCCTTTCAAACTTTCCCTGATAACAAAATATTCCTGAACCCTTCTCATCACTGCCCCTTGATTTAAGCTTGGGTTCTGTTTTATTAAGACAACATTGGAAGTTACTCGAGGACAAGCTGTTAAAAAGAATAAGTATTAATGGATATTCTTCATATTAAACACAACATTTTAATAGCCTCTTTTAAAATTATCATCAGCTGCAGATTTTCCTGAGCTTTTTAAATAGACCAGAAACAAGATCAAAGCCAAAAATCTTACATGGGAAGCTGGCCAAACCTAATCATACAGTGAGCAACAGCTTCAGTATCATTAACTCTCTTGGCCTCTGAGAATTATGATTTTTCAGTCCCAGACACATCTGTGCACTATGATTACCACTGCCCAGAATCTGGGGTATTCTTAACTATCTTTTAAACCTTTTTTTTTTTTTTAAAGTGTAAGCTCCATGCCCAACATGGGGCTTGAACTCATGTCCCTAAGTCTGAGAATCACATGCTCTACCAACTGAGCCAGCCAGGCCCGACACCCGTATTTTTTTTTTTTATTTGTTTTATTACATTCTTAAATAACAAATATTCTTAAATAATTCTGAGCTATTCCTAAATACTCTTAAATAATCCTGTAGGTAAGTGGCTAGTACTACCAAAGTCCCAACTTTGTACCAGGCCCCGTTCTAGTGTATTTTTCATTCCTTCAATCAGCACAGCAACCCTTTGAGGAAGGTAAACTATTCTCCCCATTTTAGAAAAGAGGAAATAGACTCAGAAAGAATAAGCAACTTGCCCAAGAGGTACACAGCTGGTAAGTGGGGAGCCAGGTTGCAGGTCCAGGCATTTCAGCTCCAGAGCCTGTGCTCTGCCCCTGTAACACTGCCTCTCAGGGACAGTGTCCTATGTTCAGAAGTATTACTACCTGAATGCCTGCAAAAGGCAGTCAGTCCCCTACCCTCCAGGAGCATATAGTTTAGTGAAGATGACAGATGAGCAAACCAGTTATAAATATAATCTGGTAAGAGGAGCGGTGATAGAACTAGCATTAGTGGAAGGGCCAGTGCTAACTCAGGTCAGTAAGGTGAACTACAGATAATGAGCCCAGTTGGAGAGAACAAAGACCATTGCAGGTAGAGGAAACAGCAGCAGCTGTAAAGGCACAGAAGCCAGATAATTCCCACAATTAGTTCCATGTGCCTTGACAATAGGTGTCAGGTTGGGAGATGGGAGATGTTGAGCTGGAAAGAGAAAGGACGGGGTCTAGAATCTACCAAATGGGCAGTGAATAACTGATGGTGGTAAAGACTGACATGGGAAGTAAGCATCAGGAGACTAGCTTGGAGGTTACCGTAAAAGTCCAAGTAAGAGATAAAGAAGGGCCTAATCTAAGGCAGTGGGATGGAAAATGAACATGACCTGATGATTAGGAGAAAATGCTGACATGGGCAGCAGGTGGACAGTGGTGCCATTCCCCAAGATGAGGACTCGTGAAGAAAAAGACTGGTAGCCTGACAGGGCAGGGCTTGACTGAGTTGGAGCTGGAGATGGGGAGGCAGTACTGTGGAGTCTGAAGCCATAGATTGTTAGCCAGGAAGTTGTACAGAAAAATTAAAAGAGGATCGAGAGGTACTGGCATACGAGGACGAATCAGCAAAGGAAACAGTGTAGAGAGGAGGAGGAAGAGCCAGGAGAGACTGTTGTCCCAAGAAGCAGGAGAGGAATTTCTGGGTCAGTTTGTGACAGGTACGTGGGAAAGGACTGCCCAGGTTTGCATCCTGCCTCCATCTCTGCAAAGCCAAGATTCACTGCCAAGACATGATCTTGGGCAAACTGTTCAATCAAGGTCTCAATTTCCCAACCTGTAACTCGGGATAAATATCTCCAACTCTAGGGGATTGTTGTGAGGTTTAAATAAGATTAAGGCAATCCTTGTTAAAGAATTTAGCACCCAGGAAATGCTAACATGTATGTGTTATATCCCTCTTTCTACAAGTCAAATGCTGCAGGTGGGGTTGTGGGCGAGGGAGGCATATAATTAGGAACACAAAGGTAGGGGTGCTTGCCTGGCTCAGACGGAAGAGCATGTGCCTCCTGATTTTGGGGTCATGATTTCAAGCCCAACGCTGGGTGTAGAGCTTAAAAACAAAACAAACAGGGGCATCTAGGTGGCGCAGTCCTTAAGTGTCTGCCTTCAGCTCAGGGTGTGATCCCAGCGTTCCGGGATCGAGTCCCACATCGGGCTCCTCCGCTGGGAGCCTGCTTCTTCCTCTCCCACTCCCTGCTGTGTTCCCTCTCTCGCTGGCTATCTCTCTGTCAAATAAATAAATAAAATCTTTAAAAATAAATAAATAAAAAATAAAAACAAAACAAAAAACAAAAATCAACCCACAAAGGTAGATGCTGGATTGAATTGTCTGCATATGTTCCATAGTTATTTAACTGACCAAGTCACATATTCCTTTATAAAACCTTTATGGGCAAGAATGAATGAGACAGACTCTGGCATTAGCTCCCTGTGTGGTCAGGGAACTGGATCCTGCGCTGTGCAGGGGGTAAACACTGCAGATATGTTTTAGAGGTAAGAGGGGACTAGAGGATGGGCAAGAAATGGGGTCCAGGTCATAAAGTGGGAATGGGTAACCCTGTCAGTTTCTGTTCTGCGCACCTGGAAAAGCCAAACCCATGCACTTGCCCAAACAAGACAGGGCTCCTGCACCTTTGTAGGACACCCTGATCACCTGGGCCCCCTTGGGGTAGACTGAAGCAGGGGTGCAGGGACGGGGACATGTGCGCCATGGGCCACTCACCAGTCAGAGGAGGCAGGTGTCCATTCATTCATATACACAGGAGGGCAAGCTGGGCTTGACCCACAGGCTTAGTGACCAGATGGACACACTACTCAACTGCAGTAACTCTTAGATGTAGGAAAAAAAGCTTGCTAATATTTTTCTTTGCCTCCTTTTTTATAATATTCTATTATATTCTATTGACTTTCTCTTTGTAAGCTGTCTGAAATATATTTTGGAACAAAGTGAATATAAAGTAAGCAGGGGGAAAAAAGAGGAAAGAAGATTACAGTCTGTTATTTTTTTTAAGAGAAAATCACCTGAATCTGGATTAGGTAGTAATAAATGAACTCATTCATTAGGTACTGTCATACTAACAATGTTCTTTTCTGCTTTTCAGATGAGGAAGATGAGGCTCAGAGAGGTTAACTGATTTTCCTAAGGTCACACAAATAATCTGGATCAGAACTCAGTTCAACATGAAATCTATACTCTTAACCCAGTCGCCCTAAAGTAGAGCAAACTCCTTAACCTCTTTGAGCCTCAGTTTGTGTTCTGGTTATCTACTGATAGAGAACAAATTAGTCCGAAACTTAGTAGCTTAAAACAATGACAATCACTGATTATTCTCCCTCACGGTGCTGGGCATTGACTGGGGTCAGCTAGGCAATTCTTACTTGGTTTTCAGTCAGTGGCTGGGCTGGACTCATCCTGAAGGCTTCCTCACTCATGTCTGACAGCGGCTGCTGGCTGACAGCTGGAACATGGGGCTGTCAGGCCTTGCCATGTGGTCTGGGCTTCTTCACAGCCTGGTAGCTGGGTCTCAAGACACAAAAGTGGAAACTGCTAGTTCTTAAGAACAGAACTGTGAGACTGGCACAGCATCACCATCACTGTATTCTGTTCAGCCAGAGCCCAGATAAAGGGGAGAGGGTACAGATACCAGCTCTCAACAGGGCCAAGTTTTAGAACCTTCACATCTACACAATGAAGACCTGTTTTTCTCAGCCCAAACCTCCCTTCTAGCTACAGAACTCTTCTATCTTCCTTCTGGAGATTCTCCCCTCCCCCTCCACACAGAGGCCCTGTGGCCATGCTCTGCCACCACTGAGAACCTGTCTGAGAACAAGGCCCAAGGAGGAAGCAAAGCTGAGGAATAGAGAAAAAGATTCCTGATGACGACTCTTGAACCCCTGGGTCCCACTGGGTCTGAAGGACTATCCCCAGACCTTTATATTTGCCAAACAGTAAACTACTTCCTGCTTAAGCACGTATGAGTTCAGTTTCTACAACTTGTAACCAAAAGTTCATATTACATACACCTCAAAGTTGGTTACAGAGATTAAATAAATACAAAATGTGCCTTTACACAGCAGATATTCAGGAAGTGGTTTACTGTTGTGTGGCCACAGCTGTTAAGGATTTGTATTTGTCCAAAGTTAATCAGTGGCCCAAATGGAATTCAAACCCAAGATGCCTGATCAGAATCTTTTGCCCAGCTCTACCTTCCATATTTCTGTGGTCTCACCAAATGGTCCACCGTAAAATATAGTGTGTCCTGACGGGACAAGAGATGACCTGGCCAGTGCTGGCTAATACTGGATACTCACCACATTTCAGCTCCTCACAGATAAAAAAAAAAAAAAGATCAAATTATCATGTCATTATTTCTTAAGCGTGTTTTAAAAACTATTAAAATTCCCAAATCCTCAAAAAGCACTCCAGCAGCTGCTACTAAACATTCCGAATGGCAAATGAAATAAGGTCTGAGAGGGATTAAAAACAAATTGTGGCCCTATTTTGAAGCTCCTCAAATTAAGAGTTCGGACTTAGGCATGTGACTTGCTTTGGCCAATAGAAGCTGACAAACACGACACAAGCAGGAACTTGAAGAGCACCTGTGTCTCGGGGCTTACCTGGTCTTGCCTGCTAGATGCCCACTTGACAAGTGGGTGAGACTATCTGGGACCCATGGGCCCCCAGCCGATCTGCCAGCTCACTTCAGCCACATCAAAGCCCAGATGAGGTAAGTAGAACTGCCCAGCTGAGCATAGCCCAAATTGCCAAGCCACTCAATCAGAAGCTAATAAATGTTTATTAAAGGTACTGAGTTTTGGAGTGGGTTTGTTATACAAGTTAATAACTGATATAAGGCCCATTTACTGTCCCTGATCTAAGCCAACCCCTCATACAGATGAGGAAACAGAGACCTAGCAAGGAACAAGACTTGCCCAGAGTCACAAACATTACTGGCAGCAGTACAGGAAGGAAAGCTTGACTCACAATCCAGTAAAGCCACTGGCTGTGATACTCCTTCAAGACAGCTGCCAGGATCACAAATGAGGCTTCAGATCTTCAGAACACCTAGGGAATATAAGTCCTCTGGGCACAATCTGGTATCACATTTCTTCACCATCTCCTTTTGGTTTTCAGAAGTTGAACAAAAAAAACCGATGAGCAATGGAATGGGAGAGGTCTCTCCTGTCCCAGACATGGGGAGGATGGGCAGGTGTGTGCAGGGTTTTGCAGATGTGAATTTTCCATTCAAGCTTTCCCACGGGCTAAGTAGTTCAGGAGCTTTTCTGGGGCACCAGGATGTCTAGGATATATCCTGATGCCAGGGTGATTAGGCAGGGCCTCTGGGCAGGGCTGATGCTTCCTCCCCTGGAAGGGGTCTTGCTTGCTCTTCTGCCTAACATACTAACAGAAGCCTACAGCCCCTCCTGTTCTACCTGAATCCCAAGCACTGAAAAGTGAGTGCCTCAGTCAAGCACTACTGAGTAAGGCCTTGTAGAGTCTGAAAACGTTACGGTGCAATCGGCACAGAGCACTAGGCTCTGGCAACACAGGAAACCGGTGCCAGCTCTGTGTCAAGTCCACCAAGGTCCAAAACCCCTTCTTTGCATTCTGCCCAAGTTCCAGTCCAGGGCAATGTACAAGGTAGGGACATGCTAGAACTCGGCTCTGGCCTTCTGAGCAGAAGAACTGAGTTCAGGGATTGGAGGGGTATGTTCCACTGAGGGCTCTTCAGGAGAGATGGGACACTCCCTGTGGACCTAGCCCCTTCTGCTGGACACCTTCTTTAGCTCTCCAGACTGAAGCCTTTTGTTTTGAGTAAGTTCCAAGGGGCTATTTTTCACCCCAGCTCTGAATTTCTCAGAGACTGAAGGCCTCAAGCCTCTACCCTCTCTCTCGCTGCTGCCCAGGGTCCCAGGCAGGCACACATTTGGGGACTGAGATCCCACTGGGCACCTAAAGCTCCAAAAAGCCAGAAACATTGCTCCACATCACACCAAGACGTAAAGGCCAGCAGGGATGGGGGCGTTTGGGCCAGCTGTGGGTCCAGAACTCTGGCTGCCTAATGGGCTGGCTAGTCAGGGCCCTGCACAGCCTGGAAACGTAGAGCCACACTCGGGCTTCAGACTGCTAGCCTGCCAATGGCAGGCAGGAGGGCTGCCCAGGGAGGGTGCCATGAGACAACATAGACTTCCCTGGGTGATTCCATACCCAAGGTAACCTAGCCTGAGCACTGTCTCAAGCCCAGCCTCTATCCTCCACCAAAACCTGGAGCCAAAGCCCAGGGTAGGTTTGATGGAGGCTATGTTGGAGAACTGGTGGTGTGAACTGGGATTTTCAGTAAGGACTCCAGCAGGCCTGAGACTCTGAGGAACATGTAAAGACGGAGGGAGAGCCCAAACCCCTTTGTGATGATGGGACCGAATTTCCTGCCTAGAAGAGAGAATGAACAATTTCTGAAGAGCAGTAAGCTGATCAGAAATACTTCTCAGAGGGGCGCCTGGGTGGCACACCGGTTAAGCGTCTGCCTTCGGCTCAGGGCGTGATCCCGGCGTTATGGGATCGAGCCCCACATCAGGCTTTTCCGCTATGAGCCTGCTTCTTCCTCTCCCACTCCCCCTGCTTGTGTTCCCTCTCTCGCTGGCTGTCTCTATCTCTGTCGAATGAATAAATAAATAAAATCTTTAAAAAAAAAAGAAAAATACTTCTCAGAGGTGCCAACACTAGAACAGCAGCTTAAGGATGAGTGGGTATTTCTCAGGTGGAGAAAGCAGGATCAAGAAGAGTACGTGCCCGACTTTGGAACAAAGTCCCACACCAGACAGACCAGCCCAAGTGGCCACACCTTTATCACCCAGTTCACAGAACCGGGGAAGGTACTTATAACCTATGAGTGACTCAAAAAAGATCCACTATGGCAGGTGATCTCTCCTGGGAATCTGAACACAGGGAAATCGCTCAACGTGTGGGGTGAAGTTAGGACAAGTGGAAATGTGAAGGAATGTCGCCAATTGTCAGAGAACAAAGCTAACACCTCGAGAGGTGGCTCAAGACAGGCAGAGGGAGACAGAGGTATTCTGATGCCAACCTCCACCAGCTTGAGGTCCACTGGAGTGGGGATCCATTCTTTGCCACCCAGGAGAGTGAAGGACGTGTTCTGAGTGGGCTAGGAAAGAGAGGTGGTAACAAGGGAGAGGAGAGGCCAGGGCATATAGGATCATGTACAGGAGTTGGGGTTTTGTCCTGATGGTGAGCAATCAGGTAAGGGTTTTACAGGGAAGAGACATGACTCAGATAAAGCAATGTGGTGGCTCGTGGGAAATGGGGCAGGGAGAAGCCAGAGACTGGGAGGCTAGTGAGAGGACAAAGCCCGAGTGAAAAAAAACACACAGTGTCCTAAACTAGGGCAGGGAAGGAGAGGAAGAGGTGGATTCTAGAATCATCTCAGAGCTGGGAAAATGAGACCGAGTGAGAAGCTGAGAGCTGGACCTACCACTGCCTAACACTGCTTGACACTTCAAGCCACCGAAGTATTCTCTTGAGGACCAGAACATTTGACCCTGCCCAACAATCCTATTGGCCATTTTTATCCCCATTTTATCTGTGGAAACTAAGGCCCAGACAGACCAGTATTGGTCTGTCTAGACAATGCTCGCTAGCCAGGAAGAGCGAGGGAGGAAAAAGAATGGGGTGAAACAGACTAGACCAGACTCTGGCTGGGCAGGAGGGCCCGGGTACCTTGAGAAAACACAAACCATCCCATCTCAGACCAAGTTGGGATCCAATCTCTTTATTGTCAGGGTACCCTCCCTGTGACCCTCCCCTCTCCAAACCTATAGAAAAACCCCAAGCCTGGGAGTGTCCTGGGAGGGGAGGCAAAGTGTGGGGAAACCTCTGTGCTCTGCCCTCTGGCCCGGGCAGTGCCAGCAGGGAGGGTGCGTGGGGAGGGGAGGCCAATAACTCCACCTGCAGAGGATGTGGCACTGGCTGGGATGTATGGGGGAGGAGGTGCCTGCTGCCAGCTCTCCTGGGACCCGCTGGGGGTAGTCTCCAGGGGTGGGTGCCCAGCTTTAGGCCTGGTACAGTGCATGCCCTTCTCCTGCCGGTGGCCATCACTCCTGTCAGGCTGAGAAAGAGAGAGACAAAGGAGAGACTGAGGCTGAGAGGAAGAGCCTCTGGTACTCTTGATAACCAGGGTTGGGAACACAAAGGGGAAAATGGTGTTTGCTGTTTGCAGACAGACATATGCCTGCCCTCTGGCTCTGACCTTCTAATTTTTTGGCCATGCAACCCTGGGAGAGTTCTCCCTCTCCCTGAGCCTCCATTTCCTCACCTGAACCCTGCACCTCATCTGTGAACTGGCTTCTTTGGTAAAACCAACCAGGAAGCTCCCAGAAGATAGACTGCAGATATAGAATCTCCTAAACTGTCTGGGAAGATCTTGATGGTGGAGCATCTCACAGCATGGATGGACCTCCATGCAAGCCTGTCTCACCCTGAACATGGCCCCCAAAGGAATGGGGCAGAGCAGAGTGGTGAACACTGGCTCGAGAGTAGGCTGTGAGGCCACACAGCAACGGACTCAATTCTATGCTCCACCAATTACCACCCTGGGACTGGTGAAATACGTGCTACCGCCCTGCCCCCCTCAGTGCCTCGGTTCCCACATCTGTTACGCGGGCACCATCACAACCTTGCAGGGCTGGGACAGTTTCCTCCTGGCAGGATGAAGTCTCAGCCCCTAACCCTGGCACAACCATCCCTCTCTGAGGAGGAACAGCTGGCGATGAACTCTCCCAGAGCACACAGAGCTGCGACTACTGCACAGGAGGCTGCTGGCCGTCTCCACATACTGAGGACCATAAGACCCCCCTTGCTTTGCTAAAGCTGTTCCCTCAGATGCCTCTCCCTCAACCCTGAACAGGCTCAACTACAGACTATCAGCTCTTCCACCACACCCCTCTCTGATCACCTGGCTCTCCAGCCCATCATCAGGCTCACATTGGTAATGGTTTGTGCCTTCTTCCATCAGACTCAGAGCTCCTCAAGGGTGGAAGAGACGGGCAATATGGCTCAGAGTGCGCCGAGGGAACCCCTGCAGGGCTGGCCTGGCCAGCCCATCCTTGGCTGCTGCTCCCACAGCCTACCAAGCTCTCACCATAAAGGAGCAGAGTAGAATGGCTGAGGATGGGGGGAGCCTTCCTTGCTGGGCATAGCAGGACCCTGCCAGGTCTGCTTCACTTCACCCCCTGTCCACCTGGACCCCCATACCTGCTTACTGCAAGGCCCCATCCTCCGCGTCTGTGTCCTGGCTGTGCTCCTGATAGGGAGGAGGCAACAAGAAACCATGTATCACTCACTACCAACTCTGAGTCATCCCTGGGGCCCAGAGCACATCTGGAGACCAAACTCGAAAAGAGGGACAGGTCAGCCAAGGGAAATGATTATGGGAACAGTCTCAACACAGCTGGCTTGGGATCCTGACAGGATGATCTGGGGGCCCCCCAGAAGAGAGAAGGGACCAGTCAAGGATGTTCTAGGTGTGGCAGGGGACACATTTCTGCATAGAAAGACCTTCTCAGACTGTAGCAGGCTAAAAGCCTGGTAGACTGGTGAGCTCCCCATCTTTGGGGCATCTAAGCCTTTGTTAGGGTCTTTACAGAAACTATAATGCCTAAGAGAGTAATTGGGTCAAAAAAGGAGAATGAGCTGCAGGCATGAGGAAGATCTCTTAAGTATGACAGCCATGAGCCCATCTGTCCTCATGCCAGAACCCAGCACTAATGAAAAGGGAGGAAGTTCCAGACCTGGTGAAGAAGTCTGGGGTCTAATTCTGGCTCAGCCTCTATTAGTTAATAAGGCCCTAAGCAAGTTACTCTACTCCTCTGAGCCTCAGTTTCCTCACTGGGTAGAAGTTGGGAACAGTAACACTTTGCACAGTGCAAGGCTGTTGTTAAGGTTAAATCAAGTTAGAAACTACAGGACCTGGTGCTGAGTGCCTGTTAGGTAAACTGTTACACAGTAAGCACACAACAGTTGCCTTACGTACTCAAGAGTCTGGTCAACCTTCCCGCTTAATGTAAGCTCCTTGCCAATGGCTTCCCAGTCTCACTCTGAAGAGTTCCAGTAACAGACAAGAGAGCTCCCTCATGCCTCCTTCATGAGACAGCCTGTTTCGTACTCAGGCAATAATGGCTTTTAGAAAATCCTCAGGCAGAATGGATACCCAACCTCCCTGTGGCTGCCCCAGGCAATCCCAGTCCTGTCCCCTGGAACTCTGCAGACTGCGTGTGCTCCCTTGAGCCCGACTCCTCCCTCCTCCAACCTGTGTGGAAACCGAATCTAGAATGGGCCCTGGACTAAAGAGAGGTCTACCTCGGTCCTCGGTGTGACTTTGGACTGGCAGCTGAAATAGGCATTCCCCTGCTCTTTCTCACAGAACTAGAAACCCAGGGAAAGAGGAAGAAGGGAACTCACAGGGCCACCAACCAGCTCAGAGGCTCCCCCTCCCTTGTTGCCCTCCTGCCAGCCCCTCCCGTGCCGTGCTCTCACCAGCTCTTCCTCACTGTGTGTCAGCAGCCCCTCCTCATCGCCGTCGTCTCGAGCCTGTGCTTCTCCCTGGGGCGTGCCTGCCTCAGAAGCCGTGTCCTCTTGGGGGGCTGGTGGCCGGCTGCTGCCACCACTACTGCCCCCACCACTGCCACTGCTGCTGTCGCCCTTCTTCTTGCCATCTTGAAAGGAAAGGGGCGGGAAGAAGGAAATAAAACTCAGCCTGGGGCAGCTCCCCAGAGCAGTATCTTAGCAGAAGCTAAGCCTCAGCATGGTGGATCCAGGTGGCATTAGAGGCCACGGCCCCTCTCTGCCCTGTGCCCTGTCCTCCCCACACTCTGCCCTGTGCCCCTGCTCACTGAGCTGGGCGAAGACCCTTGGAAGCTGACCTGGGTTGGCCTTCTGCTCCTCCGCAATCTGCTCCAAGCGGCCCAGCAGAGCGTCGATGTTGGACTTGATCTGTGTCAGCTCTGTCTTGATGGTCTGCAGCTCACTGCTCTTTACTGGGAGTGAAGGGAGTACAGGGCTGTCACCCAGGAGCTGGGAGCCTGACACTAAACTAAGACCCTAGACCAATTCTGTCAACTAGGAAGGCAGGCCAGTGGCAGGAACGGTCCTCATCTGCGGTTCTTTGGCCAGGGAAAAGGCTGGAGCTGTCCGTGGCTCCCCTCTAAGACTTCTGAGGCCATGCCTATAGTAACCAGCCCACCTTTCCGAACTTAGGACCTTTTCCCTGGACCTCTCAACTCCTGAAAGGGACTAGAGATGGATAAGAATGCAGGTGTGGTGTGCACCTGAGCAAGCATATGTATTTCTCCTCGTATTACAGGATGATGCCCGGATTTCAGGTGTATAAATGTGGGTGTCTTACCATCAGATTTCCCGGGTGCCTGACTGCAGCAGGTGTACACCGGAGTGAATGTGGAGTAGTGGGCATGTGCAAACTTGTCCTGACTAGAGGAAAGATGACACCTTCTCCTCACTGGGTTCCACGTCACAGCACTGGACATTTCTGGGTCCAACCAAGCCCCTTCTCCTCAAAGGTCAGCCTTTTCCTCTTAGAAATGCACAAAAATACCCACTTGGTTGTGTTAGAGCTGCAGAAGTGTGGGAGATTTGTTCCTTCATCTATTTTCCAATGTAAAAATATGTGATTCTGTTCTTTTGAATGAGAAAAGTAAAAATGATCTAGGAAGATCTAGTCACTCACACTTGATCTTGGCTGAGCCGGCAGTAATGGCTGTGGAGCGGGCAAAGAGCTTGACAGGTATGGTGGTTTTGACGCGCCGGACCAAGGGGACTGTGACCCGGGGTCGCTTCACAGGGACCGCCCTGGGCACTGGCACAGGTGACAGGCGGCCCCGATAGTCGAAGAGCCTGTAGGGGCAAATGGGCCAGAGGCTGCAGCATGGCCTGTGGCCACCAGAGGGCACTGCGACTCAAGACCAACCTGTGGCTGGCGGGCAGCCTGCACTATACCTCTGCCTGCTCCCAGTGAGCCCTGGGGGTGAAGAGGAAAGGCTTTTCGGACCTTAAAAGCTGCTGGGACTCTCATTCCATCCACCCTTCCTACCAGCCAGGTTGGGTAAGGGCAGGCGGGTAGTAATGGTTATAGCCCCAATTCAAGAAAGGAGCAAACGGAGACCATCCCCATAAAGAAGCCTTCCCTAGATCTGCTGTATTACCTGACATGGCTTCTGCTCAGTCAACTGCCACCCCAACCTCTGGTCAGTTTGCAAATGTCCCTAAAGCAATGCACATCGCCAGCTGGGAACAGAAAGATGTGGGAATGGGGAATCCCTAAGTCTGCCTGAGCCTCAGTGTTCCCACCTGCTTCATGAGGATGGCTACCCCAAATTCTGTGCCAACTCCCCATCCCGCCCCAAGGCTGCTGTGAGGGCAGAGAATGAGAAAACTTGGTTAAAAACACACATGTTAAAAGGTGTGATAGGTGGAAGGCCAGGGTACTGAGACTCTCAAACCAGGAGCCTATGATCTCAGGGGTATGAGGCTGGAGTCCACGCCCCTGTCCTCATTCTGGGCCACCTTAATCACCCCATCCCTCCTAGTCCACTTCAGAGACGGAGGGGAAGAGATCCATCAGAATATCAAGGTTAGGCAGCTCAATCAGAACCCTGGGCTCCCAGACTATATAGTGGCCCCAAAGTCAACACGCAGCCCTCTCCAAAAGGGTTCTTATCCTGCTCACCAGGCAGAAGCTCGTAGGCTGAGTAGTGGTCTCTCCCACCACATCTGCTACTATTACCTTTCTGCAGGGAACAGGAGCCTTAGGGGTACACTATGGGCTCACTTTGGAGACAGCCATGAAACATGCCATCACTGGGCAATTCAATGCCCCTTGGCTTCGCACTCCTTTGTTCAGAGAGCCCCTGCCCTGGGGTGGTGATGGCTGGAGATGGAGAGTCTCTGGGAATGGATCCAGTCCCGGACCCTGCATTTCTGCCCCTAAGGGGAGGGGGCGGCTCTGGCCTTGGTCAGAATCACTGAACCACAGAATCCCAGAGCTGGAGGGGCCCTGAGGGATCACTTGGTGCAACCCATTTCATAGACTGGGAGGGGATCTGCCCAAAGTCACATAATCCATTCAGTGGCAGAGCTGAGATTAGCACCAGGTCTTCTTGACTCCCAGACTAGGGCAAGTTCCACTACACCACACTGTCTCCTGAAACCATTCAGAGGTGAGAAAACCAAGGCTCAGAGAGGTTGTGTTCTTCCTTCCCACAGCCCGGGAGTGGGGGGGGAGAAGTTTGGAACAGCCCCATCATGATTTCCACTCAAGAATGTGGCTGGTGCCATGGAATGGAGCCCACAGCTCAAGGCTGGGGTCTAATGAAGGGTGGGCCACAGGCCTACCAGAGGCTATTTCAGGCCTCCAAAGGACCACTGGCTTCCTGTCTATAAATGAAAGGCCAGGAGCTCACACTGAGCTCTGAGGTCCCTTCCACCTGGCTGAGTACCTCCAATAGGTAAGGAAACTGAACAGCAGGAACGTGAGGGCTCAAACTCCCTGCAACTACTCCTGTAACCTGTTCTGTAATCCAACTTGCTATGTTTGTATGTCCCTTGCTATCCAGTCCTGCTGAGTCCCACACTAGGATTAGGAGGAAGAGCAATCAGAGAGCGGGAGACAGTGTGGGGTGGGGGAAGTTCTGACCTGGACACCTGCAGAACTAGACCCTAGTTCCAGCTCTGCCACCAATTTGTGGCGCAGCCTTGGGCAGATGCCTGACTGTACCTCTGGGCTCTGGTTCCCACTTGGAGGACAGAGTGGACTGCACCAACAATCTCTCAGGACCCTTCCAGCTTGGCTGTTTCATGCCTGGGCACGCCCCTCCCCCGCTCACCTGTCGTAGAAGTCGTCCCGGTAGTAATCATAGTCAAAGCTGTAGCCACTGGGGAAACAAAGGGGAGAGGGCCAGGGCTTAGGGACAGCCACTCAGCCCACTCTCCACAGGCCCTCATCTCCAAACGCCTCCCCAAATTCTAGGCTCGGCACACTGTCACCAACCAGTGTTTTCTCCCTCTGTACAAAGAGGGACCAATACCACCCAGATGGAGAGAGACAGACAAGACGGAGCGCCCCACCTGTATATGGCAGATGCTGCTCTCTTTAGCCCCTTAGGTCTGTTGGGCTTGGGCTCTCCAGCCATGTTGATATCTGTGTGGAGGGAGGAGGCAGAGTCAGATGCTGGCAGCACAGCAGGGTACCCAAACACATATCACCCTCATGCACGTGAGCGATTTCTACGTGCTTATGTGAGGTACACATGGACTGCCCTAACTAAAACGACCAACAGAGGTCTTCACACATTAGACTCATACCCACACATCACAGAGATAGGCCTATTTACAAATCCATATACATTCAGACACCTGCACACGCACGCTCACAAACATGTCACTCACATACACACGCCATGGACATCACACACACCTGCACTCTCAAGTATACTCGTGTACATCAATACTTCAAATACAGATCATTCACACACATGGGCATGTATCCAGGTAATCAAGTCACACACAAAAATAACACATATACTCTCAGTATACAGAGACTTGACTCCAACGTCCATATACATAACTGCCCATATACAAATGAGCCACTGCACATTCAAACAATGTTCTACTGAACATCTTTATACTTGGAATGATGCTTAGATGTGACAGGATCTCAATATCTGGTAAATAAATATGCATATCTGCTTACACATACTAGCATATTCTGACACACACATTTTTCATATATACACACTAAAGATATGTCCACGTATTCTCCACATGCTTAGTTATATCCACATATCACTTATATAGATAGGTATACCTTCTCGAACATACATACACACAGAAGGTCGACTGCCACATGGTCACATCATATATATAGCACCAAAGCCAAAGGCACCTGCTTCACCTTGTGCTCCCAGCCCCTCCTGGCTCTCATAAAGAGTTCTAACCTAAGCCATCCGTAGCCCAATATTATAGACTATGCTAGTCCACTCTGTTCCTTTTCTCTTAGGAATCTGCATTTTAACTGGAACCATAAAGCTTGTCATTAAGAGTCACTATGAAAGCAAAGACAAAACAGAAGCAATTTTGAGAAGCTCCTAAAATACTTCCCTACAGGCAGATTATATAACTACTTCATTTATAACTTAAATACAATTACAACTATTTAAATTATAACATTTCAGATAGGGGTAGTGGGTAGTAGCAAGGGAAACAGAAAAGGGCCTGAGAGAGAAGCTAGAAAGAAAAGGCCGGAACCTGCTCAGAATACCAGGAGCAGGGTCAAGGAGAGACGCTTACCCAGGGTCTGCCCGGCCAGCACCCGCCCATTCTCTCCCAGTACAGCTGCCCGGGCATGACGTTCGTTGGCATACTGGACAAAGGCATAGCCTTTGTGCACAGAACAGCCGGCCACACGGCCATACTTGGAGAAGATGGTCTCTACATCTGACTTCTTCACCACAGCTGTGTTGAGGTTTCCGATGAAGACCCGAGAGTTGATAGACTTGGGGTCATTCTTGTTAGTTACGTTGCTTGTCTGGATCTTCAAGGACATGGTGGCTACCTGAAGAGAGAGAGCCACTGTGAAGCTGGGTTCCCCCCCCCCCCAATTGGGCTCAAGGGCAACCCATGGCCCACATCCTGGCTAAACTGGATGGCTTTGTGCCCTGCTATACGTACACCCCTACAGCACCCAGCCTCCCCTTTTTACAGCTTACTGGACTGCTGACCTCAGGGCCAGGTATTTTATATATGTTCCCTCATTTGGTACTGACATGATAAGCAGAAGCAGGCCATTTCACAAGGGAGACAATGCACATTCAGAGGTCACAATGCTAGTGAGCACAGGGCTAGGATTTGAACCCTGGTCTACTTAAGTCTAATTCTTTTAAACCCATTCCTTCCTTAATGCTTATCTGAAATGTTACCCCATGCAGGATCTAAATTTGAAGACCTTCGATCATTTTTCTTCTGTTCCTTTAATGTAGAACCATGGCAAAGAAGTCACATGGATATTGCAAGTAATACCTGCTCCAGAAAAATACATTATGAAAATTGCTCAGTCTGTTCCAGACATTGACCTAGCTTTGGCTGTCTTTATTGGTACCAATCATTTTTAAAAAGGTGAGCTAAACAAGCCTCACTGAGCACTCACTGCAGGCTAAGGGTGGCATGCAATGTTGAGTAATCACAAGACCCGATAAATAGTATTACTACTGTTCCTATTTTACCAGGAACAGACCCCAATTAAGTTCTTTAACTTGCCAGGAATGAGTACTCAAACCCAGGTCAGTTGGTCCCTACAGCCCATTTTTTTTTTTCAGCTCTATCACTTTCCTTCCCAGAGCTAAAGCCAATTTAAATACTATAGATAAGTCAGCATATTTACCTGAGAATTTTTAATAAATTAATTTTTTAAAGTTACCCATTTTTATACTGACTCATTCAAATTTTATTGTTTGCTTAGAGATATCATACCTACTCTCTGCTCTCTACACTCTATGTCTTTTACCCCAAGGGACTGTACAAATCTCTCCTACCCTTGACCCTGGACAGGTTACATTAGAGGACAGGCACGAAAAGAAACAGAAAAGGAGGCTTGATGACTAAAGGCCTAACATGACTCCCTGGCCCAGCCTTTCTGCTCAATGGCATGGGTTTGTACAACTCCCTTTTGTACCACTCCTATTTCAATACCGCCCCTGCAGAGCTACTACAGAAGGTGCTGAAGACCCCAAGCAGTTATGTATTAAAACTCTCGTCAGCCCCAGGCTAATGGTAAACACCTGCCTACTAACCTAGTATTTTTGGGCAGAGGGAAGCTTCTTTTCAGAGAATTAGAGCAGAGTATAAGCTGGGAAAGCCTTATCTTTTGTTCCACTGGGGTGAGAGACCCTTTTCTTCTTCAATCCTTCCAGCCTGGAAGCTGGCATGTTCTGACCGACAGGTGGCACTGATTGCAAGGAAACCATAGGCTGGCCCTGAGAATAATCCTGAGGAAGAAACCTACTCCTATGGTGGGCTTGCAGGAGGCTCCATGGCTATACTAGGGTCAAGTGTGCACCATCCTAGGTAAAAGACAGGGGCTGAGAGGGCACTGCTATTGATGAAGGGGTTGGTGCCAGCTTTGGAAAGGGCCTGGAAGGGACAGACTCTTTTTTGTTACTCAGTTTACTTTTGCATCCAATCATCATTTAGCAGTGAGGAACACAAAAGGTATCACCCACGAAAACATGTAATACTGTCCAGGTGCAGCAAAAAATGCTCAATGTATGTGTGTTCCCCTGGGACCCCCATCCCTCATAGCCCTCTCTGATAATTCCTCTCCTACCTGCATGACAAGCCATTCAAAAGTTAATTCTTTGTCCATGGATATACAAAGAAGTTTGTGGGGCTCCTCCATGACCATCAGGTAACCCTCCTGGCTGATTCAGCTCAGGGCCATAAAGTTTTGGCTCAGGGAGGGGCCACCTTCCTTGGCTGGAGGGAACCAACCACTGACCTGGGGTGTAGACCAAGAAAGAAAGAGAGGGGGGATGATGATTTAGACCTGTTGGTGACTACTAGGCTCTGCCACTGACCTGGCAGAGACATGACAGGTGCTGGGCTCCCTAAGACCTCTGTCAGGAGCCTCTAACACCACTAAGCAGGAAGCGCTTACTGAATACCTGTGTGTAGTGATACAGCAGGACCAGCACTCACTCCTTGGCTGGTGAGTAAAGTTCTTCACATTTGGCCATACTCAGTCTTTTCTCTCCTCGCCTGGGGTTTGGGACAATGTACATAAAAGGACTTTGCAAATGGTGAAGCTCTTTATAGGATCTAATCATTACTCTGACTAGTTGAACTTCTCTGTTCTAGTAACACTGCCATCAGTGAGGCTCATTCTAAATGAGGGTCAAAGTCAGACTGGAGCACATTCTCAACAAAGCCAAGAAAAGTCAGCCAGAAGCCATGTCACACAAAGGCTACGACGCAATGGGGGGGGGGGGGGTGCCTGTGGCCATTCTGGGTGAGGAATCTACAGGGCCATGAAGAAATGTCTACCTAAAGCATGCTCCAGGCACCAGCCCCTCCCTATACTCCCTATCTAATCAGCCTTCGATTGGCTTTCAAAGGCAGTCTCCAAGGGCAGTCTGTGCTGCTACTGTGCACACTCCCTAAACCCAAAGGGATAGCTATCTGTGGGGATGTGGAACAGCTTCTGTGTTTAAACATGTTTATGAGACTCCTGAAAGTGAGGGATCAAGTTAGGGGTAGGAAATGAAAAGTGTGCCCTGACTAGCTCTTCTGGAACTGCTAGGTTCAGGTACAGAATCCCAAAGAGTCAAGAATTCTAAATTCAGACATGGTCTTCCAGGTTGTTATGAAACTTAAAATTTGTTAGCTTCACTTAGAACCTTCAAATATTTAGACTATAGTATGTAAGTCTCCATCTGTACCCTTTGTTCTGCCCTGCAAATGTTAGACGCAAGCCTGACAAAGCCTGCGACACAGTAAGTGCCCAATAAATATTAGGGAGGAAGCGGTAAAAATAATGCCCCAGGAGCATAGCCCCACCTTAAGGGGGAGTGGGAGGTGCACAAACCACTGGGGAGTGAGGTCCCAGGCACCTCATTAAAAGAGTATAAAAGAGTAGAATCTCTGACCCAAACACCCCTCTACCCCCCACAGACCAACCATCCCCAATTCAATCTTCCCCATACAATTCTTTCTTGGTTTTTCCAGGCTTCTCCCTAGTTTAGAGTAGGAGCCCTAGAAAATATTGACATCCTATTCAGCAGAAGCTGCTTGACTTGATAAGCTGTTTCCCCTGGGCCAAGCTCTGCCTCACAGATTAGCTGTGTAATTGAGAGCAAGGTGTCTGCAGCGCCTAGAGGCCCCACGCTTAGCAGTGAGCCAAGGAGAGGTGGGTAGAGGGACTGTTCTTGACGGTGGTGGGGAGAGGAAGAAAGAACCAGTTATTTCCAGAGACTTCTGCAATGTCAGATTAGCAGGGACTTCAGTGAACAAGGAGTTTATAGGCCCTCGCTCTGAGAACAGAGGGGAATGGACTTGGCCACAATGCCCCAGCCCATGAGTAGCAGGGCCAAGAACCCCATGGGTCCTTTAAGTCTAGGGTTCTTATATTCCATTTTTCCTTTTGGGTCAGTGAGGTGAGAGACAACCCTCAGGACAAGTGAGGGGCCGGGACGGAGCAATCCAGATATGCTATTTTTAAGGAAAACTAGGGACTGGCTTCCAAGTAAGTGTCTTTACCTTTACCTGCTGGAGAAATTGCTGCATAAAAGCTAGGCCCTTAAGCTAATTAAAACCCACCAGAGACACAGGCTTTGAAATGCAATTTACAGCTCAAAGGGATGGGCTCACTTCTCCAAGCTAATAAGAACAGAGGAAATTTGGCAAAAACAAACCGTTTTTCCCAGTTGAAACATTTCAGATGGAAGCTATGTTTTAGAAGTCAAGAGCCAAGCCTGAACATGTGGTAAAGTGACAGGACTTTGTAAAGGTAGAAAAACCCTAAAAGGTACAACCACCCCTGAACTCTGGGTAAATGAGACCCCCCCAGAGAACCATCAAGGTAAGAAGAGCCTCTAATTACTCAGTGTCAGACTTTACATACCCCACCTTATTTAATCCTCACAACAGCCCTGTGAGGAGGTATTTTAAAAAGGGGAAGGAAGACTCAGAGAGGCCAAGTTATTGGCTAACACAGCAAAGCCAAAACTGGAACGTAGGTCTGTCTGCCTCCATAAAGCCTTTTCATAAAAAGAGATGCCTTAGGTACTGATTGCCAAGGGGAGAGAACGTGTCACCCTCAGTCAAAGACAGCCTCTCCTCAGTCCTCACCCCTTCCCCTTTCTACTACAACATCTCATGTTTGCACAGGATTTTAGTGAACAAAACCAGTTTATATCCTTGATCCAGACACTGTCAGTCTCATAGACGAAAAGCTAAGGACTTTAGGTACATGACTTACTTAAGGTCACCCAGCCTAGTAAAGGGAGTAGCTAGGGACTTGAATCCAGGCTTCTACACACCACTGTTTCAATAACTGTTCAGGCCTCTGAGTCTGCCATGTCAGCCCTTAGGCCCTCCCAATTCTGGCCATCAGGTTCGAGTCTAGTCTTCACCACGACCTCTGAGGCACTTAGCCATCAGAATGTCCACTGCCCCAACTCTACAGTTCCTCCCTGGCACTAGATCTCTTCTTCTTAAAACGCTAATTTCAAAAGAAGAGCAGCTGCTCTTGGTCCTGATGCCCCCCAGTGACTAGAGCCTCTGTCCAGGCCAGTCCTGCTCAATACCTCTGGTCTTATTCTCCAGTGCACAGATGAGGGTCACACCAGCTTGTGGCCAGACCTCTGCCCTTAGACAGCCCTGGAGATACCGGGTGGTTTTGAAGGAAAATAGCTATCAGCGATGGTGAGGCTATTTCTGGAGAATGCCAAGCAATCAGACCGATCAGTACGCAAGGCCCCCTTGGTCCAGAGGCTCCTGGTTAACAGGCAGCCAAGGATGACAGAACATCTATTAATCTCATTAAACTCACCAGGCCCCAGCTCATTAGCATTGCCCAAATGATCATTACTGGCCAGACAGGACTAATTTCCCAAGGAATGCTCTTTAGTTCCTGACAATTCCCATTCCCATGAGAAACCCCAGCACCCAATATGTGAATACTGAGGGCGCCTAGAATGGGTGGGAGTGTAAGGGGTCCAGGATACAGGTTCAGGAGGCTTGGCCCCGGCTCTGATGTGTCACCTGCAACAAGTCATACGATTTCTCTGAGCCTTATCATCCTTATTCTGAAAACAGGAATAATCTTTGTCCTGATTACCTTTCAGATCTGATATAAAATCACACAGGCTGATCCATGTGAAAGTGCTCTGCTGCATCTACCACGTACTCTAGAAGGATAGAGGAGTGTAACTATTATCAGCCAACTCCTATCCCCTTCACTCACTCAACAGACATTTCTGAACTACTCCCCTCTGTGCTGGCACTATGGAGATGTTGGGAAAGACTGCTCACAGGCCTTGTCTTCTACGTCCTTCTCAACAAAGCCCACTTGCCAGGAACCTGCTTCTTAACGGTTTCCTAACAAAGGGAAAAATGTACCTAAAATAATAGAAACAGGAGATGTAAACTTGGGACATGTTCCTTAAACTCACTAAGCCTCGGGAGTCCTCATCTGCAAAATGGGAATTATACCAACGCCCATGATTAGGATTAGAGATAACGAGTATAAAGTGCCTGGTATAGGGGCGCCTGGGTGGCACAGCGGTTAAGCGTCTGCCTTCAGCTCAGGGCGTGATCCTGGCGTTATGGGATCGAGCCCCACATCAGGCTCTTCCGCTATGAGCCTGCTTCTTCCTCTCCCACTCCCCCTGCTTGTGTTCCCTCCCTCGCTGGCTGTCTCTCTCTGTCGAATAAATAAATAAAATCTTAAAAAATAATAATAATAAAAAATAAAGTGCCTGGGACCAGTAGGTATCTATGTAAGAAACTCAAATGCCCTGGGCTCTATGAAAACTGCAGGTCATCCACATTCCAGGCCTATGCTCTTTACCCCGTCATCTCCCAGTGCTCCATACTCTGCCTGAGACCAGGAGTCAGAGGTAGAGGGCCTGCCTACACACACTCTCTCCCCCGTCCCAGTGTCTGGAACCAAACCTAGAAATTTTATAAAGATGCCCCCAACCCATGCCTGATGTGACAGGCACTACTATAAGAAGCTGGGAGGGGTGTCAGGCCTTCTGAGCCAGTGACTCACTCCTCAGCTATACCACGAGATTTCTGTTCGTAACACTGGTTATCACCATCTGATAGGTCCTGAAAGGAGACCCCAAAGCAGAGGCAGAGCTGGGGCCTCAGTCACCTTTCCCCACAGTGTAGTTTGGGTATATACCCTTCCTTCCCTGTATCTTACACCCTAACTCTATCCCCAATTGTGGCCTTAGGCTGAGGTTTAGTTAGCATCTGTGATAAGCAGCGCTTCTAGCTATGGGTGGACAGGCAGCAAGGACTGGGTAGGTACAACCCTGGGCCTACAATCCCCAATAGTAAATTACAGTTAGGGACCTAAAAATAATTGTCAACCTCTTAATTTTTGTCAAAGGAAGTCATCCGAACACTTACCTACCCAATTCAATCATAATTATAGCTATCCAAATACTCACTCATTCATCCAGCAACTGGTCTGGTACCTGATCTCAAGGAACTCCCACTACATCAAGGGGATATCCACCATGACCACAAAGCACATGTGCCCTGGGCTGGAGTCCACTGCCCCAAAAGCTGCCCAAACAAAGCAGTCCAGAATATCAGTGAATGGAAAGGAGCACTACAGAAGGCTCCACAAAGAGAGTGTGTTCAAGGTAAATTCCATCTGGATGATGATGTGGGGAGAGGCGATGCCTGGCAGGAGGGACTGCGCTAACAATGCATAGAACATGCCCCTTTCTCCTCTTTGCTCCCTGCTCTGCCCTTCCTCCTGCAAATATATGCAGGATAGGGCCAGCAATAAACGTTTGAAAGAAGAGAATTCCTTTAGTGCTGCCTCCTCTTCCTTGATAGCTGCATACTAATTCTTGTTTTGAGGAAGAACAAAAAGGGAATACGCAATTCAATACGCAGCAGCTTTATACCAGGCACTGTGCTGGAAGCTTTACAGGCATAATCTCTCATAATCCTGACCACAGCCCAATGAGAAAAGTACTATCATCTTCACCCTTCAGATGAAGACAACTGAGGCTCAGAGAGAGCTTAAATAATTTGTCCACAGTTACATTAAGTGGCATGATTAGGATAAAAAGACCCTAAGCTTATCTGGTTCTAAAGCCTGTGCTCTTCCTACTCCACTCGATTGCTCCCATGGACCTGCCCCTTCCCACAGGAAGACGACCCTGGCTTTGCTGGTGCTGCGCCGCAAGACCGCAGGCTCTAGAGCATGTGACCACTAAGGGCCCTCTCAGGGCTAACCATGTGACTGTGATCATCATTACCAACTCCTGCCGAGCACTTACTACTGCACTCGGTTACTGCTACGGGGCAGGTGATGGTGTGTACTGTGCTCGTTTCACAGATGAGGAGCCTAAGGGTTAGAGCTTAGTCTTACACAAGCCAGGAAATGACAGAGCTGTAATCAGTCTGTTTGAGACCAGAGCTTGTGCTCTAACCTTGGCCCAAAATGGCTTCCATGCTAAAATATCCTGTACCTGCCAGGAGGTCAGCTTCTAACACTTTCTGATCCTTTGGGCATAAATGCATGGGGTCTTGTTGCAGGCATACTCTCACGTCCAAGAGCCAATAAGCACTTGTTGTGAGCTTGCAGAATGGTCCCCCTCTCCCTTTCTACACCTTAAGGGGCTGGCTCCTCACAGTGATAATGTGGCAAGATTAGTCACTGCTTGCTGTTGGTTGATTATAGCTATTCTTTTCTGTAAATGAAGTTTAAAAGTCATCAAAGGGTCTGTCAGCTGTGACTTATGAGCCTCTTTCCCGCAGGGAAGTCAGGCAGTGACAAATGCCCCTCTCGTTCTGCCATCCATTATGAGTTGGAAGGTGCCATGTTCCAATTACTGGAGACCCCGATGGAGCTCATGGAAAACCCTGCTCCAAGCTGTGGCCATTATTCAGGTCTGGCAGCACTGCCAGCAGGGTTACCCTAGGCCCAGGCCCCACTGGGTAAGAATGGAGTAAGAGCATGTTTCTGATTTTGTGAGCCAGCCCTTACTATCCCTTACTTGTGTTATCCCTGGTGGGTTTATCCTAGACATATTTTACAAACAAGTAAAAACATGCGTACCATGTGGGCGCTGTCTCAAAGTACCCAGGATCAAGACTGTCTAGACAAACAGACATGACAAAATAAGGTCATGCTGCCAGGTGGAGAAGGTGAGGAATACGATGATGCTCAGGAGGGACAGGAGGTAAGATATCTAGGATGTTCAAAGAAAAGTAGCGACTGAAGGAGCCCTTATAGATCTAGGGTGACCAACTGCCTCAGTTCTCAATACTCGTTATATGGCAAGCCCTGTCCAGCAAATGCTGAGGAACCAAAGATGAATGAAACATAGTCCCTGCTACTGAAGGTAGATGAGATAATTAAGGTCTAAAGAAGTGACTTGCCCGAGGTCACAAAAATAAGTTAGGGTCAGTGATGGAATGAGAAAGTAGGTCTCAGGACCTCTTGTAAAATAGAAAAAGCAGAGACAGGGAGCCTTCTTATGTGCCAGGCTCTTCATGCAGAACATGGCACAACATTCAGCTCCCGGGGCGCCTGGCTGGCTCAGTCGGAGGAGCATGCGACTCTTGATCTTGGGGCCGTGAGTCTGAGCCCCCTGTGGGATGTAGGGATTACTTAAATTAAAAACAAACAAACAAACAAACAAACAAAAAACTTAAAAAAGAGTGCCAGCTCCTATTCAAGTCCCACCTACATGCTTACTAGAGGACTGACTTCTGGCAAGCCCCTTAACTTAACCAAGTCTCAGAAAAATGGGGACTCAGTGTTGTGGTGAGTATTAAATAGAATAATACAAGTTACAATGGCAGGCAAATTTAAGTATCCCAAAATATTATTTATCATCAAGTAATTCCTGAAACAACTCTTTGAGGTAGATATTATTAATTTCATTTTACAGACAAGAAGACTGAAGTTCTTTTTCACTTTGTCACACTAAGTAAGCCAGTGCTTCTCAAAACTATGTGTGGTGAAGAACCACTTTTTTGTTTTGCTTTTTAAACTTCCAATCCATTACAAATACACTTGTAAAATACAATAAAACTGTCTAGTTTCTGGGCACTTACTTTCAATTTCTAGACTTACCACAACTCCGCGACAGTTGCGGACTAGCATCCTTTCAGTGGGCTATGCTCTGAGAAGCCCAGATCTAAGTAAGCAACTCTTACCCACCCCCGTCAACCTCTGTGAAAACCAAAGCAAAGAAAGAACAGTTTATTTCATTTCTCCTTTTGGCCCAATTCTTTTGGAGACTTTGGTGTTAGACCAATTTACAACAAGGATCCTAATCTTTTTCCTTTTTCTCTTCTCTCAAGAAAGAGAGAACAGGGTAAGCAGGCCAAGGATAGTAAGTTCAGGGACTTGCCATCAAACACGTCAGGAGGGGATTTATCTTGGTCATCTACTCTAGGTCATGCTGTATCCTGCAAGGGAAGATGATCTAGGCTGTCTGAGAATGCCACAACCTTCCTGAGACCTGGGGATCTGAGAGGAGGGTATATTACTGAAAAGGCTGGTACTTCTGGACCCTCTTCCCCCTGACACTAGATGACATGAGGAAACTAGCCAGGAAGGGGAGGTATGCTGTACCTTTCACAATCTTCTATCATGGCTGCTTAGACAGTAGTCTTCCCTACCTAGAGAGTTTCTTAAAAGTAAGATGGACAGATTCATTCTCCAATACCACCATATACCCAAGAGTATGACTGGCTGAAGCAGATGAGCAGCCAAGACACAACAGTATATCTTAAAATCTTCCAGGTGTATGGCCCAGTTGTCACCACCATACAAAACTTTCTGTTCTAAGCCTATGTCATGCTATCTTTCAGAATAAACCAAAGTAGAGTGGATCATATGATACGGTGTAGAGAGGAGTATAACCTGCTTTTGTGAGGAGGGGCCTGTCACCAAGCAGGAGCCAAAGACCGCATGTTTATTCCCACATAAGAGGCCACGTAATCTGGCCAAGAGAGCAACCTCTTGAAGCCAAAATGCCTTCATTCTGTCACTGAACTAGTTGTGTGACATGACCTTTGGGTAGTAGTGTCTTAAGTTCTTAATGCTTCAGTTATCTCATCTGTAAAATGGGGGCAGCAATAAATATCTCTGGGGTTGCTGGAGGATAAAATTTATTTAATGTGTTCTGGCACATCCAAAGTATGCAAGTATTAGCTACTGCTGCCACTATTTTTATTGTTGGAACCTGCAAGAACTCTTCCTTGTGAGTATCAAAGAGAAGGTGGTGAATTCTGCTGTGATAATGTGACCCAAAACTGAACTGTGATGAAGAACACTAGCACTGTGGATGCAATAATCTCTTCAAGTCTGTCACCAAAGTTCTAGTATTTGGAAATGTGTCTTGAACATAAAAGGAATCATAGGAGTAGACACTCAGTAAGTGTTGAATGAGGGGCACTTGGGTGGCGCAGTTGGTTAAGCATCAGACTCTTGATTTTGGCTCAGGTCATGATCTCGGGGCCCTGGGATTGAGCCCCAAGTCAGGCTCCGTGCTCAGTGTGGAGTCTGCTTGAGATTCTCTCTCCCACTCCCTCTGCCCCTCCCATTCATGATGTGTGTGTCTCTCTCTCTCAGATAAATAAATCTTAAAAAAAAAAAAAAGTGTTGTATGAATAAATGAGTATCTAGGGTGAAGGAGCATCCCTCCCACCCCCACCCCCTTCCAAGAGAATACAACTTGAGAAGGGGTCAGGAACTAAGTAAAGGTTCCAAAAGGCATCTTTGTACCTCAAGGACCCAGAAGGCAGGTTAGGCTTCTCTTCTGGGCAGCAGGGCCCCAGGGCCAGATACCGCAAGAAACCTCTACGTGGTGCTCCCTGTTCTGTGTCTCAGATGTAACCTCCACATCCTGTGGCTACTCTATTCTATGAATAAGGCTGCAGAGGGCTGTGCTGTGGCAGTGCGTATATCCCCATTTTCCAGCCTATCTTAGATGAAGTAAGGGAGGGGCGCCTGGGTGGTTCAGTCGTTAAGTGTCTGCCTTTGGCTCAGGGCGTGATCCCAGAGTCCTGGGATCGAGCCCCACATCAGGCTCCTCCACTGGGAGCCTGCTTCTTCCTCTCCCACTCCTCCTGCCTGTGTTCCCTCTCTTGCTGGCTGTCTCTCTCTATGTCAATTAAATAAATTAAGAAAAAAAAAAGAAGTAGTAGTAGCAGTAGTAGTAGTAGTAAGGGACTCTGAGGAACAGAGAGAGGGAGGCCTAACCCCTCTCAAGATGGGGCTTGCCCTAAGTTAAAACAGCAACAGGGGGTTACTAGCTTTGGATTTCTGCTTGCCTGTGGAGCCCTGGGTCCTGAATTCCACCTCTACTAGCTGTGTGAACTTGAGAAGGCACTTCACTTCTCTGAGGTTCAAGGTTCCCCATCTGTAAAATGGGATAAAAATCTCTACTCTGCTCACCTGCAATGCAGGCTGTTGTGAGGGTCAAAGGAGATAACATAAGGGAGTGCACTCTTTACATGAGATGTGCTTCATAAATACGGACAGGAACATTGCCTGGATGGACTGCTGCTGCAGGTCTTCCTAGACAGAGAGACCTGGGCAGGAAGCCAGGCGTCTGGAAGCAGGGGGTGGATGGTGCACAACTTGGCACTGCAGCCAAGAACTGTGCCCCTCAGGTGTAAGGACAGTTGATTAAAATCCTTTCATGTGGAATCAGTATTCTGCTCATTACAACAATCTTTCCCCTTGAAAATACTGAATGCCACCCCTCACAGCTCCACAAAAGCTTGATCCTGCAGACAGCATATGCACTGACATATATATGTTTTTCTAATTTCCTAAGTTCAGACAGAAGGGAAGAAAGTGGACCTCTCTCCAGGGTGCCAATCTAAACGCATCTTAGAGCTCACTCTAAGCATGGCCCCACAGTGCCGTATGTTTGGCCCAAAGGGGACCACCGAGGACGATGTCATAGACACAGCCACTCTGCCTTTGTCCCTCTGGTAACAAATTAACTCCACAAACACTACTAAGCATCTGTCTTTTGAGTGATAAAGCAAGTGTGTTCCCGCCACTCCTGTTTAAGACTCCACAGTGCCTTCCCACCACCAAGATTCCAGTCCAACTCCTTTAATGTGGCTTTGAAGCCCCTTCATGAGTTAAGGCTATCAAATCCATACACAACAATACTCTAAGGGGTTTTAAGTCACACTCACTTTACAAATGAGTAAACCCCAGTTCAGACAGTCAAAGTCAGTTGCCCCCAGTCATACAGTGAGCAAGTCAACATGAACTGGATTCTTCTGAAGGGCTGGGTATCAGACTCCAAAGTACAGACTCAAGTTTGAAACCACCTTTTCTTGGACAAGGTCGTTATGAGACAAGTGTGGGGACAGGGCATCATTTGGTTCAAACAAACCCTTTCAGGGAGCTGCTTAGACACTGTCCCTTGCTGGAGGCTGCCAATCTGACCTCTTCCACCCTCACAGCTGCATCATCATTAATAAACTTGGCATAATGACCAAAATATTCATTTGCATGTAATATGGTACACATTTGCATACCTAAGCTCAAGAGGCGCTGATGCCACAAGCATCAAATAAAAGCCAACCAATGAACCACAACAACTTGGGTGGGGGGAAGCCCCCAAGACAGCAAGCATAACATACCCAATACCTAATGAACTTCTAAACTAGTCAGTTCAACTGATCATGACAGAAGCAGCTATGGTATCTATGGTCTTTTCCGTCATTATCTTAGAAAGAATTAAACTAACCCTTTCTGGTCCCTTTTCCCCTCAAAAAAGAGACACTGTACTAAACAAATAAACTGGCTATACTCCAACAGCCAGTTTAAAAAAAAAAAAGTTTTGGGTAAACTTTTTTAAGGTTTTATTTATTTATTTGACAGAGATAGAGACAGCCAGCAAGAGAGGGAACACAAGCAGGGGGAGTGGGAGAGGAAGAAGCAGGCTCATAGTGGAGGAGCCTGATGCGGGGCTCAATCCCATAACGCCGGGATCACGCCCTGAGCCGAAGGCAGACGCTCAACCACTGTGCCACCCTGGCGCCCCTACCCAAAACTTTTAACAGAGGTCTCAGCTGTGGGAGCAAAAGCATGGGCGATGGGAACAGAAAGACCAAGACTTAAGACCAGGATCAACCACTTACTTATTAGCTATGTAACACTGGACAAGTCATGAAACTCCCTGAGCCAGTGTTCTCTACTAGGCATGCACTCCCCCCATACACTGAATCATCCATCCCCTCATTCACATAGTAAACCAAGGCCTGTAAATGTGGCCTCCTGAAGATTTTTAGAATGTATCCCTGTCTCCACTGTTATCACCACTCCCCGAATTCATCCTCTTCACAATCACTGGAATAGTATCACCATATCACTTCTTTGCTTAAAACTGAAATAAAGGACGCCTGGGTGGCTCAGTCAGTTAAGCGTCTGCCTTCGGCTCAGGTTGTGATCTCAGGGTCCTGGGATTGAGTCCCACATCCAGCTCCGTGCTCGACAGAGAGCCTGCTTCTCCCTCTGCCTGCCACTCCCCCTGCTTGTGTTTTCCCTCCCTCCCTCTCTCTGACAAATAATAATATCTTTTTTAAAAAAATCTATTAAAAAACCTGAAAGTTTTGCTTTATTATTTTAAAATTCTTAGCCAATAATTTGGGCATTTGTACTATTTAGTGTGTTTATTTTTTGAAATTACCATAAGAAATCACCTAAACCCCTACTCCTCTCTAGGATGGAACTCCTGTCAGCATCTTGGTATAGTTCCTTCCAGTGTTCTTCCTTTTGCATTATATTTGGATTACATAGTTTAATCACTTACCCAGTTCTGTAGCCTAATTTTTCAATCAACATTATAACATATGTTATACAGGTTATATTTGTCTTCATTGCTGCATAGCTTTCAATAAGCCCCATTGTTTTTAGAACTACTGTTTTTAATAACTCAGTTTTCTCCTGAGTGAACTTATTATAGTTTAGACTGGTTGTAGTCAGGTGGTCACTTATGCTTCTCCCAATTTCTCATGATTATAAAAAACAACATCTAAGGTGAAGTTTATTCTATACAGTTGATTATATCCTTAGGACTGATCCCCAGAAGGAAAATTACTGTGTCAAAATGTATGAGCATTTTTAAGGCTCTTGAGATACACTGCCTAATTGCTTTCCAAAAACGCTGTACCAATTTACACTGCTATCGCCAATGAATGCCACTTTTTTCTTTTTTTTTAAGATTTTATCTATCTGAGACAGCGAGAGAATGAGAGAGCGAGAGAGCACGATGAGGGCGAAGGGCCGGGGGAGAAGCAGGCTCCCCACTGAGCAGGGAGCCAGACTCGGACTCGTGGCTCTATCCCAGGACCCTGAGATCAGGACCCGAGCCTAAGGCAGACGCTTCACCGACTGAGCCACCCAGGCACCTGTGAATGCCACTTTCAGGGCAACCTCACCAGAACTGTGTATTACAATGGGGGGGGGTAGAGAAGTGAGGGTTAATTAGGAGGAAAAAGGCAAATCCTCACTGTTGTTTTCATGTATATGTGAAGATAACAGTGTCCTATGTTTATTAGTTTTTGAGTATATAGAGTTTTAAATGCCACAAACAAGTTATTATAGGTTCCTAGGCAGAGGGACAACATGCTAAAGAAGTTATTTATCTGCTCATTTATCAGAAAATCATTTATTTAGCACGTATCACTGGCAGACACGTACAAAATATAGACATGAATAAAGTACAATCTCTGCCCTGGAGGAATTCACAGTCCAGTGGTAGAGATCTCAGAAAAACCAGAATTTATATTTCATCTTTATAAGGGCTATGACAGGAAGACTTAGGAACTCAAAGGACAGGAGAGAAGAGAGAGGAAGTCAGAAAGGACTCATCAAGAAGTTCTGATCCTGTCCAGAGGGATGAAGTGAAGTTATTAGCCCACACAGAAATGAGAAGAACATTTAGGAAAGAGGAACATGAGCAGAGCTGTGGAAGCTAAACAGAGTTTCCATATTCAGGGAACAATAATACGTACTGTGGTTTGGCTGGAATGCAAGAAAAGAGAGGGCCTTGCAGGCCGCTTAAGAACCTGGACTTCAGGGAAGCCATGACCCGCTCCTAGGTCACACATATGACTGTGCTCAGTAAGGAGGCACTGCTAAGTCCCTACAGCTCTTGAGAGAGTGAACCACACAAGCCAACCCCCTGATCATCCCATCAGTGTTGCTCCTTTTTGTCTCATGTATCAGTCTTCTCTCACCAAGTACCATAAAACTTTTGGGGTACTTTTCAGATCACCTAGCATATTATTGGATACATGGTGGGAACTCCAATAATGCTCATGGATCGACTAATTAGAGGTACTTCATGCAATAATACAACTCATAATGCCCTTGCTGCCCTGGCATAGCCCCTGCCAATTAGCAGATGCTCAGTCACTGCCTCTCTTGGCAGATGTCCTGCCTCAGAAAGCTACCTCCCCCTTCTCGCTCATTCTGCCAAATAAAAAAAAAATGTGCCTGGGTACAAGAAGCTACAAAGTATGTGATAACTAAGGAGCACACAGGGTGGCCAGGGGGGAGGCCTGAGGGACATAAATCCTTCCCCACTGTACATTCCTCAAGCCAAGGACTCCCTCAGCTCTACCAGCAGTTTTGGAACACCACCACCTTCCCCCTCATAAAAATAAAATAGGTTTTTCCAATTGAGCATGTTAAAAGTCTCCTTTGAGTAGCTGCTGACCTTTCTCTAAGGTACTACCTACTTTCTACATTAATAACAGCTGCTTTAATGATGACAAGGATATTAATAGGATGATTATTTCAACAATTAATATAATAGTAAGTTATTCTTACCCTGCTAGTTGTGGTATGAGCCATTGGGAGTGGGATCGGACGCGCTGGCAAACATCCAACTTACGAGACTGTATTAAAATGGTCTGTTTCTGTGTTATCTCTTTTCCTACATTGACTGTGAATTCCCAATGGCAGGGACCACACTCTTTCATCTCCGCATCCTCTCTGCCTTCCAGGATAGGCCCTGGCCCAGAGTGGAAGCTCAGGGATTATCTGCTGAAATGAACTCCATGTACCATTGCCCCTGCCACCCCCACCATCCATGCCACTTAAAGAAGCCGGCTATAGAGAGAACACAGCCAAGAGAGACTCAGGAGAAAGAGAAAGGAGGCATTTCTGCAGGGGCCTAATCCACCCAGCCCTTAGGAAAGTCTTTTATAATGTAATAAACGATCGTTATGATTTATTAATTGATTATGTGACAGATGCACTGCTAAGTATTTTACTCCTCATTCTTACAAGTCTTTGAGGTAAGAATTACAGGAAGGTCACAAGAACCCTTTCTGAGGCCCTTTCAGAAGAATGACTCCGGAGTCAGACAACCTGGGTTCACATCCCAATTCCGACACAGATTAGCTCTACAATCCTGGATAAATGACTTAACCTCCTTGGGTCTTAGATTTTCTCATTTGTAAATGGAAATAATATTACAGTATCTTCCCCACAAGGTTGTTGTGGGAATTCAATGAGATAAATTACCATCAAGTTCAGCATTCAGGAATTTCCTAAATTAAAGTACTATTGGCCCCATTTTTCCAAATATCACACTCTTATCATTGAGTAAGGTTAAGAGAGAGATTGCTTCATCAGTAAAGCCAATTTCTGATTTGGTGACAGAGGGTAGGGCACGGAGGAGTTCTCTGAGCACAAATCCACTGATGTGATGCCCCTGATGAAAACTCTTTAAAAAAGCCTTTGTTTCCCATCCCCCAAGCAGATCCAGTCACTCCTTCCTCTGGAACCCGATATCCTCTACAGATCTCTGCCACAGCAACATTTGCTGCACTTTTGTATTCACACACCTGTCTCTCTCCAGGAGACTCTTTCATTAATCTTTGCAATCTGAGCCTCTGGCACTGCCCTTGCAGCCAGTAGATGCTCAGTGAATTTCCGCTAATGACCAGGTGAAAGAATCCTAGGTGAGTGCTGTTTCAGTAAATGGTTTCCCAGTGTTCCTGACATGGGGCAACTCCTTAAAAGTAAACTATATAGCTGGTGTTCATGAGATGAGCCCGAGTTCCTCAGCCATCAGTACAGCAGACAACAGGTAAGACAGTGATGGGAGAGAAAACAAAAGAGAGACAGAGCAAGAAGCTGGGGACCACTGTGTCTCTGTTCAGTAGACTACAGGGAACAGAGGCTCTAAAGAGAGGCTGAGGGGCTCCTGGATGGCTGTCAGCAGAATATCCAACTCTTTATTTCAGGGTTGTGAGTTTGAGCCCCACATAAGGTGTAGAGATTAATTTAAAAAAAGAAAGAGAGAGAGAGAAGTTGAAGCTGCAGCCCAGAGACTGCTGAATCTGGGCTTTCTGTGGGGAAAGGTGTACGAGGTCCTCATCAAGCAAAGAGCAACAAAAGCTAGAAACCTCCATTCCTGTCAGCAATCAACACAGTGAGGGAGATCAAGCTTGAACTCTTTGAATTATCTGGAGACCCTCAGTAAGCCCAACCACTGGGTCCCACCATGCTGGCTTGTTGGAAGGAACACTGATTAAAGAGTGTGAAGATGTGAAGTTCATTCCTGAGAATATAGTAACTTTACGTCTAATAAATATTTCTTGAGGATCTACTATGTCAGCCTTGCACTAGGAACCTATAATACAACCATGAATATACCACTAATTCACTGTCAACCCTTGGACAAGTCACACTACCCCTTCTCCGAGTCTTAGTGTCCTCATATACAGGTAGAAGATAACCTCTGTCATAGGACTGTTTTGAGTACCAGATGTGGTCTGAAAAGTCTACTGTACAACTTTGCAAATGCAAAGGTGATGTTTTTAACTAGAGCTGAACTAGAAGACTTAGCAAAATGCAAGGATAGTGCCCACTAAACATAAAGGACAACTCCCTCTGCCAGGGTCTAGACAGAAACCCAGCAGCGTATTTCTACCCGCTGAATTCTGTGGTGGAGATTGCGATGGAGGAACAGAAATTTGACACGTTCTCGTCAAACCCCTCTCGGAATCTTCCCCATAGTTACTGGTGTCAGAGTGTTCATCACGGAGAACTCCACTGTGAGCCTCTCAAATGAGCCCCTGGAAACTTCTTAAAGCAAGAACAGACTTAAAACCTTTTGGATTTGAGGAACCCTTCCAGACACTGAGCTAATGACCCAACCCCTGGTCCTTCAACTGTTTGGAAACATTATTAACCCTGGAAACAAATATTAACCCTGTTGTTCCCTAATCTTTCTGTTTAGGGGGATAAGCACATCAAAACCAAAAGCTTTATGCTCTAACAATACTGATTAGTGGTTTGCAGAATCCTCTGTAATTTTATGATTTGTTGGCCAGAAGAGGAAGAATGGTGGAGTACAAAGAGTAGTGTGGCCCAAGAGGGAGCCAGGCACCCTGAACTTCAGACTTGATTCCACTGTGGAGTGGCTCTGGAAACTTGGTTACAGACCTCAATTACCTCATCCAGAAAACAGAGGAACTGGATCAGCTCAGTGATGCATGAACTCTTCCATGGAAGATCTGTGTTCCTCAAGATGTTAATGAGTTCCTCACAAAAGCGGCTCCGAGGTCAAATACAAATAGGAAGGTTGACATACTCCCATCTCCCCCCAACACACCGCTCCAACCAGAGTCACATGCACACTAGGGCTCTGAGAAGTCAGCAGCAAAAGGACTGTGCTTTGCATTATTTGGTCTGACTTCTCGCAGCTTATTTAACATCTTCTCTGAGAAAGACACACTCAGACACACCTCTGGGGTCCCTAACCACGCTAAACCACTGTGGTTTGTATCCGAAGTACTTGGCCAGTGTGCCCCAGCACCCCTACTTCCAACTAATTCAGTTCTCTTAACCCAGTGAGGCACTTAAATGATATGTTGGTTAACAGAAATGTATTACATATAGCTCATTTTACTGTAAAGAGAGTACTAATTTTCAAAGACTAAGAATACAAGAACTTAAAACACTGAGACGGAAAACCTGCAGTTACTGAGCTTCTAATACTTGTTCTATACCCTGTTGGCATTTTTCATTCATTATACCATTTAACCCTCAGATAACCATAAGACATAAATACTGTTATCTTCCTATTACAGAGAAGGAGACTGAGGCTTGGAGAGGCTAAGTAATTTGCCTGGTGATGCAGCTAGCAAGTGGTGAGCACCAGATTTCAAACCCAGGACTACTGGTCTCTCAAGTCTTGGTTCTGTTTAGGACTCTGACACCATGACTATCAGACAGTCACTAACCTTCCCTGGTCTCAACTATCAAGTGGGAATGGTAATCCTTGTACTGCTTCCCTCACAAAGTTTCTCTAAGACTCAAGGGCAGTAACATGCATGAAAGAGCTCTGTAATGTATAAAGATATGAATGAAGGGCATTTGAAACACTGTGAATAAATTGATATTTCCTTCCATGATTTATGAGGTAACTGAGGTTATTACAGGGTTTCCATCATGGAAGTCAACTGTCCTAATCCCAGTCGCTCACCACCCCACAGCGCTCCTTAAAATTTTCCAGTTAAGATTTTGGACAAAGAAATAATAATAGTAGGGGCGCCTGGGTGGCACAGTGGTTAAGCATCTGCCTTCGGCTCAGGGCGTGATCCCAGCGTTATGGGATCGAGCCCCACATCAGGCTCCTCCGCTATGAGCCTGCTTCTTCCTCTCCCACTCCCCCTGCTTGTGTTCCCTCTCTCGCTGACTGTCTCTATCTCTGTCAAATAAATAAATAAAATCTTTAAAAAAAAGAAAAAAAAAAGAAATAATAATAGTAATAATAAAATTTTAAAATAAAAAATAAAAAGACTCTGGATAAACAGGAAACATGTTAATTCCTCAGTACTGACTACTATTTACTGTTTGTCAAAGTCACATTAAGCAGCCAATCTGCTTAAGGAGTCAGGAGTAAAAACAGCAGAGTAGGTAGGAGCCTGGTAGGAGGCCTGCAGATAGAGGAGATGCCACAATGGCTGTGGGACGAGACTCCTTAAACTCATTTTGGAACATTCCTGGGAAAAATAGGCCCAAAGGGTCATTTGGGACACAGGTCCTAGAAGCCTTTTAGGAAATATATCCAGGAGACCAATAAGTATTGAGGGCGGGGGGATGGGGTGAAGGGAGATGGGAGCTTCACTTTGGGTTGGCTAGCTTCACCTTGTTCTGAAATAGAAAAATACCTTGGCAGGGGCCTAGGCATAGAAACAGCAGTATATGGGTGCAGGGCTCTCAACTCATCCTCTAGCCCTGCCTGGGCTCACACCCTCATGATCCACATTGCTATTCCCATCTGCTCCCTCCAGCTTTTGGCAGACTAAGGTCAAAACCAACAGCAAAGCATTCTTGGAACCAGGCCCTGGTTGGGGACAGAGGAGCAAATAACAGAAGTCCCTGCTCTAACCAGAGGCTCTCTTGTATAGCAAAGTCTCTGGCTCATGGGGTATATTCAAGAATTGTATGAACTGAATCAAAGGAGCCTACTTTCTATGATTTAAGAGTACCTGTTTGGTGTCAGGAGTCCTGGATTCCAGTCCTCGTTCTGGCAGGAATAATTCAGTGAACTCTTAACTTCAGTGGACCTATCTGTATAGCAGGCTCTGTCTACCCCATAAGGTGGGGTATGTAGCTAATTAGATGATGGCTGAGACAAACTCTGTAAATGGCATGACATGGAATAGCAGGAACTGAAGGAGCACTGGGACATACGGTCTTAAAAATTCAGAGCCCAATCTGTGAAAGACCTGACATAAGCTCCCTTTCTTACTCCCCAACCAGCTTAGGTCTGCCTTTTTCACACTGGAGATGTTCTTTGCATTTCTAGTGATGGAAGAAGGAAATGTGCCACACAAGTAGGGGACAGAAAGGTTGTCATCTTTCTACTTTCAAAAGTTTATTCGGATCTACTGTATTTGGATTTAGAATCCCAGCTTTTGTTAAAGTGAAACCATGAACAAGGCCTCAATATCTGTTTTAGTTTCCTCATCTGTAAATCAGGGGTAAGTTTCCTAAGTGATGATTATAGTTAAGATTAATTAATTAATGGTGGAAAACTGTTTTGTAACCCACAAAAATGCTATACAAATGCCAGTTATTACAAAGCTTTTTCCCATCAACTCATGAGCCACACAGAACGGTGGTTATCACCACTTGACAGGTGAGATAATCAAAGCCCAGAGAAAATACCGACAGTAACATTTAGCTCTCCTCCAACTTCCTCCAGCAGAGGAACAAATTCCTTTATTATCATATATTATCATCATATATTATGATAAATTCCCTTATTATAGGAGTTATTTATTAGTTTGTTTGCCCCATTAAACTGACGTATCTCTGAGGCAGGGGACTACATACATCTTATGCATTTTCGTACCTCCACGCTCAGCATGGCACACCTAAAAGATGTTAAATGTATGTTACCTGAATGATGACAAACACTGGTAGCAGAAACACATCAAGAACCCAGGATACCTAGTCTAGGGTTCCTATAACCAAAGAAAAAGTGGCCTAAACTTCATAGATTTGATTCGTCTCAACTTTTCCTCTCTTCCTCAATTCCCCCACTCTAGCAAGACTCAACTTTCCATTCCCGGAGTCTTTGGGCCTTTGTATGTGCTGGTCTCCCAGCCTTCAACACTCATCATCTGCTGCTTTGCTGAACTAATTCCTCTTCACCCCTCAGATTTGGAGGTCCTTCTAATCTAATACTAGGTCAGGTATCCGCTCTCCTCCCATGACTGTTTTGTTTATCACAGAATCCTGGCACACAGATGTGTCAAAAATATCTCCCAAAAGTAAATACTTCAATGAATGAAATACTGGTTCTAGAAATACAAAGGTGTTGCAGGGAAAGGTTCCTGCCCTGGGAGTCAGGAAGCCTAACTGACTCTTAATTCTAGCTCTACTCAGTGATCTTGGGCAAGCCCCAGTCCTTCTTTGGATGATCCATAAATGAGCTATTACTATTTATCAACCATCTCAAAAGGTCCTTTTGGCACCGACAGCATACCAGTCTTAGACTCACGCTAAGTCCTAGGGGTGAGAAACTTCAGGGGCCAACTGTGTGCTCCATAATATGGGAAACCCAACATCCCCCCTCCACAAGCAACTCTGCTGTCAGCAGCCTCCCAGCCCGTTGGTTTACTTAATTCCTCCTGATGAAGCGCCAAGAATAAATCATAGGTGAGCAGCAGAGCATTTTAATGAGTCCAGAGCCTAATGAATCTTTTCCTTCCTGTGTCAATTAGAATTTCAAAGCTAGGATCCCCAAGGACCAATTTATTGGGAACAGAGAGAAGCCTTTTTGTTCATCAGCTGCCACCTGAGCTACCTGCCCTGGTCCTCTATATCTGCTACGTAACAATCTTGCTTACTCAGATATATCACCTGGGGAGACAGAGACTAGCCTGAGAGGCTCACTCTTGCCCAACATTTCTGGGGCTGGAACTTGAGGAAGGAAAAGACGGATCCAGGACATTTCTGGGGGGCACATGGGGGTGGGGAGGTGGTCAGAGAATCAGAGCAGCCCTGACTTTAATGCCACCTCCTAAAGATACTGGCCTTCACAGAGCTATTTGAAACAGATCAACTTGCCATTTGCTCAGTATCAGGTATTGTGTGACACCTATTTACCTAGGTATTCTGAATCCTCACAACAAACCCCAAACTGTATCAATAGCGCTATTTTACAGACAGGGAAACTGATGCTCTGAGAGGTAAAGTAAGAATTAGACTAAAAAACACAATTAGTAATTGGCAGACAGGGATTTGAACTCACATCTATGTGATTCCAGAGGACTAGGCTCTTCTATCAAACCACAGCAGCCTTTTCCAGGGGGCTGAAACAAGTTCAGGGGGCTGATGTCATGGGACTGCCACCACCACACTGTCTTTTGCCCAGGCACCAGCAAGGGTGGCTAGGCACTGCTGGTCCTCTCATTCAATGGAGTTGGCAATCCCCTTACCCTCAGAACATAATCCAAGCAGAGTCACCATCAACACTACGCCACGGCTCCTACCCTAGAAATCTTTTGATTTATTTGGTATGAGAGGAGTTGCCAATCCCTGACCTAATGGCTCCCAGGCACCTAGGTCTCTGCCTCCCCATCTTTTCCTCTCGAAGTCATATAGGGCCAGCCCAGTCACTATATGGCTCAGTCACCAACAGAGGCACATTTTCCAAGGTGAGCAGGTAAGCATGTCAGGTTTCCAAATGGTTACAGGAGGACATCTCAGGGCTCTGGTGGGAAAAACATTTAGGAGTCAGGTCAAGAGGAGTGCCTGGGTGGCTCAGTTGGTTGAGCATCTGCCTTCGGCTCAGGTCATAATACCAGGATCCTGGGATCGAGTCCCGCATCGGGCTCCCTGCTCAATGGTAAGTCTGCTTCTCCCTCTCCCTCTGCCCCCATCTCATGATTTCTCTCACACACACTCTTTAAATAAAAAAATTAATCTTTAAATAAAAAAATTTTTTTTAATCTTTAAAGAAGAAAAACTTTTAAAAAAGAGTGAGGTTAAGAGTCTTACCTAAGTTTACACAGCTAGAAAACAGCAACACTAGAACATAGGTATACACTGAATCCTAACCTGACATCTATCTATACACACAAAAAGAATACAAGTAGAAAAAATGCGATTAACGCTTCCTACAATTTTTTAACTTTGAGAGAATTGAGGACTCACGCACTATAATTATTTTTTAAAAGCACTTAGCACAGTGCCTGGCACACAGAAAACCCCTGAGTGTTAGCTATCAGATAATTAGAAAAAAGGGAGAGCATCCAGAATGGACCTTAGAGGAAGAGTAAGTTTCTCTTTATAGAATCCTTGAGGTGTATACATAAAATGCCGTAAATAATCTTTCCAATGACTCCATTAAGCAGGTATATTAACTTCCACATTTTATAGATAAGAAAATTGCTCTCAAGGGTCAAGTAACTTATCCAAGATTACTTTGTCCCAGTATGTGCCAAAGCTGGGACTCAAATCCAGATATATCCAACTCCAAACCCTATGCTCTTTCCACGTTGCTTCTCTGGAGATTGGGGCTGGACTTCAAAGACAAGCCTGGATATAGACTGAAGGATAAGAGCAGGCTGCTTATTCAAATGTGGGGATATCATGAACATGGGTGCAGAATTTAGCAACATGCTGTCTTTGCAAAGCGTGGTAGTTCAAAGACACTGGCCAGAACAGTAAATTCACATGACAAAGACGAAATAAAAAAGCTAAGGTAAGGGCACACAACACAGAACCATTAAAAGATAGCTGCTCTTGCCAACTACATGGGTCACAACTTGATTCCCTTTTGCTGGACACTAAGAAAGGGAGACAGCATGCAGAAAATAAAAAGCCTGGGGCGCCTGGGTGGCACAGTCGTTAAGTGTCTGCCTTCGGCTCAGGGCGTGATCCCGGCGTTCTGGCATCGAGCCCCACATCAGGCTTCTCTGCTAGGAGCCTGCTTCTTCCTCTCCCACTCCCCCTGCCTGTGTTCCCTCTCTCTCTGGCTGTCTCTGTCAAATAAATAAATAAAATCTTTAAAAAGAAAAAAAAAGAAAAAGAAAATAAAGAGCCAGAGACTGGGTGGCAAAGGAAATCAAGCTCTGCCACTAACTAGATAGGTGGTCTCAGGTAAATCACCTGTCTTCCCTGGGTTTTTAGTATCAGGGTGTTGAAATAAAAGGGTATCTGAGGACCTCTCTAGCTTTGACCTTCCAGGAATCACACTGTTACCAGGTCATGTGTGCAAAGGTGGGTCTGGGAAATGCTAATTATGTGATAAAGAAAAGTAGCCTGAAATCCAACACCACAATGGTGTGACAGGACCCCGGGCACCAACACAAGAGGAGGGAAAGAGAGCTGAGTGAGGGAAGAGAGAAGGAAGGGATTAAATGAGATTCAAGTTAATCTTGGGTCAAAGCCAGAAGATAGCAGGAAGGCAAAGGCAGGGAAGCTGAACCAGGATGGTAGCAATCCTGGCCTTGCTGATAACTTGCTGTATGGCCCTGGCTATTGGTCAGTCAGCCTCATTTTCTCAATGGCCAAGTGCACCTCAGGGCCATGTATGTTTTGGCCTCAGCTGTTCCCTCTCCAACCTGATCTCCTGCTTCTTTCCCCTTTAGGGTGCTGCTCCAGCCACACTGTCTACCTTCTAGCTTTTCTACAAACATGCTCATACCTTGGGGACTTTTCACTTGCTCTTCTATCAGCTGAAAATGATCTTCCTCAGAAAGGGGTTCCTGGCCATTTTTTTAACCCTTTACTTCTGCTTATCCTTCTTCATAACACATACAAAATGATAAAATAACTAATGATTTATTCATTTTCTGTCTCCCCCACTACAACAAGTTCCATGAAGGCAGTCTGTTTTGTTCACTACCATATCCCAGCTCCAAGAGTATTATCTGGCATTTGCTGAATAGAGAACTGAATGGATGGATGGATGAACTACTGGTCCCGAAAGTCCATTCCAATTCCGGCATGCAATGATTAACATATGGGCCTGTGGAACTGGAGAATATCTCAGAAGTTTAAGCCCAAGTAAGCTGGGATCTAACCTGTCCTTCTGGCTCCATTTTTTAACATTCGCTTTGCCTCAGTGGATCTTCACAAATTAGGTCCAAATGTAATACACACACTCTAACACATAGCTACACACATGCACAAATAGACAAATACATTACTTAATTCAAAGGTAATTATCACTTGCTATGTATGAAACACAACACACACATAGTATTTCCTTAACCTGAAATATCAGACCTTACACAGTTTACCCAACTTACTGTTAACTTTTAACCCTAACCACATTCCATTCCTGAAATCCTCTACTCTGGCTACACTGGACCGTTTACCCTTCTCTGAGACATACACGTAAGCTTCTGCATCTTTGTCCTAACTGGTCTCATTGCTTAGAAGCTGCAGACTCCCCTCCACAATTACCAAATACTTCTTTCACGACTGTCAAATACCTCATCTTTGAAGTCCAACTCAGATATCACCTTCTGCGAAACCTCCCTTGATCTCTGAGGCAGTTAGTGTTCCCCTCCTCCATCTTCCCGAAGCACTCCACAGTAAGATCTCTACAAGTATATGCTTCCATTATAGTGATCGTCACTGCAGTCTACTTACTTTACCTGCCTGTCCTCTTTAATCAACTACAGGCTTGACTATGAGTTTGCCTTCTCCATATCCCTAAGGACCTATATATCCCTGTGCCTGCCACAAGTATTTATCAAATTGGGTGTTAACATGGCACCACAACTAAGAACACTTCCTAACCTTCTTTGGTAGACTCAATCAGGCAGTTCTTCCTTCATACTGTCCAAAAGTTGGTTTCCCTAATATTTCTACCCACTAGTATGAACTTTTTGGAACAAAGAGCCGGAGGAAGAGAGGGACAGAGAAGCAGCTGGAAAGAAAGAGTCATTGCAGAGCCTTGAATGACATCCTAAAGAGATTGGATTTATTCTACTAGAGGTTTTAGGAGCAGGAAGTGATAGGAATAAGAAATGTATTTTAAAACCCATGGAGAGAGAAAGGAGGTTACACTTCAGGGGCAAAGACTGGAGGTGGGGAGAGGAGTTAATTGACAACTAAAATAGTCCCAGTGAGAGAGGATTACAATTTGGCCTTGGGTGGTAGCAATGAGGAGAAGACAGGCAACATGTTCAGAGACAAAATCACATAATGAAAGCAGTTACTTACCTCATCCGAATAGAACTCTGTGCTCAAAACTAACTTCCTCTAGATGGAACTATGTAACCTCTTTGCATCCAGGATGGCCCTGAGGGAAACCAGAAGCAAGGAAAAAGCCTCCTTGACCAGAGGAAGATGCAAATCTAGGAACAGCAAAGGCCAACCTCCAAGCCAGTGAGAGAACTGTAGAAGAACTCAAGATCTTGCTGATGGCTGCTACCAGAAGCTTCAGCAAACAAGTCGGGTCTGTGCCCTGAGGAGAAAGGTGCCTTCCTGGGTTGGGACAGCTCTAGCTAGCTTTAATGCATACAAGAGGCTCTGATTATTTTCAGTGGTGATAGGTTAAGGAAAATTATCCAAAACTTAGAAATAAGGCAAAAAGATGACTGTGTGACCTTTTAAAGTCACGTTAGAACATTTTTTAATGTACATCTGAGTTCTCTGACGCTCATCTGATATTTTCGGAGAATGGAATTTTGTCTGACCTACCATTCACAAATGGTTAGAGCCAAAATGTTTTGAAACTGCAAAGTTAGAGGTTTATGTGTAGAAAACAGAGATGGTGCACGTCGAAGCAGAGAAGATAATGCCAAAGTTTACATTTTCATTAGGACATTATCAATTTTGAATCTAATTTAACAATCTAATTTCAGCAATCCTTTTTTTCACTAACAACATGAAATTCAGTTTCTCAGCTATTCTCCTGGTTTCCACTCTCATAAGTTAAACAGAACTTGACACGTGCTCACCATATGTATAAGAATTATGCCCTGACAAAGTACAAACACCCACAGGCCTGCCTATCTCAGAAGAACCAGATGCAAGGAGGCACAGGAAGCCTGACATCCAGGCACAGGATGTTAGTCAAGTGGAATAGTGGTCACTTATAAAATGACATGAAGCTCAGTATAGTAGAAAGGGCACCAGGCTGAGTCACAAGACCTGCTAATTTACTATATGATCCTGGGCATATTATTTACTGCCCTTTGCTGGGCCTCAATTTCACAATTATAAAGGGTTCCTCTGTAAACTCAACGACTGTTAGTTAAGGTCTCTTCTCTGACATCTTAAAGTTCCATCATTTTATGGCAAATGATCCTGGGGAAAATGCAGAGCCAAAAATATATCCTCTTACCCCACTCCTAAAAAATGTATCATTAGAAGGGGGGTCTCATTAAGAAGGCTAGCAGTTGAGTAGCAATGGGTGAGGTAGGGGACAAATAGCAAAGGGCTCAGAAAGGACAGAGACTAGGGGTCTGCCCCTTTTGCAACTGAAGACTGGGTGGGACCCAAAGCCAGGGACAGAACCCTTTCAGGAAAGGCTCAGACTCACTGGCCTAACCAAGACTAAGGATTTGGATTCTAGCTACTGGCTCTGCCACATAAAGGCAGGTGGCTTCAGTTTCCTCATAGTGTGATCTCTGCAAGTCAAGTGCTTTGTAACTGAAAAACGAGTACAGATTGGAGGACCTATTAGAACAATCTTATCCCTAAATCTCTCATGTGTATGTCTTTTCTCTTGCCAGGTCCCCTGAAGGAGGCCTATCAACCTTGAGATGTATAGATATTCTCTCTCCCTTCCCTGCATTTCAGAGTTGCTGTCACAAATGCTTGAAATATTCCCCTCATTCCATTCCGAAAATGACAAGTACACTCTTTAAGAGGAATTTAGTGTTCCATGTTGAAGATGGAAACCTGGCCTCCTGCTTAGTGCTTGGATCTCTGGGCCACACACCTGGGTCCTGGAGAAGCTGGTGTGAGACAGGCAGAGAAGAAACTCATGGGAAAATGGCAATGAAGGCATGGAAGATATTCCCATTATGCTAAAGCCACTAAATGCCCATTCCTGGGCACTCCTGAATAGTCTACCCTCAGGGAGGGCTGAGGCCAGAGAGGCAGTATGGTACTCAGGGAAGAGCTTACTATGGGATCTATGGGGTTAGGAGGGCTGAGTTCAAACTCACCTCTTTCACAGACTAGGTGTGTGACCTCAAGCAAATTCATGTACTTCCTTGAGCCTCAACTTTTCCCTCTGGAGCTATTAATAACTCAATGAATTACAAAGATTAAGGGAGATAATCAGTTTAAAGTACCTAACACAATATCTGGCACATAGCAGACACCTCAATAAATATTACTCCCATCAAGAGGGAAAGGGCAAACAGCAAAAGACAAATGAATGTGATTCCCATGACAGGTAGGGAGGACTTGGGGACAAACCCCAGTCAGCAGCAGATCAGAGCTGCGAATTGCTCAGAATGGGAATGGGCTGATTTGGAGAGTCTGATGTGCTATTCTAAGAGCATCTGGATCCTGTACCAGCCAAAGCAAATCAAAGAGAAGTGCTTATGGAGCGCCTGTTTCTAAAACAAGTGCGGGCTGTGTTATTGACACACGCCACAGGGGAATTGAGAAGGCTGTTGGCAAAAATGTTAAGAAAGCTGACATGCTTTCAGTTCTAATATCTGCTACAACATACACATGAGTACAACTGACCTTGGCTCTAGAGAAGAAAACTCTGGATGGAGACACAAGAGACCTAGGTTCTGGTCTGAGCTCAACCCTGAGCAGGTGACTTTACCTCTCTATCCTCAGTTTTTTCTTTCCTCCCCCAAATAATGGTAATTCTCTTATGCCTCCTACTCTATTGTCACTCTGTCATCATTTGCAGATGATGATACTACAGCTCTGTAAGATTAAGCTAGTACTGGTAGGAATTTGAATTCAAAGTCAGCTGTCAAAGCCTGTAGTCTTTTTACTCTGCTGCATTACCTTCCAATGTTAAATGAGGGGTTGGACCAGGTGGACCAAGGCATTCCTCAACTTGAAAATGTATGATTCTTAGTGGCCTGAAATTGTGGTTTCAAGAGCATTCTAAATACTCTAGGGCTAGACAAAGCTTGGCTTGTTAAGCCTTCGCATATAAATGAAATCCTCAACGCCAAGGAGAGCCAGAAGAAAGTGAACAATGAAATTTTAGAGAGCCCTAAAGAAGCCCTTGGAGAATACATCACCTAATCTGTTTTACAGATGGGGATTAAGGCTGCAGAAAGAGAAATAGCTTGACTGGGAATACCAAGAAAGAGTCCGGTAATGGAGCACAAACTGGGTCCCATGCCTCATGGTCTCTCTCATACTAGGTATCTACTCGGTCTCCAACCTTCTGGACCATTCTGATCCACTCTGATATTTCTTTTCCAAATGCTGGGTGACAAGCAGGTCACTGCCCCTGAAGCAGACTCCCAGACACTTCCAACATCTGTTCATTGCTAGATAATGGCTCTTTCTCTGTAACTGTCCTTGCTGTAGCCTTGAGCAGGACTGAAACTGAGGCTTCTTTGACACCCTCTTGACTTTTTGTTTCATCTTGACTCTTTGATACCTTTGAACCACAGACCCATGTGCCTTTAGAGGCACGGAACTAGAAGGGACATCAGCAATTATAGGTCAACTTTCTACCTCATTCCTTCTTTTTAGAGCAGAAAAAACTGACGCCCAGAGAGACTAAATGCTTTCCCAAGGCAGAGTTAGCAAAACAGGGTTAAGAGCCTGGGTCATGATATTCACCTTCTATTATAATTTGACACTGAACACATGGTATCAGAGTTTATTTCAATCACTAGTGACTGAACATGCCTAGGCCAGGCATGTTTTTCATCATCTCTTACTAGCATCCCAATAACTACACAGGCATTTTTGTTCCCCATTTTGCAGATGAGGAAACTACAGCTCAGAGGTACAGAGGAAAGGTGTATACTGTAGGTAATTTTTGTCTCCTGCCCTACGCACCTAGTGCAGTAACTCTTTTGACATATCCTAATTGGGAAGATGGGGCAGGTGGAGGCAATGAGGGAAGGGGAAGGCACTGAGGGCAGGGGACAGTGGAGATTCAGACAATACAAAATGACAAATAATTCAAAAGAAGCAATTTCTGCTTTGGTGTTAACATGGGTCTCTTGTAGGATAGTTCTGTTATTTTTCTGTATCTGCCCCCATTAAATCGTAAATCCCCTCAATTCATGCTCTACTCATCTCAGGGTTCTAACACCATAGTTGCTAACAGACCTTGATTTCCTGATCTATTGTTTCTCAGTTTCACAGCTTGGATTTTTGATCCCTTGACCTTATTCTTAGGCTCAGGACCCTGCCTCTCTGCCACATCCTTAGAACTGCCCTCTAGCTGATCTGACCTATAGGACCTGTCAGTCCCTCTTCTGTCTGGCTGCTGCTCCAGTGGGACAAAAAGATCTTTCTATAGTTTTAATGAAAACTGGGGAAGGAAGAAGGGAGGCACAGAGCCCAATATAGCCCAGGGCCCTTTGCATACTATTTCTTCCCCCCAGGTGAACTGGACCTTATTGCTTTCCCGTGACAGCAACCCTCAAGAAAGCCGGCTGTTTCTGGAACCAGAGTGGGCAAAACTCCTGGGTGGAGAAAGAACAGGGACAGCTGCTTCGTATATGAGTTACTCCGGCGGCCTCCCTAAGATTTTCTCCACAGAATTCCCTAGGAGCCATCCGATTATTACTTTGGCAGACAAGGAACCTCCTGTCTTACTAAGCTATGAAGTCCATTTTGGTCAGACATTCATCCCACACCCTGAACGATAATAATGCACTGCTACTGCCCTTGGACCTTTTCAGATTCTGTCCCTGGTCCCTGTCACCAGAATTACTAACATGAATAGTCCCTTACATTTGTATGGTATCTAACAGTTTCATACAGCACTTAGTTGACATGTGCCTGACACAGTTCAATTGTAGAAGTTGTTATTCTTTGTTTATAGATGAGGGAACTAAAGACCAAATAAGTAACAAGCCCAGGCATTGCTCAGAGCTCTTCTACATCAATGTTACCTAAGGGATCTGCATTTAAGCCTTATTTCTTAACAGAATTAAATTTCTGCTTAGAATCTCAGTCATTAACTGGCAATAGAGGTATTCTGCAAGGTCTCGAAAGCCATCTTGAAGTCTTTGAAGTCTATGAGGTGTGCAGCTACCTCCGCTAGCTCTATGTATCAGGCGAAATCTCCTCAGAAGCCTGGGGAGCTCTGGCTTTCCATGTACCACCTGCCCTCCTGCTGCACCACCCCGATCTCCTACATGAAGTTCAGGCCTGACCCGAATCCTGACTTGGCACAGGCAGGATTGAGGCTGCCCAGCACTATGGGTCTAGCCCTAGCCCCCTCCCTCCCAGGGGTAACACATACTATACAGACAACTTGTCCACCCCACTGTTTCTGAGTTAGGCCCTCTTGGAAGCTCCACATACTGAAGACCACTTGTTTCGGTTTCAAAGCACCTTTAAAAAAAAAAAAAAAAAGAGCAAACCAGCCCCTAAGAAAGTTGAAGTTAGGAAGTAATAAAGATTACAGAAAGAAATCAGTGGAATAGAAAAACAATGCAACCAATGGTTGGTTCTTTGAAAAGACAACAAAACTGGCAAACATTTAGCAAGACTGACCAAGAAAAAAAGAGAAAAGATTATAAATTACCAAAACCAGGAATTTAAAAGGGGATATTACAACTGATCTTATAGAAGTTGAAGGGATTATGAGGGAATATGATGAACAACTTTTTTGGGGGAGGGGGGGGTAATACCATGAACAACTTTCTTTCTTTATAAAAGATTTTATTTATTCACTGGGGAGAGAGAGACAGAACACAAGCAGGGGGTTAGGAAGAGGGAGAGGGAGAAGCAGACTCCCTACTGAGCCAGGAGCTGGATGCGGGGCTTGATCCCAGGACCTGGAGATCATGATCTGAGCTGAAGACAGATACTTAACCATCTGAGCCACCCAGCCCCCCCAGCCCCCCCAGCCCCCCCACCCCCCGTGAACAACATTAAACCAAGAAACTAGTCAACTTAGATGAAATGAAAACATTTCAAGAAAGGCACAAATTATCAAACACGACTCAAAAATTAACAGAAAATCTGAGCAGACCTACAACAAGCAAAAAAACAAAAAAAAACAAATCAGTAATTAAAAATCTTCCAAAAGAGAAAGCCCAGGCCCACACTGGCCTCCCTGATATATTGTACCACACAATCAAAAAAGAAATTAATACCTACCCTTCACAATGCTTTCAGAAAACAGAGAAGGGGGAAATACTCTCCAATTCAATCTATGAGGCCAGTATTACTATGATACCAAAACCAAAGACATCACAAAAAACAAAAAACACAACAACAAAACAACCAATATCCCTCATGAATGTAGATGCAAAAATCTTCAGCAAAATAGCAATGCAAATCCAACACCATCTAAAAGGATCATACACTCTGACCAAGTGGAATTTACTCTGGAATACAAGGTTGGTTTGATATCCAAAAATCAATTAACGTAGTGCCATCTTAGAATAAAGAACAAAACACATACAATCTACAAAATCCAACACCCATCCATAGTAAAACCTCCCACTAAATTAGGAAAAGAAAGGAACTTACTTAGCCTGATAAAAGTCATCTACAAGAAACTCAACAGCTAATAACACAGGAAAAGACTGAACACTTTCTTCCTAAAATTGGGAACAAGGGAAGAGTGTCTGCTCTCACCAATTCTATTCAACATTGTGCTGAGGTCTTAACTGATGCAATCAGGCACAGGGATTTTTTTTTTTTTTTTTAAACTGGATGTCAGATTATATCATTCCTCTACTCAAAACAATCCAACAGCTTCCCGTTTCACTCAGAAAAAAGACCTTCATGATCTGGGTCCCTGTCTACCCTTACGACTTCTCCATATTCCATTCTCCCTCTTGCTCACTCCACTTCCAGCCACCTGGCTTCCTTTTGCTCCTCAAACACAATAAGCAGGCGACGGTTTCACGGTCTCTGAACTTGCTGAACTCTAAGCCTGGAATGTTATTCCCCAAGATATACACAGAGCTCACTACCTCAGTTCCTGCATATTTCTGCACAGATTTATTTTCTCACAGAGGCCTTTTTTTCATCACGAAGTCCCTCTCTGTTCCCTTACCCTGCTTTATTTTTCTTCACATATTCATTTGTTTATCTGTTTTCCTCCACTAGAATGTAAACTACAAAAGAAAAAACTATTTAGTTCACTGCTATATTTCAAAGCTGTGCCTGGCACACAGATGACACTCAATAAATACTCACTGAACGGATGTATTAAAAAATAAAGTTTTATATAGGAGAATGAATAAAAAGAAGGGGGGAAAACCAGTGGCTCAAGAGGCTGAGAAAGACCAGGGTTTCAGATCACAGGAAAAGAGCCAACACAGGGTAATAGAAAAAAACTTGGTTGTCTAGAGCTGGATTCCTCTGGGTTCTAAGCTTAGCTCTTCCAATCACTGCCTGTTTGTCTCTCTTGAAGCTTCAGTAACTTCTAAAATGAGAATATCACCACCTACCTCCCAAGCTGCTATGAAAATGAAATCAACTTATGTAGAGCATTCAGTATAGCATCTGATAATATAGTAGACATTATAAATAATTTAGCGTTTTCTGATACCTCCGGCCTCAAGAGCAACCTGGAACTACCTTAAAAATTACCAACTCCACTTCACTGAAGCACACAGATGTCTGTAGGACTGCTGCCTCTAAACTGAATGGCCTCCATACTCGTTTTAACTTCTCTTTCTTAACATTCTTCTTTCATCCTTCCCTTACTGTTAGCTCTCAGCTCTCACCTTTCACTGCTGTTAATATAGCAGCTCCTCCTCCCTTTTTGATATGCTGCTTTGAATCTTATGGGGGGAGGGGGTTTAGAAACCAGATTGCTAAACCTGTTACAACAACATATAAAAATAGGAATAAATTAGTGCTCTGCAAGGCTTAAGGATGACAATGCTTTGCTTCCTTCTTTTCAGTTGAAATTTGTTTTTAGTAGAAACTTGAGTGTGTTAGATAAGTTAGCGAGACACTTTTTTACATGGAATCATTCATACTTTGGAACAATCAATAATGGAACTTCTTCAGAGGGCAGCTGGTATAAAAACAGTAAGGTCCAAGCTCAGCACCCAGGCCATGGGAAAGCCAGAAGCTACAGAACTTAGGCTAACCAGACAAAGAGAGGTGGCAGCAAGAGCCTGGAGATTCAGAGTAGGAAGGAAGGTTGGCTAATGTGGATTCCAAGAGCACCAGGTTGGGGACAGACCCCTCTGTACACCTTCAGGCAGAGAGAAGGACGAACAGAATGTCCAGAATGTACAACTGTTACAGGATGTAAAGAGAGTGGCCTGTATCACTGCCCAAGGGCAAGAGAGAAAGATGGTGGGAAAACTGGATGACTGACCATGGCCTCTGACAAGATTATGAGGCTATCGCATAAGTGTCTTTCCCACTAGTAGTTGGAGGGTGGGGGTAGGGATGGGCAGGGTACTTAAGGCCAGAATAGGAATAGCCTTCCTTTTCTGAGAGGATAGTAGGAAATAAGGCAAGATCTACGTGGAATTAATCAGTGAGTGCAGACACACGCTGAGGATGGGCCCTTGAGAAGTGCTTTAATATCTGTGCTAGCAGCGGCCTTGGAGCCAGGCTGTGTGAATGCATTTAAACCTGCACTCTGCAGCCCACCTGCTGCAAATCATGCTGCCAATGCTGCCTGGCTTTATCTGTGTCTTGGAATCCCTTCTCTTGTGGAAAGATTGAGCTTCAGGCAGCATCTGCACAAGAAGCAGAGAAAGAAAAGGGCATGGGAGAAGATTTACAGCACAAATATCCAAAGGAAAACCTTCCCTTTTCCCTTTGGGGAGTGAAGGAGCAAATAGGTCAGGGACTAAGGTGCCAGGGATACTTATAATGCTTTCTTCTCACTTTCTCTCATTTCGGTCATGCTGCTTTACAATTCATAGAGCTTTCCAACTTGCATTTCTCATTAGATGCTCTACAACATCCTGCAGGCTGGTATACACACAATAGACACGTGGGGGTACAGGGAAGCCATTTTACAAATAGGGGAGGGGAGTTTGTCCAAGGACAAATGTTGAGAGAGAAGATAAAAACCCAGGTTTCCGGGGTGCCTGGGTGGTTCAGTCGTTAAGCATCTGCCTTCGGCTCAGGTCATGATCCCAGGGTACTGGGATCGAGCCCTGCATCGGGCTCCCTGCTCAGTGGGAAGCCTGCTTCTCCCTCTCCCACTCCCGCTGCTAGTGTTCCCTCTCTCGCTGTGTGTCTCTCTGTCCAATAAATAAATAAAATCTTTAAAAAACAAGACAAAAAAACGCCCCAGGTTTCCCAGCCTCAATCCAACTGTCCAGGTCCCTATCTCTGCTGGCCCAAGTGTTTACAGTATCTCATGTTTTCTTCTCCTTCTAGTTATATTGTGCCTGGGCCTCTAACTGCTATAAGATTCTATCTTTTAGCCCCTGGCTCCCTCACTAGACATGCCACTGCCTCAGAAGGGACCCCCAACTCCTACCTGCCCTGCTGGGCCCCTCAAAAAACTAGACCTCCTTCCTGAATCCCTAAGGAGGTCTGTCTTCTAGAACTTTATAAGAAAAATCAGGATTCCAGGGAGATTAGCAGTCCAGGGAAAGCCTGCCAAGTCAGGGAAAGCAATGGTATTTACAATTAGACTGTCCAGGTTCTAACATCAGCTTTATAGATTCTCAGATGTGAACCCCAGGCAAATTATTTGGGCTTCCAGAGCCTCAATCCCCTCATCCATAAAACAGGGTTTTGTCTAGATTAAATGAGACCATAACACAATTGGTTCTTAGTGTGTTGATTTCCCTTCCCATCTCACCATCCGCAGTTTCCCTCTAAGTTTCCTCTGACTTCCCCTTCACATGGCCCCAACTCTTTCACTCCACCCTCACCACCATTCATAATCACATTTTCCAGGACTGATAAAACTAGTTTCTGAAGCTGACCTATGGGCTTGGTAGGTCACAGTCAAGACTGCAAACGGGAAAGTTTGCAAGGGCTATGAGGTCATGTTAAGAGAGCTTAAAGGAGAATGGGCTTAGCTGCCAGGTCCAGGATAACTTCCAAGACAAAGCAGCTGGCAGAAGCCAGAAGGAATTGAGCCTGCTTTGCCTTATTCACCGCACACAATCTCAAGCCATCTTATGGCAGTTCCAAGAAAGCCAAGTTCAATTCTCCTCCCAGTACAGGAGCCTGCCTATACCAATCTCTCGGATATAGAGTAGGAGAGTAACTGCCTAGAAGTTAGCTGTATTAAAGATAAAAATAATCCCCAAACTAATTACCTGTATCTTGGCCCAAGCTTGCCCACAGTTTGCCCAAGACCCTCACTCACCAGTACCAAGGCTGAGCTCAGCCCACAATAGTCTCTTCTGGGTCACAGGATCAGTACCAGCTGCCTCTGGGAACAGGGCTCACCTAAAACAGAGAGCAGTCAGTCAGGGTCCCGATCAGAAAAGGCATGAACTTAGGTCAACACAGGCATTCCAAGTTCCTGCTCTCACATATCTTGCATCTTTGCAAAAGACAGGTTGATAATTAAATACATTATTTCAGGTTATGCTAAGTGCTATGAAGAAAAATAAACCAGAGTAAGGAAGGAAAAAATGGCAAGGAGTGAGAATGAGGCCTATTTTAAATAAAATGATCAGGGAAACCTGGCAGACCTGGGTGGCTCAGTCGATTAAGTGTCTGCCTTCGGCTCAGGTCATGACCTCAGGGTTCTGGGATCGAGCCCCGAGTGGGGCTCCCTGCTCAGAGGCGAGTCTGCTTCTCCCTCTCCTTCTGCCCCTCCTCCCTGCTCATGCTCTCTCTCAACTAAATAAAATCTTTAGGAAAAAAAAAAAAAAGATCAGGGAAACCTTCTCCAAGGGGTGACCACCAGAAAGAGACCTGAATGAAGCGAGGGAGTAAGATCTGCAAAGATCTGAAGGAAGGCTGTTTTCAGGGAAAATACCAAGTACAATACCCTGCAGCAATAATAGGCAAGAATAAGCTTCTTATGCTTAAACGAACAAGAAAGTCAATATAACTAGAACACAGTGATGGAAAGAATGAAATACTAAATATATATGGAGGAATTAATTATGCTCCCTATTTTACATGTGAGAAAACTGAGGCTCAGAGGTTAGGTGACTTGCCCAAGGTCAAAGTAAATCAGTGGCAGAACTGGGAATGGAGGGGCACCTGGCTGGCTTAGTAGAGCATGCAACTCTTGATCTCGGGGTTTTGAGTTCAAGCCCCACACTGGGTGTAGAGATTACTTAAAAATAAAATCTTAACCAAAAAGAACTGGGAATGGAATTCAGGTCATCTAGACAACTCTGTCTCAATCTTGGGCCACGTTCCTCCAGCTTAGATAACCTGGACCCCAGATGGGACAAACTTTCAAGCACTCTAAAATTGGTTTCAGGTTTCTTTACTCATCCCCTCCTCTGTTGGTGAGGATGGCTGAAAAACAGAAATGGCTATATTTACCTGGAATGTGGAACAGAGGAGACCCCGGGGTTAAGGAGAACAGAAGCACATGGCAAGCACTTTAGTAAATCCTTTATTTGTATTAACTCATTTAATCTGCACAAAAATCTTGTAAGGTTGCTGTGTTATTTCTCCATTTTACTACTGGGGAAATTGAAGACACAGAAGTAAATTTGCCCAAGTCACACAGCTAACAGAAGGTAGAGCTGAGACTTGAACCCAGAAAGTCCAACCTCTGGGGCTTGCCCTGCCCTCTTGGACCATACTATAACAACTTTTGAAAAACAAAAGAAAAAAGACAGGAAACATTCTCTAGTCCTAGCCAATATGGCTCAGAGCCTCGTTTACCCCCAGCCTTAAATCCTCTCCATTTAGTTGTAGTCCAGGCTTCTTAATACCCAATGAATGACTCTTGAGTCCTTAAGTCAGTCGGTTCCAGATGCTTCTCTATCTCTAGCTACTGTGAGCAGAAAGTGAAAACCATGAAAACAGCCACTAACATTGACTGTACCCTTTGAAATAGACTAGGTTCCAGGCTAAGAATCTTACATGCACTATCTTATTTCAGACAAAGAGAGTGACAGTTGTTCCAAGACATGGGTAAAGGGATCTCTGGGGGGCTCCAGGCCTGGAAGCAAAGCAGCAAATACATGGAACTGAAGGATCTCTGTAGGCCTGGGTCAAAGAACAAAGGCAGAGATACTAGGAGGTAGGCAGTAAGGGGAATGGACTATTAGCACCTCCAATTCAACATGTCAACAAACTGAACTCATCTCCTCCTTTTACAGTTCAGCAAATGGTATGACCATTCTTCCAAGTACGGAGACTCCAAATGTTCATGCTCTCCAAACTCTCCTTTCCTCCTGCCCCATTCCCACAACTGCCAAGTCCTCATGGTTTGTTGTTGTTGTTCTAAGAGCTCTACATCTAAACTGTTCTTTATTCCCTACTGTGACAACTTCCTCTTGGTTCAGGATCTCAGTATCTCTTGCCTGCAAGGCTGGAATATTTCTTAAAATTTATTGACATTATAAAGACAGACTGTTATAGTAGTCTCTTCTCTGGTCTCTTCTTTCAGTAGTCTCTCCCTATCCCCTCCTGCTCTAACCACTGGGTCCACACCACCAGACTAATGTTCCCAATGCCACTCCCCTGCTCAGAAAAGAAAAAGGAAAAAGGTCGTGGCTCTCAATCACTTTAGTTTGCTAAGTATACCTTCTTCCGGTCATCATCTGCCCTACCTCTGTCATGGGCTTTCCAGCTCCCATCCTTTTGTCCACGCTGTTGTCTCACTTGGAATGCCTATCTACATTTGTACATATTCAAATTCTTCTTAATCTTCAAGGCCTAGCAAATCTATGAAGTTATCCTGAACCCTTTTTCTCATCACTCTCTGTCATATTCTTGAATCATCTCTAACTGTGACTACACCTGGCTCTGGCCTCATCATCAGCTAAAGCCTCAATACCAGTTCCTCTGTTCCTTCTTCCCTGTCAAGATTCCTGTTGGTTCCAGAGAATGAAGACCTAATCGGTTAAGATTTCTGTTCTCGTTCCTGCTACGCTTGATCTATCACCAAACAAGGGACCTGGGTTCTAACCCAAGCCTCAGATTTCTACAAAATGGAGATACAAACCCCATCCTAATTACAGGACAGGGATTTTGTGAGAATCATTGCAATAACACAAAAGGAGGTGGGGGAAGAGTTAGAATGGGAGATTCCAGGCCAGGTCTTTAACAGCTCTTTCTTTCACTGCACAACACTGAGCATATTTTTAGAAGACTTCCAGCCAATCAATCGAAAAATACTTCCTGGGCCTGGTTGGTCATGGTCACAGCTCTAAGTTAGGAGTGATAGATGACACAGGAATGAATGAGAACACTTCTTATCCTTAGGCTCCTTGTATTCATTCCAGGGTGGGACTATGTGAACTTCCTGCAAAAGGACTACTACTAATACTAGGCAGGATCCAACAGTTCAAAGAGTGTTCCATGTATTGTAAAAACAAAGAAATCAGGCTGACTGGAGGTGGCCTCAGAAGTTTCACAGGAGGAAGGACTTAAGCCAGGCCTTGATGCAGAATGACAGAAAAGACACATGCTACTATGCACCAAGCACTGGGCTAGGTGTTACGAGGTTAACCCTCATACTACCCTGTGAAGAGGTGATGGCATGCCCATTTTATATCCAAGGTAACTGAATATGGGCAAGGTTAAGTGCGCCATTTAAGGTCAAACAGCTAGTAAGTAGGGGTGCCTGGGTGGCTCAGTCGTTGGCGTCTGCCTTTGGCTCAGGTCATGATCCCAGCTTTGTGGGATTAAGCCCCACATCAGGCTCCCTGCTCAGCGGGAAGCCTGCTTCTTCCTCTCCCACTCCTCTTGCTTGTGTTCCCTCTCCTACTTCCTCTCTGTCAAATAAATTAAAAAATCTAAAAAAAAACAAAACAAAACAAAACCAAACAAACAAAAACCAGCTAGTAAGTAGCAGAGCTAGGATTTGAACCCAAGCCTGCTTTACTTTGCTCCAAAGCCTATATATGTTTACTTACTTACTTCATGATCTAGAGAACCAGATAAACTCTACATTCTTTCTACCTTAAAATATGATGATCTGGGGTACCCAGCTGGCTCAGTCAGAAGAGCATGAGACTCTTGATCTCAGAGTCATGAGCTCAAGCCCCATGCTGGGTATAGAGATTACGTAAATAAATACAACTTAAAAAAAAAAAAAAAGAATCCAATGGTTTGAACGGGGGAGTAGGGGAGGAGGTTTACTGCTGCTAATGTCTTCCCCATAAGACTGTAATTTTATTGGCAGGCTTAGAGTCTTATTAACTGGAATAGCCTAAGTATCTGACACAGAGCCTGGCAGTTTATATTAAGGAGACACTGTGAGTGAATAAATGAATGAATAAGCACCTTCCCCATGAACCTTTGTTCTGAGGTCTAGAAGTAAGGTCCAAAATCTCAAGCTCCATGTTATGACTCTTACCCCAGTATCTTTAATACCAGCTACCGACTAACCTGTTGTCTGATGGTTCCCTTTCCCCATTCTTGTTTTCAGGAGTTAAGGGAGAGAAAAGGATAAGAAGGGAAGATGGGTGGGTAAGAGAAAAGAGAGGGAGAGGAAATGCGTGAAAGGAGAGAAGGTAAGGAAGGAGACAAAAAGGAAGGAATTGTCTGAGGCCCAGACTTTGGGAAAGGTTTCTTTTTTGGTACTAGAGCCAAGGATTTATTTATTTGTTTGTTTGTTTTTTTAAAGAGCAGCCATAGGAATTCCTCTTTATAAATTTTAAATGAAGGGAACTTGCTTGTTCAAAACCCCAGACTAAATCTACCAGCAGGTGCAATGAAATTCCTCAGTTCTGACCACTATCCTGCCCCAGCCGAACCCTCACCTGGTTTAGGCTAAAGGGTGCAGAGGTCAGAAGACATACAGGTTCTTCTGATACTCCTCTGCTCTTTCTACAAGGGTTATGCCAGGCTAGTAAGCCTTGGGAATCCAACCTTCCTTATGGATGAGGAGACACTAACATCCTCTGGATGCTTCACCACAGCTCCCTGTCATGAAAGCTTTGTTGAACCCTAAGGGGAAAGCATTACTCCCTTTCTGCTGAGTTCCTCAAATGTGTGTGAAAGAACTGGGGTAAAGATGTGGATGACGGAGGCAAGGTCCCTTCAGAACTCTAGATCCTGGATCCTAATACAGCTTAACCTTCTTTAGGTCTGATCTGCAAATTATACACATATATCTCCCCTTCTTCCTCAATTAGTAGAGAAAGCACTGGGCTGACAGTCAGAAAACCTAACGGCTAGTTCCAGCTCTACCTCTAATTCACTATGTGACCTTGGACAAGTCCTTTCACCTTCCTGGACCTTTGTTTCTTTATCTGTAAAATGAGGGAGCCAGAATCTGCTCTTCTGAAAGATCTTCTGAGGGATCAAAAAGACTGGCAAGAACAATAAATTTACTTGGTTTTATATGAATGGTAAAGAAGGAATGAGGGAATGGTCTCTTAAGAAAGAAAAAGTGCTATACCACCTTTCAGTTGAAGGGTCTGCTCTGAGTGAAAGGATTAGGAAGAACTGTGGCAGACAGTGTCACCATCTGTACCTCCATCAAAAGACAGGCAGCACTTCAACAGATGACTGGATTAAGAAGATGTGGTCCATATTCAATGGAATATTACTCAGCTATCAGAAAGAACGATTTCTCAACATTTGCTGCAACATGGACAGCACTGGAGGAGATAATGCTAAGTGAAATAAGTCAAGCAGAGAAAGACAACTATCATATGATTTCTCTCATCTATGGAACATAAGAACTAGGATGATCGGTAGGGGAAGAAAGGGATAAAGAAAGCGGGGGTAATCAGAAGGGGGAATGAAACATGAGAGACTATGGACTATGAGAAACAAACTGAGGACTTCAGAGGGGAGGGGGGTGGGGGAATGGGATAGACCGGTGATGGGTAGTAAGGAGGGTACGTATTGCATGGTGCACTGGGTGTTATACACAACTAATGAATCATCGAGCCTTACATCGGAAACCGGGGATGTACTGTATGGTGACTAACATAATATAATAAAAAATCATTAAAAAAAAAAAATGTTAGAATGTTCAAAAAAAAAAAAAAAAAAGACAGGCAGCAACCAAGACTTAAAACAACTCATGAACCACATGCATGCAAGATCCCAACAGGTCCAAGTGGAGAGAAAACAAGAACCACTACAAGTCACATACTGCTCAGGAAAAGTAAAAATAGTAATAATCAATTCAGTGGTGAAGAGCTCAAACTCTACAATCAGTCATCTGGATTTGAATCCTAGCTCTGTCTCTTAACTAGCTTTGTGACTTTAGGCAAGGGGTACTGACCTTCTGTGCCTCAGTTTCCTACATTTATTAAAAATGGTTCCTGCTCTGGGGCGCCTGGGTGGCTCAGTCGGTTAACCGTCTGGGATCGAGTCCCACATCAGGCTCCCTGCTCAGCGGGGAACCTGCTTCTCCCTTTCCCTTTGTCTGCTGCTCCCTGATTGTGCTCTGTTTCTCTGTAAAATAACATAACATAACATAACACAAAACAAAATAAAACAAAATATAAAATACAAAGTATTTAAAAATGGTTCCTGCTTCATAAATGTTTTATTGGGAAAAATAAATGATACAGCATGGGAAAGCCCATACCTCAGTGCCTGGTAAAAGTGACTCAGTAATAGGTATTGTTATTCCATTTAAGTACCACAAAAGGATGATTCAGAAGCAATAAAAAGGCCTACGAGGAAAAAAAGAAATGCACATTTGCCATTACCTATTACGTATCATGTCCTATGCCCAAAGCCTTAATTATTTTCATTTATTCCTAATAACCTTTTGAGGTCAGTAAAATTATCCCTATCTTACAGGAGGAAACTGAGCCTCAGAGAAATAACTTGTCTAATACCAAACAACTAGGAAATAGAACTTACTGGAACCAAGGTATGACTCCAAAGACTGTGTTCTTTCTACTATGTATCTTGCACTTTCTCATGCTCAAAAATAAGAAGCCCCTGCGACTACATATAGGCACCAATAAGAAAGTTTTAGGAAATGGACCAAATTCTCCCAATTTATACTTGATGAAGCAACTACTGGTTTTGCATGCCTGGAGAAAAGATGGGCAGGGATGGAATGCAAGTATACCATCAAGATCCAGACTTCCAAGACTTGGCTTACCAGGCCTTCCCAAGGGGCTCTCAGCCGGTTGTTGCAGTAAGAGAGGAGAGCAGGACTATTCCCAAACTGGATACCACACCCAAAAGGATAGGATGTTCTAAGACTATATCAAACAGTCAAGAAGCCATGAGAGGTTCAGCCTTGGCTGAACTCAAATATGTCATCAAATCACCTAATACTGGGAGGGAATACAATGCCATGAACATCTTTGCAAGACTATGTACTGTGTCCTGGATGAGCAAATTGTCTCTATTTCTGGAAAGCACTTTATTATGGCCCAGATGACTACAAGTTAGTCTGAAAAGAAGCACTCCTTCCCCTGGGTCAGGCCATTATTTTGGAGCATTCCACAAAAAAAAAAAAAAAAAAGAGAGAGAGAGAGAACAAATTCTACAGGAGAACACAGAAACCAGAAACTACAGCTGGCAACTACAGGACAGGAGCTAGGAAGAGAATTAAGAGATTTGGGGAAGAACTTAGTCTGGACATCAAAGGCTTTTGGGAGGGTGGGGAACCAAGCAAAAGGCCTGGGACAAGAAAAGGGAGTGCTTCCGGGGGCTAAGGAAAGATTCTGATAGAAGAAATCATCTCCTACATTTGTCAATTTTTTTTTTTTTAAATAGCATGTCCCTATCGAACCCTTGCTGTTCATAGAAGAACATCTCCAGGGCCTACAGGAAGACTGACTGAAAGAGGTATTGCTGAAGTGGTATTTTCCTCTGGAGAGGGAAAGGAAAATAGAAGCCGGGTTCTCTAGGCCTCTGGGGTGGCAACCAAGACAAGAACGAGCAGCCCTAGGAAATAATCGTAGCATAACAGCTCCAAACACAATCAGACAGGGCTCACACCTGCAGGTGGCCTCAGTCCCACTTCTGCCCCGGTCAGCACTTGAGGGTGCACAACTGCCTACATCCAGCAGGGAATATTAGATTGGCCACTGAGCAAAGAGCCTTTGGCTTAGGAGCCACACTTGCCAATCTATTTTAGTTCTTTTCCAGCTGCACCCTAACCTCTTGGCCTCAAAATGAACTGCCTCAATCCTTGTGAGGCCTGCTTTTCCCAGCCTTGACCGAAACCCATGGTCTTGCAGTTCTACCAGACTCCTCCCACTCACAAGGATACCTGACCTTGACTCTTGTGACTGACTCTATTGTGTGGCTGCCTATGCCCAGGCATAACAAACCAACTGGCTGTGGTTTGCCATGGGGGCTAAAAAGATGACTCACCACATCATAAAAATGCAGCCAGGTCACAAAATAGCTCAGTAAAACCCTCCTCTACTCCCAACAAAGACAGGTGTCAGGATGCCCAGCATATCACAAAAGGAGGCCCTCGAGGGCAGCTGGTTTCTTACTGACAGGTGACATTAGGGCTCTTGAGCCTAGTCCATGTCCATGTATGAGAACATCATTTATGCCATAAATAGATGAAACTCAATCCAGGCAGTCTCTAGGCTGCCTGGAGGAATGTCCAGAGAATACAACAGATGTGCAAGACAATCATTCTTGCCTCTGAATTTTCTGAACAGCTAACAGGACTTCTCCTTCCTCGGCTGAAGCTGTCTCCAGTTTCCCCCTCCTCCTTCCCTAGAAGAACCAACCCTGCAGGAATCATCAACGGAGGCACCAGTAATTACTGTTTTCTTTTTTCCATGCTAATGAGACAGTTGGATGGTTCCCCTTCCCCCTTCCTTGCTGGATGGGAGAATCTAAGGCTTTATGATCTGTAACCCACACACCAAAGCTTGGGCCAGACAGCAACCTGCAACTGAACTGTGTAGACGATGGCTTTCTGTCCCTGATGAGACCAGAGCTGGAAGAGGCCCCACCATTTTAGAAAGGGCAGACCAGAGTGGGAAGAGGATCTGTCCAAAGTCACAGACGGAAGTCAGTGAAAGGGCCAGATTCCTACTCCCAATCAGGACGCTTCCCACAACATCTAGACTTCCTACAGTAGAGAATGACTTTGGAGGTGTCCTCAATGTGGAGCCAGGAACTGCAAAGTTTCAAGTTCACATACTGGTTTTGGGGTTTTTTTGTTCGGTTTTTACAGAAAGAGTGCACACAAGCATGTGAGTGGGGATGGGGGCCGTGGAGAGGAGCACAAGCAGAGGAAGAGAGAGAATCTTAAGCAGGCTCCACGGCCAGTGTGGAGCCAGGCCCAGCGCAGAGCCAGACACAGGGGGCTCAACCTCACGACCCCGACATCATGACCTGAGCAGAGATCAAGAGTCAGATGCTTAAACCAACTGAGCCACCCAGGCTCCCCTATATATAATGGTTTTGAATAGGTACTTAAAAAGCAACAACAATGTTCTGTAGATACGGACTCAGCCCCAAGAATCTCAGTTCTGGGATGGAAGGGCAGGATCGAGAGAGATAATGCCAATTTTACCCCAAAATTAAAATCGCAGGTAGATGGTCAGGCAAAAAAAGAATCTGTACATTTTAGCTGGGATTCAGTTCAGTTCTGTGAAGACTATAGATACCAAGGGTGGTATCCAGAGTTAGCCTTAAAAATGAACTTCAGGTCTGGTGGCTAAAGGAGGTCCTGAGGACAGTACATTTGGACTTCAGTCTGCTAGTCCAATCCTCATATGTCACAGATGAAGAAATTGAATCTAGCACTACCGGGAGCTTCAGAGGAGAGGACCCACGGTGCAGCAGCAGGAGTGAAGGATGTTACAGCCTAGAGCGAGCCAGGGCCTGCCTGGATAGACACAGTCAGAAAAAAAGGAAGACAGGGTCTCTGGGAAAAGGAGCCAGTATTTGAAACGGCGGCACTGAGAAGAAAATGGCCCAAGTTTTTAAGCTGGGATAAATTGTAGAATCTAACAAGGCTTATTTTTTTTAGCCTGAAGACCAACTCCTGTCAGTCTCTAAAACCTCTTTCTTTTCCCTCTGTCTATCCCAGCTCTACCATTTCAAGTAGGAACCAGCAACTCCAATCCAGTCCTTGAACTAATTCTGACTCCAGGCAGGAAATATTTACATCAGTCTTAACTGCAACCTCCATCCCCTACCCACAAGGTCTCTATATTAACACTTCCTCCCCATTTGCTACCACAGAGTTGACAGTGGGCTCCCTGTGGTATTCCAGGATACTGCCAGTGCTGACCACCAGACTTCACCTTCTAGAGGTCACAAAATCATGTGCTCTATTCTATAAATGGGCCTGAGTCCATGTGATAACCCCTGCCTTAGTCACATGCCTAACAACACAGGCCCTCCAAGGACTAAAGCCTAGCTCTGAATCCATGGCCGGATTTCCCCATCAGTGGCCATCCTCCAGAGACTGCCTAGGAACCTGAACTTGCACTTGAGTCTGCTGCCCTCCCCACCCTTCGGCAGAGAAGGCAGCATGGTACGGTAGAAATAGCATGCAGACAGACCAGGGTTTGAGCCCTGGCTCTGACACCTAAACTGCATATCCCTAGGCACTATTCCTTAACTGCTCTTGTGTATCCTCTTAGAGCTCTCATCACTGTTTACCTGTCTCTGTCCTCTATCACTCTCCCCTACTTGGGAACAAGGAATATTTGTTTCCCCATATCCTCGATGTCAGTCACTATCTACTGAATGATCCTCTAAAACTAAGTTCCCACTGTCTGTAAGATAGGGATAATATCGCCTATCTCAGAGTTGTGAGATAAATAGGAAAAAGTCCCTAAATTGCCCAAATCAACACCTTCCTCTACTATATTATGGATGCCCAAGGCCAAATGTTTGCCTGTCCTGAACCAGACTGCCCATCCTAGAGAAACCTGCCTTGCTGAACCTCTAGGATCACATGGACCTGACCTCCAGAGCCTGTTCCACTCCAGTAATTAGACTGAGTGCTAGTTCCTGGAACCTGCCAGTAAAAACAGCTAGAGATAGGACTACTCTCCTCACAGTCAAAGGCAGTGAATTTCGAGTAGATTTAGTGTGGGAATATACTAATATTTTAGATTGATAAGAGGGAGGGAACCTGGGCGGGGGGGAGGCTGTGCTCTGAAATCAGGGTTTTAGAGAAGAAATCTCAAATTTCAAGAAGTGGCTAAAGTCATTTGTACTGGAGCCCACAGAAGGACCAGAGCCGTGAAACAAAGGAGCTGAGATCACATAGTTAGCTAAAGGGAAGTAAGTTTGGAACCCACCACTGCAGTCTCCCCATCTAGTGTTTTTTCCTATCCTGCAGGGCAGATGCACAAAGTACTAGGAAAAGGGGAGGCATAGGGGGTTCAGGGAGCAACTCCTAAGGAATGTCAAATGGTACTTATGCAGTTTCTGGCTGGGAGAGGTGACTGAGAAATCCAACCTTTGGTTTTACAGAGGCCTAATATGCTCTAGAAGCTGAAGGGCAGAAATTCAATGTGGCTAGAACAAGTGTGAGCAATTAAGGAAGAAAAAGAGTACACAGTGTCCTCAAAGAAATCATGAGCCCCTCTCTCACAAGACCAGCTGTTCTGGGTGATCAAAACCCTCTTGCCCACCCAGCCCCAACTTCTCAACTCAAACTATGTTCCAGATTTGAGGATGTGTCTTTTCCATTAGAGGGCGCTCAGACTTACAAACTGGAAGTGAAGCACAGAGAAGCAGCAGAGTGCAGAGTAAGAGCGCAGCACCAAGAGGAAGAATCGGATTTTTTTCCCCCAATTCACCATATTCACCTGAACTTCTGAGGAACTAAGTGATTTGTCCAAGGTCACACAGCTAATAAGGGCAAATTAGGATTTGTTGGCATCCTTCTTTTGTGACCATGATAACTTTCAGCAAATCTGAACTTTACACAAAGTTTTGAGAGGCAGGCAGAGCTAGTGTCCTCTGCTACATCATGTCGTCTCTTCTGAAGAGTCTCATTTGATACCTCCGATTCATTTCAGGTCTAATCTCTTACAGAACTTTCATAATTACCTTCTAACTCAGACGCCAGCGAACTTTTTCTGCATAGGGCCAGATAATAAATATTTTAGGTTTTGTGGGCTATCGCAGTCTCTGTAGTATTCAACTCTGACACTGCAGTATGAAAACACTCATAGAGGAACAAACAAGTGTGGCTGTACCCCCGTACAATTTTATGAAAAGAGGCAGAAGATTGGATTCAGCCCACAGACCATAGTTTGCTGACACCTGTTCTAAATAAGCTGTCTCTAATCACCCTGTCTCCCAATCCATCATACACACTCGTATGACAAGCCCTGTACCCTCTTGGATCTCCTTTGCCTACAGGATAAAAGTTTAAACTCTACCCCCACCCTCTACCATATCCTTCCCCTGCACACTGTACTCCAATCACAGCAGGCTATCACCTGGCAACTTCCTACCTTTCCCCCCACGCTATTTCCTGACACTGGCAATGCCCTCCCCATTCCTCTGCCAATAATACCTATTCAGGGACAAGTTCAAATGGCAACACCTGTGAAAAGTCCTTGCTTGCCTTACATAGTCATCTATATATGGCTGTCCCTCACCCACCCTGCCTCCCCACTCCCCCACAACTGTCAGCTTCACAGGGGCAAGCACTGTGTCATAGTCAACTCTATATCCCTTACAGTACCTAACACAAGTACCCACTGTCCGATGACTGAACAGGCCTGGCTTCTAGGCTAAAAGGAGGTCACTAGAACATGGGGACCTTTGTTTCTAACAGAACCATGAAATGACTCAAAGCATCAACAGAGCCTTCAGTCTGCTTCAAGAGCTGCCCCCCTCTCTCTCCCTTTTGTGTTCCCTCAAGACTAGCCAGATAGCTAGTTTTACTAGGTGGTTCTAGCCTGTGCTGAGATATGTGAAAAGAGGGATCTTGTTTTCAAACCTCTGTCCCTGACCTCAAACTGTATCCTTAGTATCAGCCATAAATTGATCCCAGACCCATATTTAGCCCTGTATCAGGTGACAGCCTTCTAACAAGCACAGATCCCTGGTCCCTGAAGGCAGGGATTTCACCCAGGGAAAGCCTCAGGGCCTGCAGTCTGACCTCAAATGAAGAGGAAACTCAAAAGTCTGTGGTAAGAATCATCAGGAGCGGGGCGCCTGGGTAGCGCAGTCGTTAAAGCGTCTGCCTTCGGCTCAGGGCGTGATCCCGGCGTACTGGGATCGAGTCCCACATCGGGCTCCTCCGCTATGAGCCTGCTTCTTCCTCTCCCACTCCCCCTGCTGTGTATCCCTCTCTCGCTGGCTGTCTCTCTGTCACATAAATAAATAAAATCTTTAAAAAAAAAAAAAAAAAAAAAAGAATCATCAGGAGCATCACCTCTGCGAAGTGATCTCTGCTGAGATCAAACGTCCTAGGCAAGCCTACAGCCCACAAGTATGGCTGTCCTAGCTTGGGTAGGCTATGAGGCCAAAGACTATACTGCTGATGGGAAAAAACAAAACAAACACACAAAAAAATTTTTCTCCTAAGCCCAGAACAGAACAACATTCCATCTGGGTAAGAGAGCTTGTCACAGGCATGGGGTACTTAGCATATCTGCCATTCCAGGATTACGGCTGTCAAATTTTAATTAGGGTAATTAGAGTTAAAAATGTAATTTCATTTCAGGGGTATTCTGAACAGATTCCATTAATTTCTTTTTTGAAAGTACATAGAAAGGAGGGGCAGGCTGAGTGGAGCAAAGATTTTACCATGGGAGAAGCGAAACCCTGTGCCTGGGCCAGATGAGCTTTCAAACCACTGCCTAGAACCCCCAGCACACACCTCTGCAGGCTTGGCCCAGAGAACGGAGGGCTGCTGCTCTGAGCTTTCTTCCTTAGTTCCCTCCCTGAAACTAAGTTTCAGTCAGCATCTGCTAATAAATCTACCTCCTTCTCCCCACCTCCTGCTCCTGTATTACTGCCATTCAGTACCTACTATTACAGCCCCAAGTCTGGCAAGGGGCAAGAGTTTAGGGCTGTCAATTTGATTTGCTACATGTTAGGGAGTCCATTAATGTCCACCCCTTTGTCAGGAGTTCCTGGTCACATTTTTATGCTTTTCTTTGTGCTAATTCCCTAGTCTAGAGTGACCCTCCCTGCCTTGCCTGCCTCAACTCGTCCTCTTCCTTCAAAGCACAAATCAAAGTCATCATCCCCAGGAAAGCCCACCATCATGCCTGTAATCCTAGAATCCCTTGCACATGCCTCCATTAAGGCATACACAGAATACTGTGGTTTGTTTCCTTGTTTGACTCTGATGCTAGATTGTGAGGTCTTTCATGGCAGAGACAGGGTCTTCATATGGGAATCCTTAGCACTAGCACAAAGCCCTGCCACACTGGAAATACTCAATAAATACTTGTTGAACGATCAACTAACTATAGGGGGAATTTGGTCTGACCACAAGCGGTAGCTGCTGAGCATGTTAAGCCCTCTGGTACTATGATGCCTACAAATATCCAGTCATGAGTCCCTTCCCTCTCCTTGCACAAAGCCAGACTGGAAACCTGACTCTGCAATCCATGAAGGAGGAAGTCCTCCCATTGATCCCAAATGATGACTGATCTCTCCCATTAGAGCCTGCTCATTCCTTAGGGACCTTGCAAAGGAGATGAGAAAGCAAAAGCAAGCAGAGCATCTCCCCTCCCACCCCCCCCATCCCCTTCATCAATGATTTTAGAGAATTTCCTCCAGTCTTTGAAGGGCTCCAGGGAGAGGGCCTGAGCTCCAGTTCAATCTGCAGAAAGATAAGGGATGGCCCTGGTAGAAAACACTTCATCAGCCTGGAATCAGTGCTGCAAATGCTCAGAAATGTTGTAATGTAGTACAATAAAGAACATGCTATGTGACATAGGACAGCCAAGTCATTTCACTCCTCTGAGCTTCAGCTTCCTTTTCAAACCTATCCCAGTAGGTTGTTACAGGAGGAGAAATAAACATACAAAGAGGCTTTAAACCAGCATTTAACACTTAGAAGGTATTCAATAAATGACTTTTTCCAACTGAAGAGGGCACCTGTACTCTGTACCTAGCATCATATTATGTTTAAGTTTACAGAGGTGAGGAAAACATATCAGAGAGGGTACAATTTAACTGTTTCTCTGCTTGCTCAGGGCAGCCCTGCCTGCTGGTCCCAGGAGAAGAGGGCTACACCAGCAGAACTGTTGTGTTGACAAGTATAATCAAAGCCACTTCATGGTAATCCGATTCTCCCTAGCTAGGAGCATTCCTCTAGCCTCCTCCCAGGCTCCCCAGGCCTGGCTGTAGGCCCATTATCGATCCATTTCTAATTGGGACCTGTGTCAGTGCTTCTGACAGTAGGTTAGGGCCTAGGCTGCCTCTGCTGGCCTCTGGCCAAAGCCTGAAATGCTCTGCCCAAGGTAGACCCCGAGAACCACCACTTCTGTGGTAGAAAAGGATACCAGACTGAACTCATCATAAAGCAGCATAAAATTTTAGAGCTGAAAGTGTCCTTTATGAGCATGAACTTTGTTGTATTACAGGTGAGAAAGCTGAGGTCCAGAAAAGATAATTTGTCCAAGGTGGTACAAAAAAGATAATGCAGGGGCGCCTGGGTAGCGCAGTCATTAAGCGTCTGCCTTCGGCTCAGGGCGTGATCCTGGTGTTCCGGGATCGAGTCCCACATTGGGCTCCTCCGCTGGGAGCCTGCTTCTTCCTCTCCCACTCCCCTGCTGTGTTCCCTCTCTCGCTGGCTGTCTCTCTGTCACATAAATAAATAAAATCTTAAAAAAAAAAAAAAAAAAAGATAATGCAGATCTTACTTCTATTTCTTTCCTCTTGATAATTGCTTCCCAACCTGGCTACACAACAGAAGAACTCCGGGAACCTGTTAAAAATATAGTTTTCTAGGCCCCACCCCAGAAAACCTGATACAGAATATACGCAGTTGCTCTCTTTTGCTAAGTATATGATCACCTTCCAATAAAAGTGAACCCTGAAATCACAGGACCAGTTTGCACCTAGGTTCAAATCCACCCTGGGTCAGAACAGTGCCATTTAGAAGCAACCCTCTATTGTTTGACCCAGCCTTCTCCCACCCCAACCATAACAAGGTTATTCTAGGAGCCTCAGAAGTATCTGTCATAAATGGCTCTGACTTCTAAAGATCCACTAGTGTGGCTGTCAGCAGACATTTCCTTTCAAAACTAGTTTGAAACTAAAATGTCTCTTATGAAAATTAGAAATACTCAAGGAGGGGATATGTAGGGAATAGTGGGAGATGGTGTGGTATTGAGTGTGAGACATGGAGCGTTTGGAAATGTGTATGCGTATAGGGGAGGACCTGCGTGCATATGTAAGGAAATAGTGTGGTGTCTGTGAGGCTTGCAGATACCTCCGTAACACATACGATTCTGAGTACCGGGTTAGAAAACAGTGGGACAGGGGGTATTGGAGGATAATGTGTAGGTACATAGCAGGAGGTTGGAATAGATAACTTGAAGATGTAAGGGTGATAATACGGATTTGTATGGAAGAGAAGCAATGTGTGCACCTTTGTGTTTCAATTTTGTGTCTTCGTATAGCAAAGCATATGAACTTGTACGGACAGGAGGGAGTGTGTGTGGCCTAGACACTTGTATGCATGAGAAAACAGATCCATGAGCATATCTGACTCATCCAGCCCTAGCTTTGCCTGAAGGCTGGTACCACACTCAACGGCAGGTCTGTCTGCAGAAATTTCTCATTAAAAATGACATTATGACAACTACTAAAAAAAAAAGAAAAGAAAAATGATAACAACACCCCCAGCATCGTGGGAGGTTAAAAAAAAGTCAATGCCAATAAAAACGACAGACACATAAGAAGCAATTATGCCACGATTATTTCTCAGCTTCACAAGGGGAGGTGTTTATTTGGAGTTAAATATTGTATAGCTGATTCACATCTCAACTCAAAGAACTGGATTTCCTGGGTCAACTTGGGAAAGAGGGCAAGAAAGAAGAAAGTAGGTAGAGAAAGATAAACAATAAAGTTTTTTTTTAAAAGGTGGGGGGACTGGAGAAATGGGAAGATGAAAGGGAAAAGGTTGGGAAAAAAATAAATAAAAGGTAAGTAGGTTACAAGAGATAGGGAGAAGGGAAGGAAAGAAGAAGAAAAAAGGTATAAAGGACAGGAAAGAGAATGTCCTTTAGGCCCGCCCAGAAACTTAGCAGACACTCTAGCAGGAATTCTGGCTAAGGGGATGGGTGGAGTAGGTGGTGGAGCCCAATCTCTACGCTTCCTCGTTGCTTTTAGTCCAACCATTCCCTCCATCTGGAATGTTCTTCCCACCATCCTTGCCAAGTTGAACTTCTAAATCTTCAAGGACATTTTCAAAGGCTACCAGCTTTTAGAAGCTTCCAAGAGTTCTCCCAGTTAGAAGTTAGCTCTCAAGAACTCCCGTAAGCTTCCTCAGCACTTTGTCATACTTGACCTGTAGCATTTAACATTCAACTTTATACTACGGATATCAGTACACATACATTTCTGTTACTCATTCTACAAGTACTATTTGTGCCAGGACTATTACAGAGACACAAAGGAAACAGATAAGTAGTACACTGTTCCCTGGTCCATTAAGATCTCAATTCCATGAATGAGAGCAGATTTGGGTGTAATACAACAGCAGAGTACAACTACAGAAGTAGAAGCAAAGTGTAAAGAAGATTTCTACTTATGGAGTGATCACAGAATGCTTCATTGAGAAGATGGCATTTAAAATGCTTTGAAAAAATGAACAGGAGCTTGTCTGGTAAAGAGGACAGGAAGCTGGGAGCTTTCTACTCAGAGGAATCAAACAACAAAGTCATTCTGAACTGAGGAGGAGCACGGGGAAACAGTGGGTGTTACTATGCTCCTGACAAAAGGCAGCACAGTGAGGTGGTGGCACCAGACTGTATGAGCCTTGTAGCCAAGCCCAGAGTTGAGATTTTAACCTTTCCAATCTGTGCTGAGGTAGAGAAGAGGGGAGCGCTTTTAAAATGTCTCATCTCCTTTATTTAATTGCCCTACTTTAGAGCAAGTCCCCTCATAAAACCTGGAAGGTCCAATCCCAGGTTCTGCCTACTACAGAGGCATTATAAGAATTTCCCACAGAGGAGAAAGGCAGGCAACAGTCAGAAAAACAAGGAATAAAAGCGTGGGGATTGGGGGTAGGGAGGGAAGTGATGCACAAGGGAGGGCAACAGGGATCAAGGAGAAAGGAGCTGGAGGGGAGGAAAGAGAAGAAGCAGGAAAGCACAAAGGAGAGTCGGATCTTGGCACTGAGGTTCCTTGTCGCTGAGCTGTCCTCTACATCTTCCTAGGTAGAAAAAATAAGGTCAATCTGATGCTAGTGACAGAAATAGACCCTTTGTGCTGAAACTGAGCACATGACTAACCGCCACCTCAACCCTCCCTTTGCACAAGATGATGGAGTTTGCCCCACCTCTCCCAACCACCCGGAAGTAGCCAAAACACCTTGCCCCATGCCCTAAGAGTGTGTGAGACAGGAGAACCAAGCAAAGGTCTGGAGTTTGAAGTGGGGCCTGCCCAGGACCTCAGAAAAGCTCTGCTTCCTTCCCTGGACCTCAATTTCATCTACAAAACAAGGGGAGTAAAAGTGAAGCTCTCTTAGGGGCTGAGATAGCCTATGAGTTTATAGAAGTTGCTTCCCAGAGTGTGATACGTAATGTGGGGATTTTACTAACCTATCAAGTTGTAACTTCATTCCTTCCACTCTGAGCTATGGCCAGTTTGAAGCCAAGGAGAAGTCACCCAGAATGGCAGCTGTCCCTGACACTATCATCCATTTGGCCCTGTCCAAAGTCTAGTCCCTTGCCCAGACCTGTTTATCTCCTAGGTCACAAACAGATGTTCCAGCCCAAGCATGTGTTTTGTTTGACCCACATAAATTTGTTTAAAAACTTCTGAATTAACCACTAACATTTCAAATCAGATCTCATGTTTTTAAAAAGTTAAGTTTTCTAGCTTCTCAAAAATACGAGTGCTCAGGGCGCATGCGTGGCTTAGTCGGTTGAGCATCTGACTTGTGGTCTCAGCTCAAGTCGTGATCTTGGGCTCCCAGCATCAGGCTCTTCGCTCAGAGAGGAGTCTGCTGGAGATTTCTCTCCCTCTACCCCCTCCCCACGTGTGTGTCCTCTCTCTAAAATAAATAAATAAATCTTTAAAAAAAAATCAAGAGTTCTGGCAACCCTAGACACCGTGGGGTAGAGGTCAAAGGGTCTACTATAATCCTGTAATTTATCTGATGCCTTCTTATTTTATCTAAAAAAACAAACCAACAACAACAACAAAAAACCCACCATACTAACATGAGTAAACTTTTCAATTACTAGTTATAATATTTAAACTAACTGAACTCTAAAAAATCTGAGTACACTGACACTTCAGGAAGGTGTATTTTATCCTGTGATTTCATATATCATCCAATATGCAGCCATGTGTCCCAGTTTGAGAAACTCCAACGTAGTTTATCTACTCACTCAAAACACACTTAGATCCTTTGGTAAGCACTGGGAAAGCAGTCATTAACAAGACAGGCATGGTTCCTGCCTTTGTAGAGCTCATAGTCCAGTAGGATATAACGGAAAAAAGCCATACAGAGCAGGGAGCACAAAGAAACACTAAGCTAAGGATCTCAAATAGGGACTTGTCTGTAAAGGAAAAGGTTTAATTAGGCTTTTGCTGCTGAAAAGTCCTTTCCAGCTCAAAATTCTACTAGCATCACAAGAACCTAGCCCAATATCCTTTTAACTCTTTTTAGCTTCCTCCCTTTATCTGGGAAATCATGATCAGTTGTCATGGAAATTACCATGGTGCTCCACATAAGGATGATGATGTTACGATAATTACAAGAAGCCAAAGGGAACAGGCAACAAGAAGAGTCACTCAGAAAGTCACCTACTTTCAACACATAGGAGCTGCTGCTCATTGCAGCTAGGTGGAAGAAAGACCAGGGACTAATTCCTAAGTAAAACAGTTTTGTGTTAGATGTCATGGTTTCTTTCATGAGGCATTGGGACCCACCTTCCATTAAACTCCCCCCCCACCAAACTTGTGTCAGAAACTGCAAAAAATGCTAATTTTACAAGGACAAGGTTCACTGGGCCTTGATTAGTTTGTTGTCCTTGTGAAATCCTAAGACAAACCAAGAGATAGACTTACTAGCCAACAGGGACACCAAAGTTTCTAATAAAATGAAGATAATTCATCTAGTCCCAGGGGACTAAGAGCACTATACCTGGGCAATATTCAATATTACAGAGTTCCATCTAGAGAGGGGTTGGCCCAAAAGGACCAAGCAGGTAGCAAAAATAAGTACAGCTGACCAAGTGTTTCGAAGAAAAACGTGCTAGTCTGGTGATAAACGCCAACTGGCACTGGACTTGGGTATCACAGAGACAACAGGAAATGGTGAGGGCTTTGACAAACTTGAGAACAAATATGCCCTATCTAAAGAAGCCAGCCAATAAGGAAACAATATGTGAAATGAACGGAAATGAAGAACATGATTCTTTAAACAAAAGCATTCTGCCAAACTAAGTTGGTAATGCAGACCTGCCCAAAGATCAGAATCATATCCCTGTGCCAAAGACCAAGAAAAGCCAAGCTACAAGCTTCTGAAACATGGACAGGCCAGTGCACAAAGAGTCACAATACAGGGAGTCCCTGGTAGAGGGCTCAGGGACGAAGACTTCCACTAAATATCTGGGGGCTATTCCCACTTCTGTGAATAGGAAAATTGTTCCAGCCCCTAATACTTCCTCAAAAAATCCTCCTCCCTCTTCAGGAGAAATCAGTCACCCTCAGAGCCCACATGCCAGGACCTCTGATTTCATACAGGGTATCTCCACTGAAAGGCAGCCCCAATATCCCCAGGCTGGGGTCCAACTCAAAACAAAACAGAAAAACACTGCAGGTCAAGTCAAACAAAATACGTATGCAGGCCAGAAACACCCCAAGGGGCTGCCAGTTTCCAATCCCTGATCTAGAGGATAAGATCCTCTGACTAGTTCTGAACAGGAAGGATTTAGGAGTCCCCTAAGGACACCTAACTTTTGTCAGAGGAACTGCTTTTCCAAGGAGCTATCCAGGGTCCTAGCCCACTTGGCTCCTCAGCTTTAGAACTCATGATTCCACAGCCTTCTTTGGCTTAACCCACTATCAAAGGTTTTGTTTTGGGGGCGCCTGGGTGGCACAGCGGTTGAGCGTCTGCCTTCGGCTCGGGGCGTGATCCCGGCGTTATGGGATTGAGCCCCACATCAGGCTCCTCCGCTGTGAGCCTGCTTCTTCCTCTCCCACTCCCCCTGCTTGTGTTCCCTCTCTCGCTGGCTGTCTCTACCTCTGTCAAATAAATAATAAATAAAATCTTTAAAAAAAAAAAAAAGTTTTGTTTTGGGGGCACCTGGGTGGCACAGTGGATAAGCGTCTGCCTTCGGCTCAGGGCGTGATCTCGGCGTTATGGAATCGAGCCCCACATCAGGCTCTGCCGCTATAAGCCTGCTTCTTCCTCTCCCACTCCCCTTGCTTGTGTTCCCTCTCTCGCTGGCTGTCTCTATCTCTGTCGAATAAATAAATAAAATCTTTTAAAAAAAAAAAGTTTTGTTTTGTTTCTTTCTCTTTTTTTTTTTTTTTTTTTTTAAGAAAGATTTAAAGATATTAGGTACCTATTACATGCAAGGCACTCTAGGGATACAAACATCCTGAACCTTACTTCCTGGACTTTTGACTTGACTACTTATACTTGTATGGACCCAGTGCTGACTGCCATCCAAATTACTACAGATCCAAACCACTGCTCTATATACCACATTCAATCCTATATACCAGACTCATTTTAATGGCTTGACTAGCCAGTAAAATGAAAGCTCAGAAGCTTGGTTCCCCTCGAGGGGATATCTTTAAAACTCTTGTCCCTGAACTCCACAACTAAAAGTTCCTTCTCTCTGCAAAAGAGCACAACTGCCTCATTACAGTCAGATGTCCTTGGGAGTGAACAGTACAATTCTAAATGTATGCTCTCCCCTGAATCAAGATGGCATTCCCATGCTTTACTCCATCATTATTCTATCATCTCCAGATTCCCTCAGCATTTCCAAAGAAGCAGCAACACCTTTGACAAACAGAAAAGAAAAAAAGACTAGCTGTCCTTGAAATAGTAACTCAATCCAAGGAAGGAAGGTTTATTGCTGGAAAAATTTTGTTTTTTACCAAGTCCCTCACACTAGACTTATAAGCAGGGGAGAACACAACAAAAATGGTTTTTAGAAAAAGGCATCTGGCAGCAGGGAAGAGCATGGCATGGAAGGGGGCAAGAAAGGATGCAGGGAGGCTAGTTAGGAAGCTCCTATAGCTTCACAATGGCCAAAACAGGCTCCATGTCTGAAACAGGGTATGATCCTACAGTCCCTAACTGACTACCTGCCCACTGAAGACAGACTTATTCATCTGAGTGTCACCCACAGCATCTAGTACCATGCCATCACATGGTAGGCACTCAAATGGTCATAGACCCATAAACCACCACTCCTGTGGGAGTTCTCAGTGTACATATCAAAGAAACCAAGGCCCAGAGAACTTAAAGTGATTTGCCCAAGCTCACAAAATGGGTGAGTGGTAAAAAGCAAAGAACAAAAAGGCTTTGGAGGCAAGAAGGTCTGTGTTCACATCCAAGGCTGCTGTGAGCCCTTGGGCAAGTCAAGTCACCCAACTCAACCTTTCTCAGTCTGTTTTCTCATCTGCAAAGTAAGAATACCTATTCTTTGTAGAGCTGCCGTGAGGAATAAGACATACTGCTCCCTAGATACAACCACAAATTCACAGGAAATTCAGAACACGGAAAACTCTACAGGAAAAACCCAGTTACTTCAACAAATAAAGGTAACAACAACAAAAATGGAAGTGAAATTACAAATTAAGAAACTTAAGATATGTAACAACCAATTAAAACGTGTGGATCTTATATGAATCCTAAGTCAAACAAACTGTAAAAATAAGATTGTGACATTTATGAGATAATTGGAAATTTAAACACAATCTGGATTTTGATGGTATTAAGGAATTATTAAATTTTATAAGGTATTGAAAATGGCACTGTGGTTGTGTTTCATGTTTTTTGTTTTTTAAATAAACTTTACCCACAACTTGGGGTTGAAACTCACGACCCTGAGGTCAAGAGTCACATGCTCTCCTGACTGAGCCAGCCAGGTGCCCCTGTGGTTGTTTTAAAGTCATCCTCTAGAAATATATTGTGAAATATTTAAAGGCAAAATAGAATAGTTGAGATTTTCTCCAAAGCACAGGATGAGGAGAAGTAGGTAGGGGAATAAACGAAATAGGACTGACTGAATTGAAGCTGAGTGATGGGTATATCATGCTTCATTAACCTATTCTGTCTACTTTGTGTATGTTTAAAATTTTCCATACTTAAAACAATTGGTTAGGCTTAAATCCTGGCAACTCCATTCACTAGTAGTGTGACTACAGGCATATTTCTTAACCTCCTAGTGTCTCAATTTCTCGTCTATATGATGAGGATCAACAGAACCTACTTCTCAGGGTTGAAGTGAGAATAAATATGATTTATAGACAGATTTATATATGACAAAATTTATAAAACATGTAAGTGATATAAATTTACACATATAAGTCTTAAAATACACCATTTATAAAGATTTCTATACATACAAACAAACATAGAGCTTAGCACATCCTAACTTCAATAAACATCAGCCCTGTTAGTATGAACACAAGGTACCAAGCACGGTATCGCAACACAGTGGGCACCCAATACATGGCCGCAATTATTAATATGAAACACAGACTTAGGTTTAGAACCTAAGTCAGATTTTTAATCAAGTACTCAACTAGTCTCCTCGACAGAAAGCCAAAATGCCCTCTGGTAAATGTCCCCAGTGGCAGCTCTAACATCCCCAATCTCTCCTAACAAATACCCCAGGACCTGACACAGGATCAGCACCTGACCGATGTTTAATATGGAAGTGCTACACTCTTGGAGCAGGCAGGGCCACCTTATTTCCCCCAACCAGGTAATTTAAGGTACATTTTCTAATATTTGCTGACAGAACAAAGAGGAAAGGCTCTAAGAAATGATCAATGTTCATGCCAGCCTTCAAAATGATTTGGTAAAACTACGGAAAATAAACACCCAGCTAGGGTCCACCCAGCAGGATAAAAGCTGACAAAGAAATGGCAATTTTTCCCTGAGCAAATATACAAGTTAACAGATGAGCTCTGAGAGACTAAGCTCTTTAGGTTTTGGCATTCCCCTCTCTCCCCCTCCCCCTTCTTTTAAGAGAAGACAAACTCTCAACATACTTCAAGTATGACTGTTCACTGGATTAATTTATTCCCTGAAATGATGTAATTACGGGCAAAGAGTCATTCTCATCCTTCTACCCAGTTTAAATACAAATCAGCTTGGGAACAGTAGACCTTTTCCACCTGCTCCAGAAGGCTATGAGAAAGCATCACCCACCCTTGAAGTATGAGACACTTCCTCCCCCCCTCAGCTCATTAGCAGGAATAGGGATGCCACTCAATTTAGTCACTCGTGTGTTTCTGTTCAAGATGTTCCTGTCATACAGAATGTCCTCTCTCCATCTCTATAGCCTAAAATCTCCTGTGACCATACCTTCCGGGAAAAAAAGGGGAGGAGAAGGGAGAGGGGCACAGCATCTGGGGATATCTGGTGTTGCTTCTGGGTAGTCTGGGAGATAACAGTCCAGACACAGAAATATTGGTTCACAGTTTGTAAGCACAACCAGATAGAATATTAGAAACTAAAGTGATCCCAGATAATATATGGTCACTATCTTTATCCTACAAAACCCAGCGAAATGCTCACACCTACATAAATGTTCCCTGGGTACCACACCCCCACAAACGAAGCAATCTCTCCCTCCTCTGAAATCCCAATCTCTTTACCTCTTTACAGTACTGCTACCTGAGAATTCATATTATGGTTCTTAAAACTCACTTCTGTAACTACGCACCAACCAGCATGACTTAAAATGAAAAATATAGACAATGTTAAGTGTTGACATGGACATGGAGCAACAGGAATTCTCTCATATACCACTGATCAGAGTGTGATCTGGTATGGCTCTGAAAACTGTCTGGCAGTAACTAATAAAGCTGAACATATGCCTACTCTGTGACTTGACGTTGGAGAACACTAACTGCTCCCCCTGAAGTTTTTCCTAGCCTTTTGCCTCATCACTGCCCCTGTCTAAATGCTTCCATCATTCTTTTCTCCAATCCTAGAGGCTGATTCAGACCCCTCTTCCTGATCACTCCAGCCCAAAGAGATCTCCCCTTCTATGGAAAACTCTGCCATTTACCTATTAACTCTGACAAATGGCTCATGTATTCTTCACATATAAATTGCATCATCTGGTTCTATAATGTACTTTTTTACTTTTAGTAACATTATCTAACTTGCTCCTCACAATAACACTGTGAGGAAGTTAAGACATGGAACATTAAACCCATTTTATAGATGACAAAATGGAGGTTCCAAGAGGAAAAATGACTTATTTCAATTTACCTGGGAAAATTAGTGCCAGGGAACAAGAGTAGGCCTTATTCTTCCAAATCAAGCTATCTACACCGAACTGCCATAGTGTCAGATACATATTCATGATAATCTTATTTCCCAAAGAGACCACACGTTTCCTGAAGGCAAGAATATGCTATACATGTTTACATCCCTCAGAGCACCAAGAAGGCACTAGGTGGGCTCCATACAGTTTGGATGACTGATTTCAATACTGTCCGCAATCTTCAAGAACAGGCACAGGCATATTTCCTCTTCTTCTAGACCTCACAGACAATGCTAAATTGTTGGAAGAAATTATGAACACAACACAGCATCCAAAAAAACTTTTTTGAGTGTAGGCACCAGGAAAGAGGAAGACCCCTTCAAGATCAGGGTAAGTTCAACAGTCCCTCCATTTCCTAAGGGCTCTGTGCTGCAAAGTGGCAAAGAAGGCTGGCACAGACAGTGGCAGTGGGCTTCAAGAATCACAATTTAATCACAACTAGTAAGTCACAAATTGAGCAAATGCCAGAAACCACACCTCAAATAATTCACTTGCAGGCAAAATAGGGAACTATTTTATTTCAAAACTGAGTATAATAAAACTTAAAATAATTCAATATGAAACTTAATTTTCTTCCTTCCTAAATAAGAACCTAGACAATACCAAATCTTTCTGGAAGCCAGCCAGAGAATGATGTGAGGAGAATAGGGAAAGCACTAGGCTGATGTCTGGACACCCAAACCTGCAGGACAATGTTGTCCCCTACCTTAACATTCTTCACTTTACACACTGCATGTGGGACATCTCAGCAATAGAGGATAAAGGGAGGCAAAATAAAGGTAGGGAGGGCACACCTGGGTGGCTCAGTTGGTTAAGTGGCCAGCTCTTGATTTTAGCTCAGGTCATGATCTCAGGATCCTGGCACTGAGGCCCTCGTTGGGCTCCGTGCTCAGTGGGGAGACCGCGTCAAGATTCTTTCTCTCCCTCTGACCCCCCACCGCTCGAAGGCGTGCACATTCTCTCTCTCTCTCTCTCTCAAATAAATGAATCTATCTAAACGTTGGAAGTCATATTCAAACAGGTCTCTTTGCGTAGTAATACATCCACCAATTCTATTTCTAGTCTTAACCCTCAACCCAAATATCTGGGCCAAGGCGGCAAGAATAAGAACCAGCTATGATCTATTGTACTTCTCTGTCTCCCTCTCAAAACTGAAAGTAATTTGAGGGCAAGAATCATGTCCTGCTTGGTTTTTATGTTCTCCATAGAGAGAACACAGCAGGTACTCCAAATTCCTGGAAATGAATGATTGAACTTTGGAATGGAAAGCAGCTACACAAGCATCATCATGCTACAGCATCTAGGTAACCTACTTAACATGGTAACTCTACCAAGACCCTAATTTTAGTAAGAGTTGATTTTAATTGGTGTGAAAATCAATTTAGGGTGAGTCTTTAAGGTCTGAAGAAAAGATATTCTTGTGTTCAACTGATTCGGGCATAGCTATCATTATTATATTGACAACACCATCACTCAGTGCCAGCTTTCAGCTATCTGGAAAAACAAAGTCCCAAAGCCTTAAAATGGTCTGTGTAAGCAGGGAACAACATTTGACTTCTCACTGTAGCATGATCATACTTCCAGAAAGGAAACCCAGACCTAGAGAAATAATGAGTTATGGAAATGATTCTTTTAAATCTACTGCTGAGCTTGCTTTCACTGGCATAAAGAATTACAAAGAAAACTAGACAAACAGATCAACAGACACCATGTAAACAATACCTTTAACTAGGCTTAGTAAAATCCTTAATAAAACAAACAGGAGACTGCTAAATACCACATAAATGCCTCTGGAATGAAGAAAACCTGGCCCATAATATTAAGCTTATAAGCCTGGCCTTCTAAAAGAGAATAATTACTTGGAAGAAAGCAATGATTCTTACCTCGACAAATAAACAGAACTATTCACTCTCTACAGACGGCATTTCAAGGGCCAGGTAACCTCAGCAGAGGTATCTACCTCATAACGCTAAAGCTCTAAGGAAATGCAAATTTCTGGCCTAGTGTTTTTCCAGCCCTAGTACTGTTTGGGCATCTTTTAGTGTTTTTTTTTTTTTAATTTTCTCTTTATTCTATGATTTTAAACAGTTTGCTACATATTTTAAATATAATTTTTTATAGTCTTAGACTCCAAGTTTGTCTATGGGACAACAGCTCCAAGTTTATAATGGAACTCGGCAGACAATTTGATAAATTCATCTCACAAGCAATTTTTCAGCAATCTGTCCACTCTAAAAAGCAATATCCATCTGTTTATATACTAAAAGGTATCTGTGAACTCAGAATTTTTAGCCCTCTGACATATTCTCAATGCTCTAACAAAGCCCTTTCTCCTTCCAGAGATGAATTCTGAAGCCACTTATGTAAAACCAGAAATTCATACTATTAAGAGGTAAAAATATCATTCAAGATTATTTAGTTCAACCCTGTTGTTTTAGACAGGAAGACTGAGATCCCAGAGAGTAGCAGGTAATTACAATTTACATGTCTTTGGAAAACATCAAATGCCTGCTATTTCCCCCAGTGGAACTACACTGGGCATGCTGGGAGAATGGCGAGACTTGCACTTTAGTAAGTGAGTGGAGCACTCCAAATACATGTGTCTGAGCCTCCTAAAAATCTACATATTCAACCATAATCTCCCTACCCTTATCCCTGCATGGAGAGCAAAGGGCAGTGGACAGCCTGAATGACCTTTTGGGGATATAAACTAGAACCTAGTGATAATATGCCAACCTTCCCCCCTCCTCTGATGAGGTATAGCCCATTTATTCACATGAAGTCCATTATGAAGTAACAGAAAAACACTAAAACCAAGGAAAAAGAAGAGGTTGTAGAAACAGAAAAGATAATAAAGATACTTGGGCAGATGCCCATCTCTAGTTATTCACTTAAGCAGGGAGACGAAAATGAATAGAGAAGGACCTCTAAACCTTTTTTTCTCTCCGACTCCCACCCTTTCGGTCTTTTACAAAATTTCAGGGAGGTCTGAGACTATTTTATGATGAAACAGGGCTGGCCAGAAAAGGAAAGGAGTTGGCCAAGCCCACAAACTGAGTTAGTAGCAGGAACCAGACTGAAATGATCCTCAGGCTCATGACTAGGTTCCCAGCTTATCCCACTGCCCACCCCACCCCCCACCCCCAATCCTGAGAGTCTAAGTGCTTTGTGCCACTTTGGGTCTGAAACTTTCCTTACAGAACCTACTGGGCTGTTGTAGGTCAGCAGGCTAACATTACTAGTCATCTTCTCCCCCTTCCAGTTATACATTTTATACATGAAGCTAAAATTTTTAAAAACTAGGTTTTTATAGACATTCATGTGAAAATCCTACCTCTACTCTTTCCCCTGCCACTGCCTAAGAAAAAAAAGAGAAGAGAGAAAGGAGGAAAGAAAATGCCTCTCCAAGAGATATACTATCTAAATCATCATCTAGAATCATAAAATGTTATTGCTAGAAGGGACCCTTATAGTCAATCTAGTCATTATTTTCTATCATTATTCAGATGAATAAACCTGGACCTTTGCCACCTGACGAAAAGACTGGAGTACAGAGCAGGGTCTCCTGACTCCTGTCCCCAAAAAAATCCCTCATGGTCCCTCTCCATCCTGACCTGCCCCACCCCACCCTCTAACTCCATCACTGTTATCTAAGCTACTGAGATCCGCTGCTTTCGGGATGCAAGCTCCTGAAGCTACATGTTACTTTGTTTTCCCAGTGCCTAGCAGGTAGTAAACACAGGTGACAGAGAGGGCCACATTAGCAGATAGAGAGAGTCTCAGTACCAAAGGACATTGTCTAGAAAAAATGTAAGCCTAACATAAGCAGTTTTCAGAGCTATGCAGGGCCTAAATGTCTGGGATCTAATATTTCCTCCTTTTCTTAACTAGTGTTTACATCATCCAATTCAGCCAGGAATAGTTACCAGGTATGTTGTGCAATACCGTCCCTCACCCACACCCCCACCCCCACCCCCACCCCCACCCCTCCATGGAGAACTAGAATCAATAACTAGAAAGTAAATGAAAGCAGATATAAGACAACCCTGCATGAGAAATCCACCTCCTCTCCTATGTCTTCACCTCAGTAATCAGCATCCCCATCTATACAACTGCACCAGGTAGAAATCTAGAAGTCAAACTTGATGACTCTCCACACCAATAATCTTTGTGTCTCACTGTTCAATTCCTTCTACACATACACTTCATTCATTTGAAACACCATCCTCTCCTCCTGTATTACCACAACAGCCTCCCCCTAACCGGTCTTTTTGCCCATGGTGCTCTAGCCCTCCAAACCACTCCCCAAACAGGTAGCCAGAGATATCCTTCTAAAATGCCCATAGGAGCATGGCCCCCCTCACCTCAAAATGAAGTCCAAATTCCTCAACCAGGGCAACAAGGCCCCTTCATGACTTGGCTTCTGCTCTACCTACCTTACTCGTCTCACCTAATCTCTTGCCACATCCACCCATCATTTGCTTTATGCTCCACCCAGGAATCTTGAGAAATATGAGAGATGTATTTAATCCCTCTGGGTCTGTTCCTCACCTACAGAATGGGAATAACAGTATGTATTTCTTGGGGTGGTTATAGGAAAAAATTAACACACAGTAAAATATTAGAGTAGAACCTGATAAAGGAAATGGCCAAAAGTCTCAACTATTACCACCACCATCTCTAGACTTGCTATTCCTTCTGCCTAATCTTATCTTTGTCTCCTTCTCAACTCTCCAATCTCTTCTTTTCCTCCTGCCTTATGTCTCCATTTTTCTTGAGATCTGGACTTAGCCAACTTCTCTGAAAAAGCCTCCAAGGCTGGGTTAGTTACCATTCCTCTATGCTCTAATAGTGTTTATCTTTATTCACAACACTTCTCACATTGCCTGTTTCCTTGCCTGCCTTCCCCACGAGGCTGGATAGACTCAAATCCCCAAGCTATGACTGTGCATGGCAGATACTTAATAATTTTTCTGTAAATGGAAAACTTTCTAATAATGAAGTGTCCAATGAAACCGAATCTCAGCAAGTAGCCAATTCAAATGTTGGCCAGAGGGCTGACTGGTCGACAGGACTTTAAAAGCCCTTCAACTACAAGATCCCATCCAATAAACAATTCAACATATTCGGACCTCATTATCGCACTCAGGGGTTTGGACTTAATACATGGGCAATGTTAGGCCATCAGATCTTTAAGCAAAGTGCAACATGTTCTGATCTGTTTGCTGCCCTATTATCCATCTCTCCAACACCTCCCACCCCCACCCCCTGTTGGTTATCAGGACTAAATTCGAACTACCCTTCAAAAACACCATATTCCACCACCTCCAAAACACACAGAAACAGAAACAGTCAAACCTAAGGGAGTTTTGAAAGGCTAAATGCATTTAACTCCATCTTTTTTTTTTTTTTTAAGATTTTATTTATTTATTTGACAGAGATAGAGACAGCCAGCGAGAGAGGGAACACAAGTAGGGGGAGTGGGAGAGGAAGAAGCAGGCTCATAGCGGAGGAGCCTGATGTGGGGCTCGATCCCAGAACGCCAGGATCACGCCCTGAGCCGAAGGCAGACGCTTAACCACTATGCCACCCAGGCGCCCCCATTTAACTCCATCTTAACCACCTACAAGCAGAGAGTATTCATAAACACCATCTAGGAACCCATAGCTAATCCTTCTTGTGTGACTTTATGGAAAGATGAGGGCAGAGAGAGCGCATTTCATAAAGATAATCCATTTAATCATCCTCTGAGTAGTTTTGAGCCGAGCTGCTGTCATAGCGCTGCTATTCTTGATCACTGCAGCCCGATATGCCCAAACCCTGGATAGTCGGAAAAGCAGGTGCAAACAAGGCAAGGGTGGAGAGTCCTCTGGGTTCTATTTCAAGGATAGGAGGTCTCTTTGGAAGATACAAAAAGGGCCAGCACAGATCTCCAGAAAAGGCTTCCGTAATAAGGAACTTTTCAATCCACAGATCAGAGGAAAAAGGGGGAAAAGAGCTTAGCCAGAGGTACAAACAGGCCTCTGTTCCCGCTCTGGGGCCGCATGCCACACCCTACTGCAGATAAGGACTAATCATTTTGCATTTACAAAGCACCCTGAGGTCAAGGGAGGCACAAAAAGTACCAGCTTTGCCAGTCACTAAAGGACAAAAAAAAGTAGGATTTCACTTATATGAGGTACCTGAAGTAGTCAAATTCAGAGACAGAAAATAAAATGGTGGTTGTCAGGGGCTGGGGGGAGAGGGGAATAGGGAGTTAGTGTTTAATGGGTACAGAGTTTCAGCTGGGGAAGATGAAAAAGTTTTAGACAAGGATAGTTAGGGGTGATGGCTGCACAACAGTGTGAAAGTACTTAATGCCAGAGAACTGTCTATTTAAAAAGTGGTTAAAATGGCAAATTTTACCTCATGTATATTTTTACCAAAAAAAAAAAAAGTAAAAAAAAAAACAAACCCACACCAGCTTAAAAGTTATATTGTCTGTGGTTATCAATTACATGATCCTGAGCAAGTCACAATAACCTAAGACTGTTTCCTCCTCTGTAAAACAGGGATAATAACACCTAATTCATACATTCGGCTCTGAGGAATAAATGAGATACCCCACAGAAAGTCCTTAGTCCAGGAACTGATACCCAGTAAGTACTTAATAAATGTTAGCTATTATTTCCACTACTACAATACACTTTCACAGCCATTTCTCACACTCCCCACACAAACAGGTTCACACAGCCACAATGAGTGGTTCCATTAATGATGCTACATCAAATCCTCTGCCCAAGAAAGGTGTCCTGTCCTCACCACTTGTTAATTTGGTGACCTAAGTAAATCAAGTGCCCCAACCTTGCTGTGTCTCAATTCTCAATTACAGCTGTAAAAAGGAGATGTCAAGCAAACTCTAAGAAGTCCCTCACAGAACCGGGTTAGAAATCGTATGATTCCAGAAGTGTACTATAAACCATAAAGTACCATACGATAAAAGTAATGACTAATGAGAATTGGTACACCTGTGCACAAAACCTGACCTACTTTTATTTATTTTTTTTTTTAAAGATTTTATTTATTTATTCGACAGAGATAGAGACAGCCAGTGAGAGAGGGAACACAAGCAGGGGGTGTGGGAGAGGAAGAAGCAGGCTCATAGCGGAAGAGCCTGATGTGGGGCTCGATCCCATAACGCCAGGATCACGCCCTGAGCCGAAGGCAGACGCTTAACCGCTGTGCCACCCAGGCGCCCCCTGACCTACTTTTAATGCTAAACCTGACGCATAGAGAGTGGCTGAAACTGAACAACTTTCTCAAGATTTCAATTTACTCAGGATTCCTGGTCTGTTAAGGCCTGAATAATTTAGTGCCCCTTCAAAATGTGGCAAGGGATGGCAGAAATAAAATGATTACTGGACTGCAAAGCAGAAGACTGGGAATTCTAATTCTGATTCTGTCACTAAGGCAGTCTGTGAATTTAGACAACTTACTTCCCCTTTCCAGTGTTCACTTAACAGGGCAGGGTGAAAGGTTTAGGGCAGATAAAAAAGTTAAACCAGATGTAAGACCCCTTCCAGGGCCTACATACCACAACTCCTAAATCCAGAATTTTGTAAAGAGGGGAGCACAACAGACCTCCAGATTCCAAAGAAACTAATGCAAACATCAAGAGACTCCTTCAAGATGTGGCCTAGGAACTCTGATTTTTAGACACTTCCCACAATAGGAATCAAACACACTGGAAAACTAGAAACTTGCCAAAGTTAATCTTAGTTCACTTTTACCCCTCTTGGGTCTTATTGGAAAATAGGAAAAATAAAGCCCTATTTGAAGGCAGGGAGTTGAAGCACTTGACTTGAGCCACTTCCTGCTTCTCCTCCCCCCAAGTAGAAGCTGTAAATCTCAACACTATAGAAAACACGCAAGGTTTGGGGGAGGAGGGGAGGAACATGCCATAAATAAGATAAAGGACAGACCTCACTGTTAAAATGACTTAAGCCTTCCTTGAGCCAAAACCCCAGAGAACTTCAGTTGTGCTTGAGATCTGGAGTCCCCAACATTCATCAAATTCTAACGGGAAATACTAGCAAGACATTCACTGTAATTTCCTTCCCCTCGGACCTCCCGTATCCCCAGAATGGGATTTCATCCATAGTATAGTGGACACTATACTATGAGTCAGGGAAAACGGAGTGACCCGAGGGTAAGTCAGAATCCTCTCTGCACTAAGAAAGCACACAAGCTCACACTAAGAAATAAATAACAGGTACTAGTACCACGGCTTTCCACTTCTGTGGCTACTAAACTGTGATTTGGAGCAAATTATTTTACCTCTCCGTGCCCTGACTTCTGCTTTTGTAAAGGGGAGGACAACCCCAGGAGGCCGTCCTGAGCATTCAATGAAATAAGGCTTACGAAGTTCCTAGTCAAGTCCATTAAATGTTACCTGTTGGTATTAAACACTTCCTTCACAAACTAGTTCCCTAAATCCACAAACATCCTGCGAAGCGACTTTCTTTCCCCCATCTTACGGAGGGGCAAACTGAAGCTCGGCCGCCCAGGGGGCTGCGTGAAGTGCGGAACACCGCCCCAGCTCGAGGGCGCGTTGTTGCTGCTCTCGGAGCCCCAAGGTGTGCAGCGAGCCCAGCAACGGCAGCGGTGGGGGTCGAGGCGGCGCTCAGGCCCGTAGGACGCGAGGCAGGGCCAGTTCTGCGCGCCTCGGGGAGCCGGCAGCCCCAGCCCGGGAGGGAGAGCCGGAAGGAGCCCGGGCCGGGGCTAGAGCCCGGGTCGGGCCCGCCCAGGCCTCCCCGGCGCGGCCTCCGCTCCGCTCCGCTCCGCTCCGCTCCCTCCTCCCCTCGCCGGGCGGGGCGGGGCGCGAGCACAAAGACTCCAACTTCCGAGCGGGCGCGGGCCCACCCTGCCAACTCCTGGCCCAGGCCCGGCCCGCGAGGAGGAAGCAGCCAGGGAACGCCAGGCGGCCGGGGGCAGGCGCGGGTGGGCCTGGCCAGCGACACGGGGTTTGGGGGGAGGTGCGGGGGGGGGGACGGGAGTTACTCACGCTCCCGGGACATACAGAATCGCTGAAAAAAGAGTTTCTAAAAATAGGCAGCAACCCTCGCGAAGAGGTGGGCGGCCGAAAAGGAACAAGGAACACTCCCCCGCACCCCTAAGGAGACGCCCGTGGCCCCCACTCACCCGAGCCGAGAGGTCTGGAGGAAGCCGCGCGGCGCGGAAGGAGGCGGTGCCGCCGCACTCGGGGGCGGAAGGGAGGGAGAGGAGAAGCAGGGAGGCGGCCCCGGCCGCGGCGTGAGGAGCTGAGCACACGCGCGGGAGTCGCCCCTACCGCCGCTGCCGCCCCCTCAGCTTCTCTCGGCTGCGCCCGCCCTGCGCCCGCGCCGCTCGCGCGCCCCGCCGCACTGACAGCGGCGCTAGCCCCGCAGCCGCGAGTCCTTCCCTCGGCCGGCACCACTGAAAAGCACGGGGGTGGGGGCGCCCTGAACGGCTTTCCTCAGCTTGGCCCCGCCCGCCGCTCCAGCCCTGGCCCCGGGCCCTTCCTCCACATGCCCGACTCGGTCTCCAGGGAAGGACACTGTGACACAAGCGCTAGGAGTCCGCAGCCCCACCCTGACACTGCCCGGCTTCCCGAGCGCATGGGCTCTCCCCACCCCCTCAGCCTCGTTTTGGAAAGGTCCAGAGCTCCGGCGGGGAGAAGAGGAAGGCGGGGCCTGGCAGGGAGGAGGGACTGAGGAGGGAGCCTGGGGAGGCGGGGCTAAGGGCGGGGAGAGAGAAAGACTCTCCTACACCAATAAGCGAGCCGAAGGCGGGGCAGGGCTGAGAGGGTGGTGATGCCAGAGACGAGAGAAGCGCAAGGCAGGTATGGAAGACCGTGGAGGCCGCGCGGAGCCAGGAGCCACGGCCGCGCTTGAAAGGAGGGGCTGTGGGTGGGGCTAAACCGAGGCCGTTCCCATAGGAGGAGTCAAGGGTGGAGGGAGACCGAGGCGAGGCTGGAGAAAGCGGAGCCCTTAGAAGAGGGGGCGGGAGACGGGGCCGAAGAGAGATCCAGAAGGGAGGAAAAATTTTAGCGGGACAGAAGGAGGCGGGCCCGGAAGCAGAACAGGGAGGAGGGGGCCCAAAGGTGGCCATTCTGGGGATGAGCCGGAAGGAGGCGTGACCCGAAGGCGGGTCGCGAGGCTGGTGCTGGGGTGGGCGGGGCCTGGAGATGGGACCCAAACAAGTGGGGCGGGGGGGAAGGCGGCGGTGCCCGAGGAGTGCGTAAGGGACGCAGTAGGAAGAAGCTTCAGGTCCTTTCACTTTCAGGGAACCAGGTGCGGGGACTGCGCGAGGATAGGTCCTCGCAGCCTAGGCTAGGACAGGGCCGAGAGGCCGCGGTTGGGTTGGGTTTGGGGAGGACGTGCCACTCCCACCTTCAAAGGAGGTTAAATCCAAATACTTTTGCCCTTCTAGGGTGCGGGCAATGTTTTATAACCCGATCTGGGTGGTGGTCCTCTCTACTGAATATTTCTCCTGTCGGAAACTCTCACCCAAATCAGTGTTCCAGCTTCCAAGGACTAGCCGGAGGGGTCTTCCAAGAACCCACGAAGACCGTTGCCCTTCAATCCTCAGCTATAGACTACCTTGAGGGCCAGGAACTGTCCAAATTCTCCATGCGGCCGACCTGTGATTTCATGATTGAATTTTTCACATTGCTACCCCCCAGAACCTGCCTAAAGAGACGGGAGTCCTAAAAACGACAGAATTTGAATGGAATCCTGGTCCTGCCAGACCAACAAGTACAACTCCGCTTGTGTTGTTTGATGACCATTGTGTCTCCCTTTAGAGGAAGAGAAATCAAATTAGAGAGACAGTGACACTGAGACCAAGGCCAGGAACATTCTTCCCCTACCTCTTCTAACTGGTTCCTTCTTACGCCTCAAGTCTCTGTTTAAATATCACCTCCTCAGAGAGGACTTTCCTGAACACTCCACCTGAAGATGTTCTCTAGTTTGGCCTCTTGTTCATTTCCTTCATTGCATTTCTCAGTCTTGTCATTTCTTGGTCTGTGTGTTTCTGTCTGTCTCCCCACTAGAAGGTAAGTTCCATGAGACCAAGAATCTTTGGTTGAGTACATCACTGTTACCAGACTTGGCGCAATGGCTGGGATAGACATAATGTTCAATAAACACTTGAGTGAATGAATCAATCAACCAATTAAGGAATTGGTCCCTGCCAATCTCCTCTGCTCTGTTTCTGGCTGCTCCTGGCTACTTGCCTCCCTCCCTTTGTACTGGCCTTACAATGTGTGCTTGAATACACCACAGTCTCTCAGCACCCTCTTATAGCATCCTCCACTTGGACTGCTCCTCCCCTTCTGCCTAGATGCCTCCTGTTCATCCTTCAAAACTCAGCTCAAGAACCACCTCCTCTGAGAGGCTTTCTCTGACCTCCCATCAGCCCCATCACCAGGTGTTCACCCCTCCCTGTTCATAGCCTGGATTATAAAACTTGCCTCTGCAGGTGACAATCCTCTTCCTGCTGGCACTAAGGATTATATTCATAGCTTCAAAGGTCCTGATCTGCCCTCTGCTACTGTTCTGACCTTATCCCCTATTGTATTGCTTTCACCTCCTCTTACTCTGCTCCAGTCACACTGGCCTTGCTGTTCTTCTAACATGCCAAGCATACTGCTAACTTCGCGGCCTCTGCACTTGCTGTTGTGTGTGCCTCAAATGCTCCCCTCCCAGATGTAGGCATGGCTCACTCCTTCAGGTTTCCACTCAAATGTCACTTCCTCAGAGAGGCCTCCCCTGGCCCACATTTGAAATAGCAACACCACGGGGCGCCTGGGTGGCTCAGTCGGTTAAGCATCTGTGTTCAGCTCAGGTCATGATCCAGGGATTGAGCCCCGTGTGGGGCTCCTTGCTCAGTGGGGAGCCTGCTTCTCTCTCTCCCTCAGCCTGCTGCTCCCCTTGCTTGTGCTCTCTCTCTCTGTGTCAAATAAATAAATAAAATCTTTTTTAAAAATTAAAAAATAAATAAGATAGTAACACCCTGGAGTGCTTGGGTGGCTCAGCTGGTTGAGCGTCTGACTCTTGGTTTCAGTTCAGGTCATGATCTCAGGATCATGAGCTTGAGCCCCATATCGTGCTCTCCACTCAGGGCAGAGTCTGCTTGAGATTCTCTCTCTCCCTCTCCCTCTGCCCCTCCTCCTGCTCGCTCACTCACTCACCCAAAAATAAATAAATCTTTAGAAAATAAAATAGCAACACCCTACTTCTCTGTACCCTTTCCTGCTGGATTTTTCCACCTGCTGGATATTACCAACTGAAATATTATATGTTCGTTTGTTTGTTGTCTCTCTCCTGTCCCCACCTTCTTCTTTATTTTTTGTGATCTTCACAAAGACAGGATTTTGTCTGTTTTGCTCATTCCTCAGTCCCTAGAATGAGCATTTGTTGAATGAATGACTATGAATTAAACAGAAGTGTTAGGAATACTCTGTGTTGTCCAGAAAAATCCCTGAAGATTAGAGCATGAAGGGAGATGATCTGGGGTTTTGAGATCAAGCCACACATCGGGCTCCATGCTCAGGGTGCAGGGTGGAGTCTGCTTGGGATTCTCTTTCCCTCTGCCCCTCCCGCTTGTGTGCACATTCATTTTCCCTCTCTCTCTCTCTCAAATAAATCTTTTTAAAAAGTAAAAAAAAAAAAAAAAAATAGATTGATGATAGGAATTAGCTCACATAGTTATAGAGGCCAAGAAGTCCCATGATCTGCCATCTACAAGCTAGAGAGCCAGCAAGGCCAGTGGTATATAATTCAGTCCAAGTCCAAAAGCCCAAGAACCAGGAGCAGTCATGTCCAATGTCCTGGGCAAGAGATGATGGATGTCAGTTCAAGCAAAGAGCAAATTTGCCTTTTTATTCTATTCTGTCTTCAACAGATTGGATGACACCCACCTGCATTGGTGAGGGTGATCTTAGTGTACCGGTTCAAATGCTAATCTCTTCCAGAAACACCCTCACAGACACACCCAGAAATGTTTTACCACCTATCTGGGCATGCCTTAGCCCAGACAAGTTGACACGTAAAATTGACCATCGCAGCGACCACAAGGGAAAGCCAGCCAGAGAAATAAAGCCATCACATGGAGGAGGGCAGGACTAAGAAAATATTGTAGAAAAAAATGAGCCAGAGACCTGATAAAACCATACCTGAAGCTTGACCCACCTCTGGAACCAATATGTCTTTATGGTTTGAGTAGCTTTAGCTGGGGTTTTTGTAACTTGCAATGAAAACAAATTTCCTAACAGATGAGTAGGGTTCAACAGGTGGAGGTATAACACCTCACATTTTTATGGGGAGTTTGTTTACAGAATGCTGGAGGGTATTCCAGATAGGGGTAATAGCAAGTGTAAAGGCAGGAATGTAAGAGCTAGCACAAGGTATGAGCTTAGTTGAGAAAGATGAGATATAAAAGATAGGCTAGACTGGTATCTAGAGGAACTGGTTTCTACACTCAACTTGGTAGGTAGTGGGAATCACTGAAAAGCTTTGAGCAGAGGTTGCTTTAAAATGACAAAGTGTCAAGGTCGGAACTAACTTTAGAAGTAATCTGGTTCAACTTTGTGTTGTTTTGCCTTCATTTCACAGATGAAAAGCGTGACACCGCCAGTATCTCACAGATGGTAGGCAAAGGAATCAGAATTTGAACCCAGGACCAGCTGAGTCCCAAGGCATACATTCAACCTCTTCTTCTCCCTGCCCACTAATTCTGCCCTGTGAGCTCACCCTGAATGGCTGAATCTCTCTTCAAAGATTTGACCGTGAGGTTTGTACAGCTACCCGAGCTAGGATAAGGAAGATGGATGTGAAAGAGGGCAGAGCAGAAGGACCCAACAGGTGTCTTCATTGGAGGCAAGGAATGAAGGCAGATGAGGAAGGCAGGTGAATTAGGAGGGAGGGACAGATGAGGGAGAGGTGGTAAGGGAGAATCAGCAGGACATGGAGAAGGAGCAAATGGAAATGGAGGGATGTAAGAAGTCACTGAGGAATACACAGGCTTGTCATTAGAACAGAGGTTGAAAATCAGACGTCTCAGGGCAAGGCAGGTACCATAAATGAGCAAAGTGGGTCAGGTGTAAGATAATAAAGAGTAATAGGGTCTGTAGTAAGCTGGGAGTTCACGCTCCTTCTAAAGGAGGCAGCTACTACACATGTGGGATAGAGATGCCCAGTATTATTGCCGGTTGCCAGGTCTTAAAAGAAAAAAACAAAACAAAAACATTAAAAAAACCCTCTTAAGTCCAGATTTTTATATGAAATCATCTGATTTTTAAGGGCTGGGAACTAATTCAAATTAAAAGAGCACTGTTCTGGCCAAAAGACTCACATCTTAGGACTGAGTTTGGCCTGTGAACTGCTAGTTCGTGCCTGCTAATCAATTTTGATCCAAACATCCTTTCACTACTTACCAGCTGTGTGCTCTTGAGCAAATTACTTCACCTCTGCAGTCCCAGGTTCTTTTTTTTTTTTTTTTTAGAGAGATTTTTATTTATTTGAGACAGCGAGCATGCGTGGATAAGCGGGGGGTAGGCAGAGGAGACAGCCCAACGTGGGGCTCAATCCCAGGATCCCGGAATCATGACCTAAGCCAAAGGCAGACGCTTAACTGATTGAACCACCCTGGTGCCCTTGAAGTCCCAGGTTCTTATCTGCAAAATGGGGATAATTAATTCCCCACATTAGAGCATTGCTGTAAGGATTTTTAAAAATAAATATATGTAAGCCACTTAGCACAGTGCCTGACCTAGAGCAAGCAAACACTCAAAATAGTTTTATCATCAGTGTGAAGGTTATTCTTTTTCCTGTAACCCATGAAATCATGAACTAGAAAAACTAGAAAGGTCTTCAAAGACTTCTCATCCAGGGGTTTCAAACCAGTTAAGCTATAGAACCCTCTTTTAAGCCAGACCTTACATAGAAAGGCAGTGAATAAAACAGAAGGGGGAGGGAGGTGGTTTTGAGTAGGGGAAGGGAACCCAGAGTCTGGCCTACTAGGCCCTCCCACCCCCCCAGTCATAAACTCCCTCATTAAGCTGTAGTCCCTCCACAAAATTCCAGGGTGTTGCGGAACACAGTTTGAGAATCATCATTATGTTCCAGGTCCCATTTTACAAATATGGAAACTGAGGTTCAGAAAGGCATAGAGGGGCACGTGAGTGGCTCAGTTGGTTAAACGTCTGCCTTCAGCTCAGGACATGATCCCAGAGTCCTGGGTTCAAGCCCCACTTCGGGCTTCCTGCTCAGTGGGGAGTCTGCTTCTCCCTCTCCCTCTGCCTGCTGCTCTGCCTGCTTGTGCTCTCTCTCAAATAAATTAAAAATCTTAAAAAAAAAAAAAGGCATAGAAATTTGCCTAAGGTTCAGTGACAGGAAGGGATTCCTGCCTTCCATGCTAATGCACTTTCCAGTGGGAATGGCGCTCCCTCCTTCCTGTCCACCAGGTTGAAAATAAACATTTTTTTGGTGCTTCCCTGATTGGGGTAAGGAGTAGCCCCCCAGCATTGACCCAAAGCCCCAGGATATAGCCAGGGTTCATGGTGGCCAACTAGTGAGGTGGGGAATGAACTCAGGCTTATAGAAGTAGAAAAGGAATTTATCTGGAGTGTACTAGGAGCTCAGCTGAGGTGCCGGGACCAGGGACACAGATGTTGCTAGCTCCTCCCCAGTCCTTGTCTTTCCTTCTCTCTGCATGTAAGCTTTTCTGCTAAAGGCTGGACACAGCTGCCACAGCTCTCAGCACTCACAACTCTCAGCTGCCCACCAGACAGCCTGAAGCTGTGTGCTTCCAGTCTTAATGACAGAATTTTAAGCAAGGACGTTGATTAGCCCAACGTGAGTAGGGGCTCATCCTGAGACCAATTATCCACTGCTGGTAACTGGTAACTGTGACTGGCCCAGCTTGAGCCAAGTGCCCACTCTGTAACCAATCATTCATTGTCTATAGGGATGTGGGATGGATAAAAAGATGGCAGCCCCCATTGGAACCACATGGTCAGAGAAGGGGAGGAGCATTTCTCTCCTCAGTGAAGCTTACCTCATCTCCCCTGCCATGCACACTTGCCACTAGCTAAGTTTAAATGAAAGGTTCCACTCTCCAAGTTTTGTTGCCCCTTATAACTATTAGAGAACACACATCCAGCTTACCTAGAGAATGGAGGCATGTCTTGTCAATCTTTGTATCCTTCCAGCACAGTCAAACAAGAAGCCCCCCTAAGCGCTGTCAGGTTGGATTGGACTAAACCGATCCTTGGTAGTGTTTAGTCCAACTCACCCATTTTACAGACAGAGAAATGAGACCTAGAGAGGGTAACTCACATATCATGAACGCTGAAAGCTGTCCATTAGAAGAGTTGCAGAACCAGGGCTGGAGACCTCTCATCTTGACTTTTAGTCCAGGGCAGATTAAACTCTGTATTTAATCCTTCCCAAGAGGGACATCTGAAAAGAATAGAAGACATATCTCATTTTGGATGCACCCATTGGCAAATCTTAGCCAGAAGCCCAAACCTCCCTAGCGTTCTGTAATTGATAACATCAGAGCCAGATAACAAATGAATAGGCCTCAGTTCCAACCCCAACACTGCCTCGTACTGGACAAGTTTCTCAGGCTCTCTAAGCCCCCAATTTTCTTCTCTGTAAAATGTGCATAAATTACATTTGCCTTGAAAGTTGGGAAGATTAGCAATAATGTGTATAGTGTCCCTGACACATAGAAGGTCCTCAAGAAATAGTAAGCTCTTCTAATGATTGTTGTTGATGATAAAGGGGATGAAGAAACGAGAGCTCTGACTTCTCGAAGGAAAGAGATTTGTTTCTGAGGCTCTTCTCTTGGAGAACATAAATCCATATCTTTCCCGAACAAAGGAATTCCCTTTGTTAGAAAGGAAGAGAAGGAGGGAAAGTGGGCAAGCTGTGACCGTCTGTACCTTCCCCTGAATTTTGTCCTGTCTTCTCCACCCCAAACTCTGCTCCATCCCACTGCAGTGCTGAGCTCAGGTCACATCCATGCTGTTGTGAGACCACCAGCTTTGAGCCATCCCAGCTGGGAGGGAGGAAGTGCATGTGGCAGAATCAGAAGGCCCCCCATGACAGCAGATAGCAGGACTGGAGCATATGGTCCCCAACCCTGCTACTGCTGGCTCAAGTTTATGGGGGAAGCTTTCATATAGGTTAATGGAAGGTTGTTTGTCTTTCATTCCTCCTGGCTCAGCCCTAGAGCCCTATCTCTCCTCTCTGCCTTACTACTAGGTCTCCAAATTTGTCAAACAGTAGACAGGCTGGCATCTTTAAAGTATGATCTTCATTAAGTAGGGAGCAAATCATTCCATACATTCCCTCCCAATGCCTCCTTCACCAGGGACTTTCAGCCTCCTAACAAGAGGGGGCACCTCCTCCCACTTTCCAGTGACCTTCTCCCCCCCACACACACCCCCACCACTGCATACATGAGCCGCAACACCAAGATCAGATGCAGCAACATTAATTGAAATTGACATTAAGGGCTCACTTGCTCAAGCAGAAGCACATTAGAAGAAATATAAACGAGGAAGGTTGTATGTCCGTGGCATTTGTTCTAATGAGAAAAGCCATCGCTATAGTATCTTATTCAAAAGAGATTGAGTGCTCAGAAAATGACAGATACATGAGGCCTGCCACCCCCCTCCCCACCCCCAATATTCAGAAGAGTCATTCACACTTCCTGAGACTTTCCCATCAACCTTGTTTCAGTCCTTGCCTCCCAGGTGCATTTCTGTAAGAGTTGTCCACCACATTCCCCTTCATGTTCTCCACTACTTCTCCAAATCCACTTCTCCATATTCTTTTAAGAGTTCTTGATCAGATGTTCTTATTTGCGGTTGTACCTCAGGAACTCTAGCCCAGGTGACCCAAGAATTTAGCTTAGATCCAAGAAAAGGACACAGAGACTTAAAAAAATCACAACTGGAACAGACAGGAAGATACCCAAGTACACAGATATCTACAAAAAGAACATAAAGTGTTCTTTAAATTGTGCTCTAAGTGGCACATTATCTTTTTATGGCTATTAATGGGTGGTTGTAGGTTATAGATACTATTTTTGCCTGCACAGTATCATTTCCCCTATTCTTGATATCAGCACCTGACTTTGCTATGAACTTCCACTCCCATTCTTGATCCAGGCCATAAACTATGGATACTAAAGTCAGACTGCCTGGGTTTGAATCCTGGCTCTGCCCTTTACTAGCTGTGTGAAACCTGGGAAAGTTCCTTAATGTCTCTGTGCCTCATATAAGAAATACAGAAAATAGGGGCACCTGGGTGGCTCAGTCGTTAAGCATCTGCCTTCGGCTCAGGGCATGATCCCAGCATTCTGGGATTGAGCCCCACAACAGGCTCCTCCACTGGAAGCCTGCTTCTTCCTCTCCCACTCCCCCTGCTTGTGTTCCCTCCCTCGCTGGCTGTCTCTCTCTCTCTGTCAAATAAATAAAATCTTAAAAAAAAAAAAAAAAAGAAGAAGAAAAGAAAATAATATCTACTTCACAGAGTTCTTGGGAGGATTATATAAGTCAATTCACTTAAAATATTTAGAAGAGTACTTGATGCACAGTAAACACTCACTAAATGTCACCTCTTATTAATATTACTATTATTAGTTCAGAGTGGGCTAACCCCATTCCCCTGGCTCTGGTGATGGCACCTGACTCAGGCCTGAACAATCAGGACACTCTGTCCCCCTGCCTACTACGGAATCCTTCTCCACACATGGGCAGCCATATCGATTATTTGGATTGGTACCATGGGTTGAAACTTAATCTGGTTTCTGAAAGCCTAGTCTTGCCAGGCCAAAGCTGCAAAGCAAACGTAACATCAGATTCTAGGCCAATTTCGGTCCTAAGAGGGAAGTATATAGCACCATAAGCCTTTCTCAAGAAATAAGAAAGTTCTCAAATACATAACCTAACCCTACACCTAAAGGAGCTGGAGAAAGAACAGCAAATAAAGCCTAAACCCAGCAGGAGAAGAGAAATAATTAAGATTAGAGCAGAAATCAATGAAATAGAAGCCAAAAAGAACAGTAGAACAGATCAACGAAACTAGGAGCTGGCTCTTTGAAAGAATTAATAAGATTGATTAACCCCTGGCCAGACTTCTCAAAAAGAAAAGAAAAGGTACCCAAATAAATAAAATCATGAATGAAAGAGGAGAGATAACAACCAACACTGTAGAAATACAAACAATCATAAGAACATCTTATGAGCAACTATATGCTGACAAATTAGACAACCTGGAAGAAATGGGTGTATTCCTAGAGATGTATAAACTACCAAAACTGAACCAGGAAGAAATAGAAAACCTGAACAGACCCATAACCAGCAAGGAAATTGACGCAGTAATCAAAAATCTCCCAACAAACAAGGGCCCAGGGCCAGATGGCTTCCCAGGGGAATTCTACCAAACATTTAAAGAATTAATATCTCTTCTTCTAAAGCTGTTTCAAACAATTGAAATGGAAGGAAAACTTCCAAATTCTTTTTATGAGGCCAGCATTACCTTGATCCCAAAACTAGACAAAGACCCCACCAAAAAGGAGAATTACAGACCAATATCCCTGATGAATATGGATGCAAAAATTCTCACCAAAATACTAGCCAATAGGATCCAACAGTACATTAAAAGGATTATTCACCACAACGAAGTGGGATTTATTCCTGGGCTGCAAGGTTGGTTCAACATCCACAAATCAATCAGTGTGTGATACACTACATAAATAAAAGAAAGGACAAGAACCATATGATCCTCTCAATAGATGCAGAAAAAGCATTTGACAAAGTACAGCATCCTTTCTTGATTAAAACTCTTCACAGTGTAGGGATAAAGAGTACATACCCTACATACCTCAATATCATAAAAGCCATCTGTGAAAAACACACCGAATATCATTCTCAGTGGGGAAAAACTGAAAGCTTTTCCCCTAAGGTCAGGAACATGGCAGAGATGTCCATTATCACCACTGCCGTTCAACATAGTACTAGAAGTCCTAGCCTCAACAATCAGACAACGAAAAGAAATAAAAGCCATCCAAATCAGCAAAGAAGAAGTCAAACTCTCACTCTTTGCAGATGACATGATACTGTATGTGGAAAACCCAAAAGACCCACCCCAAAATTATCAGAACTCATACAGGAATTCAGTAAAGTGGCAGGATATAAAATCAATGCACAGAAATCAGTTAGATTTCTATACACCAATGAGACAGAAGAAAAAGAAATTAAGGAGTCGATCTTATTTACAATTGCACCCAAAACCATAAGATACCTAGGAATAAACCTAACCAAAGAGGCAAAGGATCTGTACTCAGAAAACTATAGAATACTCATGAAAGCAATTGAAGAAGACACAAAGAAATGGAAAAAAAAACGTTTCATGCTCATGAACTGGAAGAACAGATATTGTTAAAATGTCTACATTACCTAGAGCAATCTATGCCTTTAATACAATCCCTATCAAAATACCATCAACTTTTTTCAAACTGGAACAAATAATCCTAAAATTTGTATGGAACCAGAAAAGACCCTGAATAGCCACAGGAATGTTGAAAAAGAAAACCAAAACTGGTGGCATCACAATTCCAGACTTCGAGCTCTATTACAAAGCTGTAATCATCAAGACAGCATGGTACTGGCAGAAAAACAGACATATAGGTCAATGGAACAGAATAGAGAACCCAGAAATGGACCTTCAACTCTACGGTCAACTAATCTTCAACAAAGCAGGAAAGAATATCCAATGGAAAAAAAACAGTCTCTTCATGGGGCACCTGGGTGGCACAGCGGTTGAGCGTCTGCCTTCGGCTCAGGGCGTGATCCCGGCGTTATGGGATCGAGCCCCACATCAGGCTCCTCCACTATGAGCCTGCCTCTTCCTCTCCCACCCCCCCTGCTTGTGTTACCTCTCTCGCTGGCTGTCTCTATCTCTGTCGAATAAATAAATAAAATATTTAAAAAAAAAAAAAGCTTTTGCACAGCAACGGAAACAGTCAACAAAACCAAGAGACAGCTGACAGAATGGGAGAAAATATTTGTAAATGACATATCAGATAAAGGGCTAGTATCCAAAATCTATAAAGAATTTATCAAACTCAATACCCAAAGAATAAATAATCCAGTCAAGAAATGGGCAGAAGACATGAACAGACATTTCTCCAAAGAAGACATCCAAATGGCCAACAGACACATGAAAAAATGCTCAGCATCACCTGTCATCAGGGAAACACAGATCAAAACCACAATGAGATACCACCTCGCACTAGTCAGAATGGCTAAAATCAACAAGTCAGGAAAGGACAGATGTTGGCGAGGATGTGGAGAAAGGGGAACCCTCCTACACTGTTGGTGGGAATGCAAGCTGATGCAGCCACTCTGGAAAACAGTATGGAGGTTCCTAAAAAAGTTGAAAACAGAGCTACCCAGGTAACACTGTCGGTGCCCCTCTCACTCCTGAGAGCTTTTTTTTTTTTTTTTAAGATTTATTTATTTATTTGTTTGTTTATTTGACAGAGGCAGCCAGCGAGAGAGGGAACACAAGCAGGGGGAGTGGGAGAGGAAGAAGCAGGCTCCTAGAGAAGGAGCCTGATGTGGGGCTCGATCCCAGCACGCTGGGATCACGCCCTGAGCCAAAGGCAGACGCTTAATGACTGCACCACCCAGGCGCCCCCTGAGAGCTTTTTCTGTATCCTTGCTTATTAAACTTCCATCGCTTTGCTGACTCTCCTTTGTCCACAGGTTCATTCTTCGACTCCGTGAGACAAGAACCTCACTTTCCCGCATCATCAGCAGCTTTGTACTATCACTTTACTATTGCTCAATAAACCTTGCTTTGTTGCCCACCAAAGAGAAGGAAGGAAGGAAGGAAGGAAGG
>NW_024424675.1:23944708-23945786 GCF_017311325.1 Ursus maritimus | reverse complement strand
ATCCCGGCGTTATGGGATCGAGCCCCACATCAGGCTCTTCTGCTATGAGCCTGCTTCTTCCTCTCCCACGCCCCCTGCTTGTGTTCCCTCTCTCGCTGGCTGTCTCTATCTCTGTCGAATAAATAAATAAAATATTTAAAAAAAAAAAAAGCTTTTGCACAGCAACGGAAACAGTCAACAAAACCAAGAGACAGCTGACAGAATGGGAGAAAATATTTGTAAATGACATATCAGATAAAGGGCTAGTATCCAAAATCTATAAAGAATTTATCAAACTCAATACCCAAAGAATAAATAATCCAGTCAAGAAATGGGCAGAAGACATGAACAGACATTTCTCCAAAGAAGACATCCAAATGGCCAACAGACACATGAAAAAATGCTCAGCATCACCTGTCATCAGGGAAACACAGATCAAAACCACAATGAGATACCACCTCGCACTAGTCAGAATGGCTAAAATCAACAAGTCAGGAAAGGACAGATGTTGGCGAGGATGTGGAGAAAGGGGAACCCTCCTACACTGTTGGTGGGAATGCAAGCTGATGCAGCCACTCTGGAAAACAGTATGGAGGTTCCTAAAAAAGTTGAAAACAGAGCTACCCAGGTAACACTGTCGGTGCCCCTCTCACTCCTGAGAGCTTTTTTTTTTTTTTTTAAGATTTATTTATTTATTTGTTTGTTTATTTGACAGAGGCAGCCAGCGAGAGAGGGAACACAAGCAGGGGGAGTGGGAGAGGAAGAAGCAGGCTCCTAGAGAAGGAGCCTGATGTGGGGCTCGATCCCAGCACGCTGGGATCACGCCCTGAGCCAAAGGCAGACGCTTAATGACTGCACCACCCAGGCGCCCCCTGAGAGCTTTTTCTGTATCCTTGCTTATTAAACTTCCATCGCTTTGCTGACTCTCCTTTGTCCACAGGTTCATTCTTCGACTCCGTGAGACAAGAACCTCACTTTCCCGCATCATCAGCAGCTTTGTACTATCACTTTACTATTGCTCAATAAACCTTGCTTTGTTGCCCACCAAAGAGAAGGAAGGAAGGAAGGAAGGAAGGGAGGGAGGGAGGGAGGGAGGGAG
>NW_024424675.1:23875668-23944661 GCF_017311325.1 Ursus maritimus | reverse complement strand
AAAGAAAGAAAGAAAGAAAGAAAGAAAGAAAGAAAGAAAGAAAGAAGATAGAGCTACCCTACAACCCAACAACTGCACTATTGGGTATTTACCCCAAAGATACAAATGTAGTGATCTGAAGGGGCACCTGCACCCCAATGTTCATAGCAGCAGTGTCCACAGTAGCCAAACTATGGAAAGAGCCCAGATGTCCATCAACAGATGAATGGATAAAGAAGGTGTGGCATGCATACACACACACACACACACACACACACACACACACAAAATGGAATATTACACAGCCAAAAAAATGAAATATTGACATTTGCAATGACGTGGATGGAACTGGAGGGTATTACACTAAGCAAAATTAGTCAATCAGAGAAAGACAATGATCATATGATCTCACTCATATGTGGAATTTAAGAAACAAGGCAGGGGATCATAGGGGAAGAAAGGAAAAATGAAATAAGAAGAAACCAAAGAGGGAGACAAACCATAAAAGACTCTTAATCTTAGGAAACAAACCAAGGGTTGCTGGAGCGGAGGGGGGTAAAGGGATGGGTAAGTGGGTGATGGACATTAGGGGGGGTATGTGTTGTAATAAGCACTGGGTATAAGACTGGTGAATCACAGACTTGTACCCCTGAAACAAATAATACATTATATGTTAATTAATTGAATTTAAATTTAAAAAACCCAAAAAACAGTCATGTTCTAAAACAATGTAAAAAGGCTGGCAATCTTCTTATATAACAATTTCAGTTTTGAAGTTTTTTTTTAAATAAAGATTTATTAAGAACAAAAAACAAAAAGATTCTAGGCCAATTTGTCAGGAGAGCGAATTCTGAGTGGGAAGATTCATGGACCATCAGATTCATGCTGCAGGTAAAAGCATACTCCCCCTATTCTAGCCATTGGTCAGATACCATGAAATAATTATGCTAGACCATTACTTTGAGGGCCCGCAATGAACCACAATTCCCAATAGTCACTCTTACGTAGTCTTTTCTCACATTGACAGTGGGCTTGGCCACATGACAAACTTTAGCCAATGGGACATCAGTAAACACAATGCAAGCAGAGACTTAATAAATGCTTTCACACTGGCTTATCCTCTTGGAATGCTTGTTCTTTTGCGCCCTGAACGACCATATAAGAATGACTAGAGAGACCAAATGAGGAGAGTCAGAATCCCAGCCATTAACCAACCTGTCTGCTGACTACAACCCTCAGGGTGATCACCAGCAAAAACCACCCACCTGAGCCCAGCCTACACAGCACAATCATGAACAAATAAAATGGTTGTTTTAAACTCTTAAGTTTTGGGGTGCTTTTTTACATAGCAATGGACAATCACATCAGCAATAATGTTCAATAATTTTCCTAGCTACACAAAATTCTCAAAGCCTTCCCACACCTAAGAGAGTGGGGCTGTTAATAACCTCATTTTACAAATGGGAAAGCTGAGGCCCAAAAAAGGGAAATAACATCCCCAGCCAAGTAGAAAGCCAGCTGCCCCACTCTTACACTTCTTTTTTTTTTTTTTTAAGATTTTATTTACTTATTTGTCAGAGAGAGAGAGAGCACAAGCAGGGGGAGTACAGGCAGAGGGAGAAGCAGGCTCCCCACTGAGCAAGGAGCCCGATGTGGGACTCGATCCCAGAACCCTGGGATCAGGACCTGAGCCGAAGGCAGATGCTTAACCAACTGAGCCGCCTAGGCGCACACACTCATACACTTCTGAGTCAGCTCCTTCCACTGCATTTCTCACTGCAATAACTTCTATTCAGATGAACAAATTTAGAAACAGCAGTAGAAGGAGGTGTCATAAAGAAGGAGCACTGGACTGGGAGTCACAGCAGCCCAGTCTGAAGTTGGCCATTGGTTGGCTGTATGAGCTTACACAACTCAAACCACTTCCCTCTCTAAGCCTGTCTTTCCAATGTTTCAGTGAAGGGGAAAAGCTCAGAAGCTCACAGGAACCAGGCAAATAACAGACAAGAGAAGCAGGCCAGGCGGTTGTGGTGGCAGGTGAGCACACATCCATCTAAGCGGGGTGTTACCAGCTCCAGCAGTGTTACCATGTGGAATCAGGGCCCAGTGTGGCCAGATTGCCTGATTTTTTTTCCCCTTGGAGAGAGAGGAAATACAGGTTATAATGTGAAGTTTCCCAATGATAAAATATTACAAAATTCATTTGAATTAAAAAAAAAATACTGTGTGGGACAAAAAAAAGTATATCCATTTAGTTTTTGGGCTGCTGTTTTGAAACCTTTTGACCACATTATTTCAAAATGCCCTGCCAGGGGTGCCTGGGTGGCTCAGTCGGTTAAGTGTCTGCCTTCAGCGCAGGTCATGATCCTAGGGTCCTAGAATCAAGCCCCACATCAGGCTCCCTGCTCAGCAGAGAGTTTGCTTCTCCCTCTCCCGCTGCCCCTCTCCCCCACTCATGCTTGCTCTCTCTCTCAAATAAACAAATAAAATCTTTAAAAACAAACAAACCCAAAATGCCCTGCCAGGTCCTACCTCTGGCCTACACACACCTAACATTTCCATCTATCCCACTCGAGTCATAGAGCCTGAACAGCAAGAAAGCTTTGGGTGTGGCCACCATGTTTTTCCAGGGAGTCCAGCCCACCCACACTTCTGCTGTAGGGAAAGAGGTGTAAAGGCCTAGCCTCCAAAGCCTCCAAAGCCTAAAGGGGGTAGAACCTCAGTAGAGGGCTAGGAGTAAAAGGGAAATAACATCTCCTCAGTACTTACTGTGTGCCAGGCATTACAGTAGACTCTTGGCAGCATCACATAGCAGTGACGAGCTCACACCTTCTAGCCAAACAGACCTGGGTTTGAATCCTGACTTTGCCACTTGTGAATTATGTATCCTTGGGCTTGTCTCTTGCCTCTCCTGGCCTCTGTTTACTCATTTTTAAAAACCGGAATCTTAACACTTCCAGTCTCTCAAGGCTTTGGTGGGAATTAAATAGAAAAGTGTATACGTGGCAGATATTGTGAGCTGGCTACCCCAAATTGTTTACAGCCTCCCTTGCCATAAAGGCTGGCTTGATTACCTAGGTTCCCTGGCAGGTAGGGTTGCCCATACAACCTAGGTGACAGAGTTCTGGCTAGTGATATGTAAGTGAAAGTTGCTTGATGTTACTTATCTGAGAAGTATTTTTTAAATTCAAGTATGATTAACATACGGTGCTATATTAGTTTCAAGTGTACAATATAACGATTCAACAGTTCTGTACATTACTCAATGCTCATCATGGTAAGTGTACTTCCAGGAAAGTTGTGTTGGTTTTTTTTTGAGATAGACAACTGGCATTCTTCAGCCTTCTATACTTACCCTGTGTTCTGCCTAGAACACAGACGTGATGCACAGAGGCACGGCGGCCATCTAGAAATCTTGAGAACAAAGATTGACTTGATAAGAATGATGAAGCAGAAAAACAGAAAGAGCCTGGGTTCCTCCAGACTTCTTATGTGAGATAAATGAACCTGATATAGTCATGCCACTGTTACCTTTGATTTTTGCTTCTTGCCACCAAGCACATTTCTGACTCATACAGCATATCTGGTTCATTATAGTACTCAAATACTACCTTTGTTATTTTGCCTACGTTACTTTTCATAATCATAACCACCTATGCTGTATTATTTTTTTAAGATTTTATTTATTTATTTATTTGAGAGAGAGAGAGAGAGAGTGGGAGGGACAGAGAATCTAAAGCAGACTCCACCCTGGGCACAGAGCCCAACACAGGGCTCAATCTCACGACCCTGAGATCATGACCTGAGCCGAAAGCAACAGTCAGATGCTCAACCAACTAAGCCATCCAGTCACCCCTACGCTGTGAGTATTATTACCCTCAGTTTAAAAGGGAGAAAGTCAGACGTCTTCCCAGAGTGGGTCATAAAGTTTCAATGAAATGGGTCACCAAAATAACACCGAACATTTATCAGCATCTGCTCTGTTCCTGGCACAGCTCTAAGTGTGTCACAAGTGTTGACTCCCTTACTCCTTACAGCATCCCCGGAGGAAAATGTTACTATCATTTCCACCTAACAGATGCGGAAACTAAGAGCAAAGAGATTAAGAGACTTGCCCAAGGTCATTCAGCTAGCAAACAGAAGATCCAGGATTTAAACTTACCAGTTTTAGGATAGTGTCTGGCATCTGGGGATGTGTGATGTGTGCGTGTGTGTGCGTGTGTGTTTGTATGTGTTTTAATTGGAAAAACAGAACGTAGCTGATAGAAGTTGTGACTTGTCTAAAGCCACACAGCTAGGAGGAGGTGGTAAATTTGAATCCAGGATTTGGACCCATGTCTGGCTGACTCCAGACCCACATCATTAAGGGAATCCCTGTGGGTGAAGAGGTGTGTGGCCTGTAATGTTGAAGAGTCACATATATTTGCATCATGATGAGGGGCTATGCAAAGAAAAAAGCCTAGAATCATCTTCAAGGCTGCTGCTCCACCCAGATGAAGAATCCAAGGCTCAGAGAGGGAACACAACTCGCCCAAGTTCATCCAACTAGAAAGGGGCAATGCTGGGCCTGGGATCCATGGAGCTCTACTCTATAACTATGGGGACATAGAGGCTGGAGGAGGGCTGTTCATTCCTGATCATAATGAGCTTTGAAGACAGAAATGTAGTGGCAGCAAGTGACAATCCAACCATTATTTATATTAATTAAGAGGGCATTAAATTGAAGGGACACGCGTAGCCCTTCAGTTACCAGCCAGTGCTCTGACAGCCTCACTGTTCTCTATAAGTCCAACTATGCTTGCGTGGGGTGCAGACAGCGGCCCCTCACACTGGCTCTCTACTAAAGAGCTTAATTGTCCGAGAGAAAATACCAGCAGTCCTGCCCAGCTCTGGGCAAAGCTGCAATAAACTAATTGAAATTAAATGGCTTGGATCTCAGAAGGCAAGGGGACACCGGTAGGGAAATACAGAGTATCAATTCACTCAACAAATATTTAATTAGCATTTTTATGCACCAGCCACAGTGCCATGAACTATGAATATGGCAAAGGCCAAAGCAGGTAAAGGCCCTGCCTTCATGGAGATTATATCTGTGGGAGGATTGAAATCTACCCTCTACAACTCATAGGCACACACACACACAAAAGTATAGGTTACTTTTTATAAGTGACTTAATTTTTTCTTGTGTCTTCCCTACCTATTTTTAAGAGAGAAAAATAGAAACATGATTATTAACAGTACCTTAGTCTTTGCCAGTTGAAAACAGTCTCATGTAGGTATTTAGTATCTTTTCAGTTAAAGGTTCATCTTTCTTTGACCCCTAGCCCCTCCTCAACTCAAGGTGGCATGTGGGTGTCAGCCAGTCCACACATGGATCCTTGTGCTATCCTCTGGGACAGTTATCTAAGAGGTTGGGAGAGTATGTGGATCCATATGTGGACTACCCCTCCTCCCCACTGATTCAGTGGGAGGGTGGGAAACCCCAGGATACCATGGCTTAGTGGAAGGAAGACCCATCTGTAGCCAAAAGCCAGAGCCCTCCCATATCTCCTCAGCACTCACCTCCATGCTCCAAGATGATTACTACAGCTATGCCCCAAAAGACTCAGCCACAGGAGCACGCTTGGCCCATGCACCAGACAATGCAGCATTACTGGTAATGATGCCCACATATATCCTTCAACCAATTACAGATAGGAAGTTGATGGCTACCCGAGCATCCTTACCCACCGTCTGGGATAACTCAGAAGGTGTTCTTATCTCCCAGAGTTCCCCAGTGGGATTGGCCCCAGTTGCCCACAGTGGTAAATTACACGATCACACATAATTCATCAGCAGCCTTTCCTTTGCTGCCTTGCTCCCCACCCTACCAACAGTGCTTCTTGAGATCATCCCCCAAATTAACTACTTGGTCTCAAATTCTTGTCCCAAGGTCTACAATGAGCAAACCCTAAGGCACCATCCATTTAATAGCTTTTAAATGTCATATTTAAATTTATATTTAAGCCAATACAGCAGAAGCCCCTTTATCTCATGTTATCAAGACAGATATTTGATCAGTGCATCAAAAATATTAGTCCGAATGTAGATTAATTATAATATATGATACACATTCTCAAACATTTTCATTTGGTCTAAAATAAATAAATAAATAAATAAATAAATAAATAAATAAATAAATGTGAAGTTAGATGCCAATCTTTTGACAGAAGACCAATCTTCAGAACATTCAACATTACTCACAAAGGCTTCAGGATGAGTAGAGATATACCTGGAGAGAACTTGAGGAGGCAAAGGGATGACAGAAGGGAATTAACTAGTGGCATGGCAGAGCCTGCTCTAGAACTCAAGGCTGTGAGTTCCAACCCTCGTGTTAAGGTCAAAATGCCCCCAAGCTTCAAGTAGTCACAATTACAGTGAAGCTGGCCAGGAACCAGCCCTCCCAGGGGCCCAGGGACAGTGGGCAACCATATTTCCCAGCACCACTGCCCCAAAGAGGTGGGCAACTGCTGTCCAGTCCAGTTTCACATCCTAGGACAACTATCCCGGTGGCATTTAACCTGCTCCACCCAGTGACCCACAGAGACCAAATACAGAGGGCCTTCAAAGAGAGTGTGAGAGGGAACTGCCTCCCAGAATAGTGTGTCATTTTGTAACAGGGTCACAGGACATCCATCTGGGAAGTCTTCCAGATCACCCCACCCCCTGCCAGTGTATAGATGGGCCTCCTAAGGTGCAGATTAAGGAAAGGACTTGTTACCAACTTTATAGTTCTCATAAGGAGCACTATAGTTCATGCAAACTAAAGTGGTTTCACGGTTCCCCAGTGGCCATGCCAGTGCTCCCCACTGGAAATGAAGTCCTGGTGGTTGGTGTAGGCCATGAGCATGTGACTCAAAACAGGCCAGTTAGGGGACGGCTGGGTGGCACAGTCCATTGGTTTCTGCTGGGGTCGTGATCTCGGGGCCTTGAGATCAAGTCTGGTGTTGGGCCCCATGCTTAGGACAGAGTCTGTTTGAGATTCTCTCTCCCTCTCCCTCCGCCCCTCCCCCCTCTAAAGTAAATAAATAAATCTTTAAAAAAACAAAAGAGGGGGTCGCCTGGGTGGCACAGTTAGTTAAGTATCCGACTCTTGATTTTGACTCAGGTTGTGAGATTGAGCCCCGAGTTCTCTCTCCCTCTCCCTGCCCTTCCTGCTTGTGCGCTCTTTTTCTTTTTCTTTTCTTTTCTTTTTTTTTTTTTTACGATTTTTATTTATTTATTTGAGAGAAAGAGGAAGCTGAGCACAAGCAGGGGAGGGGCAGGGAGAGAGAGAGAAGCAGATTCCCCGCTGAGCAGGGAGCCCAGTGCAGGGCTGGATCCCAGGACCCTGGGATCATGACCTGAGCTGAAGGCAGACGCATAACCAACTGAGCCACCCAGGTGCCCCTTTCTCTTTCTAAAATAAATAAATATCTCTTTAAAAAAACAAAAAGCAAACAGACAAACAAACAAAAAAAGAAAAAAAAAAAAAACCCAGGCCAATTAGAGACATCTCCTGGAATTTCTTACACCGGAGCGAAGGGAGACCTTCTCCATCCTCCAGGAGCTGCTGAAGCTGAAAGGCTGTTACAATTCTAGAGTTGCTAGAGGCCACATTCCCCTCCCTGGGGGGAAAGCCCATCTGTGATAAGCAAGAATGGCCCCAACAAGCGTAGAGCCACAGAGCAAAGTGGGAGAGAAGAGCCTGACAGCATTTGGATATCTGAATCCGCTCATCACTAGGATCAGGTCTACGCTGTGCTGTCCACGGTCTGGTTATGTGAGCCAATAAACCCTCTTTTGTGCTCAAACTAGTTAGAGTTGGGTTTCTACCACGTCCAACAAAGGATCTTTGACTAATACAGACATCCTTAGCAACGGAAAAGATGAGGAGCCTTCAAGTAGCCTCCCAGGCAACAGAGGTTCACAGTTAGGGGCTCGGACAACAGAGGAGGGGCCACATAGGGATGACTGCCAATAGCTAGTCTATAAGATTACAGGAAATACCTGCTGGGGAATACGCATAATTCTTTTCACACACAAGCACACACACACCAGGGATAAAGGGGGGAAAGAGCTTTAAGGAAAAGGTGTTGCCATAACAGAACACTCTGAGTCAGGTACTTATCTCACCCCCTTGGAAACCCTGAGCCTCGGATGTTCTAACTCCATCAGGCAGCAGAAAACTAGACACATTACCTACCGTTCTGACTCTTCTTCTCTCTCTGTTCTGAATCATTTCTAAATTAATGTATTACCTTTTATAACTTTAAATAGCCATAAAAACTAGAACAGATCCATTCTTTATGAAGAACTGCACAATGTGTATGTATCTCCTCTCCAACAGAAGGCCTCCTGTGCATGTGACAAAAGCTTGAACGGAAAGCACTGGGGTTATTTGTCAATTCCTTCAGGAGCAGCCCCCAGCCTGGTGGGCAGAGGAGGGAGCTTAGAAGCATAAACTTGGCACCAATATTTTATTTCTTTTTTATTATTGGGAAGAAATGTTGGTTAATTGAGAAAAGTGAATGTAAGTGTTTTTAAAGCCCTGTTCCGGAAGGTGGGGGAGGAATCCACTGTGTGAATGTTTATTGTCTGAGGGTTAACTGTATGTTGATACTTTGGGATTAAAGGGAAAATATGGGGAAGGCTTTGCAAAGGGGGCCTGAGGTCCTGTGTGAGTAAAAAACAACTAAGAGGAACCATGGGCTTTTGATAGATGATAGATTAGATTGTTGTCAGGAATATCTCCTTCCACCTCAGTAGGTGGAGTATACTTCCTCATCTCCGGACTTTGGGCCTGGCCATTAGACTTCCTGTGGCTAACCAGCTTAAAATATACTTGCGTAGGGGCGCCTGGGTGGTTCAGTCGGGTGTCTGCCTTCGGCTCAGGGCATGGTCCCGGCATTCTGGGATCGATACACTTGTGTAGTTGGGCATGCTCTCTTACAATTCAGAAGGAAGGAAATATGTTCTGGTTAGCCCCCTGGATTTAGGGGAAGGATGAGAGACACATGGGAGTACAGCCACCCAAGCCAACTTGTCAAGTAGGAAAGGGAGCCATTCAGCTGACCAGGAAACTCAAAACTAGAAACCAAATGTCATACGCCACTGAGTGTTTGAGGTTGATTGTTATGTGGCATTACTATAACAACAGCTAACTGATACAAGACATTGGTGTGATTTCTCTTGAACATGCAAACTGGAGAACCCAGGTAACATTTGGGTTATTTTACTAATAAAAGTTAAAATCCTAAAGTGGGCAAATATTTTACCTTTTATTATGATTTTATTATTACTGATCAGGAATCCAGGTGAACACTATAATATAATTACCCTCCCCCCGTCCCCCCCCCCCAACCTGCTAACCTTATGCTATAGTGTCAGGAACTGGAAAAAAAATGGTGGAGTTTCAGCTCCGGGACGTCACAACACTTCCTAACCTATCTGATCTGGGTCATGCGGCTTGTAACTGGGCTATCCATGGGTGTGATTTGTTGGAAGAGGCAGTCCACCATGAGCCCTGAGCACTCATGAATGTTTTTACTGGATATGCCAAGAATGTAGGCCCTGATTACCCTTTATCCAGGTCATTTTCAGGGTTGTGTTTAAGACAAGCAACGTTGAAGGATGAAGTAACGTTTTCCCCTCCAGTAAAGAGCAGGTCTGTTATCGCTCACCGTAAAAGCGGTAAATTCTCCAAGCTCCGTGTTGTCCTATAAACAAAACTCACTGTGTGTGCAGGCCCATCTGTATCACCTCCTGGGGACCTAGGAGACAGGGGCAATCAGTAGAACCCTGACATTCTGGCTACACCCTGTCCCTGTCTCTGCCCCAGGAGCCTGTCTTCTGCCAGCACCCATGAAATAGCCTAGTTTCTCGGCTTGTGAGTAGGGGAAAGACTCAGTCCCTTCCCAGCTCCTGACATGGGTCACCTCCCATGAATGTTAACTGTCTCGTGCACTGCACAGGAATGAAGTCTGTGAACTCCTCTAGAGAGCAGCCCACCCCCCCACCCAGGGCAACGTGAAGCACCAACCTGGGAAAGGGAACTTCATAAATTCTGAAATGTAAAAGTTAGAAAGAACCCTTGTGATCAGAAGAAAAGCTCAGTGCAGTGATTCCTAGAAAGTGGGCTGTATCCCTAGTGGGTCACAAGATGATTTGAGATGATATATGGAAAAGCATGATTTCAAATTTTAGTGGCAATTATTTCTAATATGTGTTAGAAAAAAAGGTTTCCCTCTTTAAAGACATATTTAAGAAAAAGAATAGGCTAACTTAAAAATATATTTAAACAAGGGGCACCTGGGTGGCTCAGTCAGTTAAGTGCCTTCAGCTCAGGTCATGATCTCAGGGTCCTGGGATAGAGCCCAACATGGGGCTCCCTGCTCAGCGAGGAGTCTGCTTCTCCCACTCCCTCTGCCCCTCACTCCTGCTCTCTCTCTGTCAAATAAATATACAAATAAAATCTTTAAAAACTATATATACTTATGGGGCGCCTGGGTGGCTCAGTCGTTAAGTGTCTGCCTTCAGCTCAGGGCGTGATCCCGGCGTTGGGAGCCTGCTTCTCCTTCTCCCTCTCCCACTCCTCCTGCTTGTGTTCCCTCTCTCGCTGGCTGTCTCTCTCTCTCTGTCAAATAAATAAATAAAATCTTTTTAAAAAATTATATATATATATATATATATATATATATATATATACACACACACACACATACTTAAGGCTACAAGTGTGCATAAGTTAGATGTGATTAACTGGAACTAAGAAAAAAAAATCTTTATAATGACTTAAACCGTAAGAGCCAAATGTGATGAACTCACATAATGCAAAGTCTGGATGTTCCAGTTTTCTACTGCTATATAACAAAGCTTCCCACCTTGTGACATATGTTCACAGATTTTGAGGATCAGGAATCCAGACAGGGCACAGAGAGGAGGATTTCTCTCAGAGAGAGAGCCCAATGTTTAGGGCTTTATCAAGGAAGACTAACTGCTGGAGGCAACTCAACTGGCAGAAGCTGGCATGATCTGAAGACTCTTCCTCACATGTTTGGCACCTAGGCTGGCATGACTCAAAGGCTGAACTCAGCAGGGGCTATGAAACACAGAACCTACACATGACTCCTCTATGTGGCTTGGGCTTCCTCACAGCATGGCAGGCTCAGGGTAGTCAACTTCTCACACAGCGGCCCAGGGTGTCAAGAGCAGTATGTAACTGAAAACACCAAGATAATCAACTGAGAAAATGTTGCAAACAATAAAAGAATTCTGTAGAATAATATGGTAAAGAATTAATAAACATCATCAACTGCTTTCATATATGCAAACATCAACCAGGTAGAAGCCTTAATGGAAGAAAATATCCCATTTACAATAGCAACAAAAAGGTGCAAAAGGATTCAAATTGTAAAGAAATTTAATCATTTATTTACAAAACACCTAGGAATAAAGGTACAATAACTATATGCAGAACACTTTAAAATATTACCAAAGAACATCAAAGATTTGAACAAATAGGAAGACATGTACTTGGATAAAATGACTCAATAACCCAAAGATATCATTTGCACTATATTTATCCTAATGCCAATAGAAATACCAACAGTTATTTTTTAAAGTAAACAAGGTGATTCTAAATTCCATAAGAAAAATAAACAAACAAGAATACCTGGGAAAACTCTGAAAAGAAGAATGAGGGAAACCAGTGCCATCAGACATTCAAAATTATTGCATAACCACAACAAAACAGGGCAGCCATGTCACATGAATAGACAGGGAATAACTACTTAGAAGAGAAAGTCCAGAATACACCCAAAATACAGGAATTAAGTATATGGTAATGGTGGCATCTCACACCAGAGGAGAAAAGAGAGACTATTTCAAGAGAGTTGATGGAAAACAAACAAATAAGAGAGTTGATCAGACAGCTGGGTAGCCCATATGGGGGGAAAAAGTTAGATCCATTCCTCACTCTCTTCACCAAGATACTTTCTACAAGAATGAAAGATTTAGGTTAAAAAATAAAGATACTAGGAGAAAACATGGGGAAATTCCCTTATTCTCTTGGCATGGAAAAGGCCCATTTAATAATGACTCAAATTCCAAATAAATCTGACGGAGAGAGAGAGAGAAAGAGAAAGAGAGAAAGAAAGAAAAAGAAAGAAAGTCAGTCAGTCTACATGGCAAAAATACCAGAATCAAATTTAAAAGATAAGCAATATATTGGGAATATTTTTTTCTGTAACTCATATCACAGACAAAGGGTCAATCCCCTAATATGTAAAGAGCTCTGGGAATCAAAAAGAAGAACAACCCAATATTAAAATAGGCAAGGATAAAAACGGCTAATTCACAAAAAAGGAAATGCATAAAGAAATGTTCAAATTAACTCAGAATAGGAAAAATGCAAATTAAAACACACGGATCTGCTATTTTTCACCATCAGGTTGGCAAAAAAACCAACATTACACTCTGGTAGAGAGCCCATAGTGGTCTTATTTCTCTCCAGTGAAAAGAATGAACAACATAAATTGGTGCAACCCCTATGGAGGACAATTTGGAAATACCAAAATCAAAAATACATATGGGACACCTGGGTGTCTCAGTTCGTTAAGTGTCTGCCTTCGGGTCAGGTCATGATCCCAGGGTTCTGGGACTGAGCCCTGCATTGCGCTCTCTGCTCAGCAGGGAAGTCTCCTTCTCCTTCTTCCTCTCTGCCTGTCACTCCCCCTGCTTGTGCTCTCTCCCTCTCTCTGACAAATAAATAAATAAAATCTTTTATTAAAAAAAATACATAAGCTGGGGCACCTGGATGGTTCGGCTGATTAAGCATCCAACTCTTAATTTCAGCTCAGATCATAATCTCAGGGTCATAGGATGGAGCCCCTCATCTGGCTTTTTGCTGGGAGTGGAACCACCTTGGGATTCTCTCTTTCCCTCTCCTTCTGCACTTCCCACCTTCTCTCTCTCTCTCCAATAAATAAATAAATGCATACATACATACATAAAATAAATAAAATACATATACCCTTTGACCCAAAAACTCCATTTCTGAGAATTTCAACAGCAACATTTACCAGTAAGTGTAAAATGATGAAGGTACAAGGTTATTTGTTGCAGTATTGTTTATTATAGCAAATGATTAGAAAGAATCTAAATGTTCATCAGGAAACTGGTTAAATACATTACAGTATATAAACAATGGTACACAAGTGTCAAAAAGAATGAGTGGAACTTCTGATTCCACCAAGATAAAATAGCCCCATTTCTCCTAGGTCCTCTTGCTTATAACTAAAAAACCATGGATATAACAACAACAAGCATAAGACGACTCTGAAGGATGGAAAGGAGAAGGTACATTAAAACCAATAGCTGTCATGAATTTAGATGCAAAAATCTTCAACAAAATATTAGCAAATCAAATCTAGCAGTGTATAAAAATAATTATACACCATGACCAAATGGGATTTATTTCAGATATCGGGGAGGAAAATTTTTTCTCTACCCTTCTAGTTTCTTTTGGTTGGTTTATTAATTCAATCAACATAGGTGAGCCTGGGTGGCTCAGTTGGTTAAGCATCCAACTCTTGTTTCGTCTCCAGCCAGGATCTCAGGGTCATGAGGTTGAGCCCTGCATCAGGCTCTACACTCAGCACAGAGTCTGCTTGGGATCCTTTCCCTCTCCCCCTCACTCCCTCTCTGCTCTTCCCCCTACTCACACTAACTCACTCTCTTGCTAAAATAAATAAACAAAAATAAAAATAAATCAATATAAAATAGATTAGCAGAAGAAAAGTGTAATTACACCCATCCAGGAAGAAATATAAAACCCAAGGAAAAGTTGGTCATTTGAGGCTTATATGCCATCCTGAGCTAGGGAATGGGATAGGGGTCTGGGGCTTCAAAGGGAAGGAAGGTAATTTACAGGACAATAAGAAGAGCAGATGTTTGGTAATTAGATATTTGCCCTGTGGTACAGGTAGGTCCTTCAGACAAAAAGTTATCTCTGAGTAATAGCTCCCTTTCTTGGCCAGGCCCCCTGTCTAAATTCTTTTAGGTAGTTAAGGGAGAGGTAAAGTCTGTCTTGAGTCTACTGGACTGTTTTCTTCAAGATTTTATTTATTTATTTTTAGTTTAGAGAGAAAGAGAGAGAAGAGCAGGAGCGGGGGAGGGACTCTGCTGCACACAGAGCCCGATGCAAGGGCTCCACCTCGACTCTGAGTTTATAACCTGAGCTGAAACCAAGAGCTGCTTGCTTAACCAACTGAGCCGTTCAGGTACCCCTTAGTCTGCTGGATCTTGATTGCCTTCAGCTCAAAATAATCCACGCACCAAAGTGGCATGTTTTGGGTCAATATTTTATTCCCCCTCACAGGTATACAAGTTGTGGTATTGTTTTTTGTTTTTTTTTTTTTTAAAGATTTTATTTATTTATTTGACAGAGATAGAGACAGCCAGTGAGAGAGGGAACACAAGCAGGGGGAGTGGGAGAGTAAGAAGCAGGCTCATAGTAGAGGAGCCTGATGTGGGGCTCGATCCCGGAACTCCAGGATCACGCCCTGAGCCAAAGGCAGACGCCTTAACCGCTGTGCCACCCAGGCGCCCCACAAGTTGTGGTATTGTAATTCATAATAAGAAATAGATATCGGATCTTCCTACCAGTTTCTGAAACAGAGCTCCTAAAACCCTTGGAGTTTCCTGTGGAGAGCTATAAAGGTGACTTTTGTTATGTTAATGCCGTAACTTCAGGAAAGCACCTAAGGTGGGAGCGAGCTGTCAGTAGAAGTAACCATGGAATTAGAGGGTTGAAACACACACACACACACACACACAAAAGAGAGGGTTGAAACACTCAGTTCTACCTCCCTGACCTCTGGGGGAAGGTAGAGGGGCTAGAGACTGAGTTCAATCACCAATGACCAATGATTTAATCTATAATGCCTTTGTAATGAAAGCTCCATAAAAACCCAAAAGGATGGGGTTCAGAGAGCTTCCAGGTTGGTGAACCAGAAGGCTTTCACATGCCACCATTAGAGACCCCAAACTCCACAAGTCTCTTCTGGCTGTTGGTTTGTATTGTTTAATATCGTTTGCAGTAAATCAGTAATCACTGCATAAATGGGTTTCCTGAGTTCTGTAAACCACTCCAGCAAATTCATCAACCCCATGGAGGGGTCACAGGAACCACTGATTTACAGACAGTTGGTCAGAAACACAGGTTAACAACCTGGGTTTGTGACTGGCATCTGAAGTGGAAGGCAATCTTGTGGGACTGAGCCCTCAACCTGTGGAATCTGATGCTATCTCCACGTAGACAGTGTTAGAATTGAGTTGAATTGTAGGACACCCAGCTAGTGTGGGAGAATTGCTTGTTGGTGTGGAGAAAACTCTCCACTCCACAAACACACACACACACACACACACACACACACACGTAATTACAAGCCTAGTTGAAGCAAACTAGAGAAGTTATATGATCAAATCAACTGATGTGGAAAAAGCACTGGCAAAATACACCAACCTATTCATGATAAACACTCTCAGCAAGGGGTGCCTGGGTGGCTCAGTCGGTTAAGTGGCTGCCTTTGGCTTGGGTCATGATCCCAGGGTCCTGGGATCAAGCCCAGCATCAGGTTCTCTGCTCAGCAGGGAGCCTACTTCTCCCTCTGCTTCTTCCCTGCCTGTGCTCTCTCTCTGTCAAATAAATAAATCAAATCTTTAAACACACACACACACACACACACACACACACACACACACACACCTCAGCAAACTAGGAATAGAGGGAAACTACTTCAACTTTATAAAGAATATCAAGGGGCACCTGGGTGGCTCAGGTCATGATCTCCAGGTCCTGGGATGAAGCCCCATGTCAGGCTCCCAGCTCAGCGGGGAGTCTGCTTCTCCCTCTCCCTCTGCCTCTCCCCATGCTTGTGCTCTCTCTCTCAAATGAATAAATAAAATCTTGGAAAAAAAAAAAGAACATCTATCAAAAAACCTATAGCTAACATCATACCTAACAATGATAGACTGACTATTTCTCTCTATAAGAGGAACAATTCAAGGATGTCTGTTCCCACTACTAGAAGTTATAGCCAGTGCAATAAGGCAAGAAAAAATAAATAAAAGATAGGGGTACCTAGATGGCTCAGTCATTAAGTGTCAATTCTCTTCAAATTGATCTATAAGTTTTATCTAATTCCTATCAAAATCCCAGTGAGGTGTTTTTTTTTTTTTAAATAGATATAAACAAGTTTAGATTGGTTAAACTGGGGTGCCTGACTGACTCAGTCAGAGGAGCCTGCAACTCTCAGTCTTGTGATCATGAGTTAGAGCCCCACATTGGGTGTAGAGATTACTTAAATAAATAAATATTTTTTTTTAAAAAGGACTGGTTAAATCAATCTTGAAAAAAAAATAAAGTGGAAAGAATTACTCTACCTGACATTAAAGCCTATTACATGAATATGATAAAGCAATTCAAAATTGGAAGAGGGACAGACACATAGATCAAAAGAACTGAATAGAGAATCTATAAATAGACCCATACATATATGCCCAATACAAAAACAATTCAATGGAGGAGAATAGCCTTCTCCACAAATGGGGCTGGAGCAATTGGACATCCATAAAGAAAAAAACAAAACAAAGCAAAAAACAAAAAAACCTTGACCTAAACCTCACAACCTCACACCTTGTACAAGAATGAACTTAGATTATGGACTCACATGTAAAATGTAAAACTATGAAACTTTCAGAAAAAAAAAATTGGAAAAAAATCTTTGGGATTGTTATGGGCTTTGTGTCCTCCTCAAAATTCATGCTGAAGTCCTAAACTTCAGTAGCTCACAGTGTGAATGTTTGGAGAAGGGTCTTTAAGGAGATATTAAGGTTAAATGAGGTCATTAGGATTGGTCCTAATCCAGTATGACTGGTATCCTTATAAGAAGAGGAAATTAGGACATAGACTCACACACAGGAGAAATCATGTGAAGACACAAGGAAAAGATGGCTACCTATAAGCCAAGGAGAAAGTCCTCAGAAGAAACCAATCTTGCTGACACCTTGATCTTAGACTTCCAGCCTCCAGAATTGTGAGAAAATACATTTCTGTTCAGACCACCCAGTCTGTGGTACTTTGTTATGGCAGCACTAGCAAAGTAATAAAGGAATCTAGAGCTAGGCAAGGAGTTCTTAGACTTGACACTAAAAGCATGATCCATAAAAAGTAAAACTGATAAAGCAGACCTCATTAAAATTAAAAACTTTTCCTCTGTGGAAAGACTCTGTTAAGATAAAAGGACAAGCTACAGACTGGGACAAAATTGTTGCAATTCACATATTTGACAAGGGACTAGTATCTAAAATATAAAATAACTCTCTCAATACTCAACAGCAAAAAATTCAAAAATAATCCAATTAGAAAATGGACAAGAGACGTGAATAGACATTTCCCCAAAAAAGACAGATAGAAGGCAAATAAGCATATATGTTCAACATCATTAGCCATTAGGGAACTGTAAATCAAAATTATAATGAGGTATCACTATATGGCTAAAATGAAAAATGGTGACAATGCCAAATGCTGGTGAAGATGCAGAGAAACTTGAAACAACCCAGCAATTGCACTCTGGGGCAGTTAACCTGGAGAAATGAAAATTTATCTCCACACAAAAATCTTTACACAAATGTTCAGAGACGTTTTATTTGTAATGGCCCAAAACTGGTAACAGCCCAGATGTCTTTCAATGGGTGAATGGTCAAGCAAGCTATGGTATGTCCATACATGGCATACTGGTCAGCAGCGAGAAGCAGTAGGCCACTGATACACGTAACACCCTGGAAGAATTTCCAAGGAATTATGCTAATTTAAAAAAATCAATCCCATGGGGCACCTGGGTGGCTCAGTTGGTTATGTTATGTGTCTGCCTTTGGCTCAGGTCACAGTCCCAGAGTCCTGGGATCGAGTCCCACATCCCTGCATGGGGCTCCTTGCTCAGTGGGGAGATTGCTCCTCCCTCTCCCTCTGCCTGCCACTCCCCCTGCTTGTGTGCTCTCTCTCTCCTCCCTGTTAAATAAATAAGTAATATCTTTTTAAAAAATCAATCCCGAAAGTTTACACATATGAATCATTCTTATAACAGTCTTCAAATGACAAAATTATAGACACGCAGAACAGATTAATGGTTGTTAGGGGTAAGAAAAGATGAAGAAGTGATGGGGAGGAAGGTACATGTGGCAATAAAAGGGCAACACAAGATCCTTGTGGTGATGGAACTATTCTGTATGTTGAATGTAGCAATGTCAATATGCTGGTGGTATTGTACCAGAGTTTTTGCAAAATGTCACCACTGGCAGAAACTGGATAAATATGGGGCGCCTGGGTGGCTCAGTCGTTAAGTGTCTGCCTTTGGCTCAGGGCGTGATCCCAGCGTTCTGGGATCGAGCCCCACATCAGGCTCCTCCGCTGGGAGCCTGCTTCTTCCTCTCCCACTCCCCTGCTTGTGTTCCCTCTCACTGGCTGTCTCTCTCTCTAATAAATAAATAAAATCTTAAAAAAAAAAAAAAAAAAAAAAAGAAACTGGATAAATAAAGGGTACATAGGCTCTCTTAGTATTATTTCTTATAACTAACTGTGAATCTACAGAAATTCTATATTAAGGGGTGCCTGGGTGGCACAGTCAGTAGAACACCCACTCTTGGTTTTAGCTGGGTCGTGATCTTGGGGTTGTGGGATTGAGCCGCACATAGGGCTCCATGCTTTCTCCCTCTGCCCCTCCCCACCATGGTCTCTCTCTCATAAATAAATAAATCTTTTAAAATGTTTTTAATTTTAATTTCTTAACAATGTTATTTATTTATTTGAGAGAGGGAGAGACTGTAAGAGAGAGAGCATGAGAGGGGGAGGGTCAGAGGGAGAAGCAGACTCCCCACTCAGCAGGGAGCCCCACTCGATCCTGGTACTCCGGGATTGTGACCTGAGCTGAAGGCAGATGCTTTTTTTTTTTTTTTTTAAGACTTTTTATTTATTTGACAGAGAGACAGCCAGAGAAAGAGGGAACACAAGCAGGGCGAGTGGGAGAGGAAGAAGCAGGCTTCTAGCGGAGGAGCCTGACGTGGGGCTCGATTCCACAACGCCGGGATCACACCCTGAGCTGAAGGCAGACGCTTAACAACTGCGCCACCCAGGCGCCCCTCTCATCTATGTTTTAAAACAAAGTAACTGCTCTACTCTGCTGAGGAAATCTTTTCACCCCTAGGATAATGGCCAGCCACTCAGCATGGCATTCAAAACACTTCACAACGTGGTCTACCGCTGCTATTTCCAGGCTCATCCTCTCTCACTGCCCCTTCAATCACAATGTCCTTTTACCTGAATACCTGAGTATTGTCACACCTTTGTGCCTTTGCCCATGTTCCTTCTGCCTGGAATGCCCTTCCTGCACACTTCACCCTTACAATCTCCAACTCCTTAAGACCAAACACCAGGTACTCCTATTTTCTGGATGCTTTTCTGACCAATTCATCTCCTAAAATTTCTGACCAATCCATCTCCCCATGCACAATTAATTGCTCTCTGTTGAGGGTTCCCAAGGTACTTTCTCTAACTGCCATTTTATCACTTGTGACATTGGCATACACTCGGGCATGACTTTAATTAATTGTTACTAAATAATTGAGTGGTATTTGTTTGATATCCTCTTCCCCCACGAGACTGCCAATTTCAGGAAGGTGGGGATCATGTCTGTCATATAATTTCATTGACTGGGGCAGTGTCCAGGATTCTGGAGCTTACTGCTAAGGGGTTCTCTGAAAAGTTTTGGATCTTGAGCCCCCATTCACCTTAAAGGAGCAGCATCCTGAAAGGTGATGCCCGGAGCATGTCCTAACTGGCACTGAAAGGACTGAACTATCACTCTCTTTGTTCAGTTCATGCAACTCTATTATTGGAGACCTACCTGGCAGGCCACCGGTCTCCCTGAGGTTCTAGCCCACCAGATGGAAGGGGTTAAAACCCTGCCAGCCAGGGTTGGGGGTAGGGAGCCTAGAGCTCCATGTCCAATATAATAGCTACCAACCACAAGCTACCGTTTAAATTTAAATTTGTTAAGATCAAATTAAGTTAAAAATTAAGGTCCTTAAGGGGCCCCTGGGTGGCTCAGCTGGTTGAGCATCTGACTTTGATTCAGGTCATGATCTTGGGGTCCTGGGATCAAGTCCCCGTGTCAGGCTCCCTGCTCAGCGGGGAGTCTCCTTCTCCCTCTCCCTTTGCCCCTCCCCCCACTCATTCTCGTTCTCATTCTCTCTCTCTCAAACAAATAAAATCTTAAAAAAAAATTAAGGTCCTTAGTCAACCTAGCCAAATTTCGAATGTTCAGTAGCTATCTGTGGCTAGTGGCTACGTATGAGACAGCATGGAATTATAAAGCATTTCCAACACGACAGGCACTGCTATGGGGCATTGCTGAGATACAGAGTTACCCTTTACTGAGTGCCTCCTATAAGGTAGCAGTCTGCAAAAGCATCTCAGAGAGTAGTGCTCTGGGGTCAGACTGTCTGGGTTTGAATCCCAGCTCTGCAGTCACTAGCTGTGTGACCTTGAGCAAGTTTCTTCGCTTCTCTGTGCCTCATTTTCTTCAACTGTAAATTGGGAGTATATCATAGTAGTATCTACCTCAGAGTAGGTTGTTGTAAGGACTCCATGAGATAATAGAGTAAAACACTCAGGATCACTACCCTGGCCCATAGTAAATGCTCAGTTCCTGATTTGTTTGGTTCTGAAAACGGTTAAATGTTTTTTTTAAATCTCACAACAGTCCTCTTAGGTGGGTGCTATCATGATTCCCATTTACAGATGGGAAAATTGAGGCTCAGAAAATGGAAGGAACTTGTTCACTGTCACATGGTGAGAAAGTGGCAGAGCTGGCTTTGAACCCCAAAGCCCACAGTTTTTTAGACTTCCTCCTTTGAGGGGTGGGGATCGATATGCCCCTAGCCCCAGCTGGAACTCGTTTTAGCTCCACAGTCCTTTTTGCCAAGATGAGCTCCTGCCAACCCTACCAGGGGCTCCGACCACTTGACTAATGCCCCATCCCCATCAGCAGGGGCCTCTGCCATCAGCGGGCATCCGTCAGCAAGCCTTCTCCTTCCTGCTGCCCTAGATGAGATGCTGGACCCGGAGCACTGTGCAAATACAACATGAATTCTGCTGACAGGGTAATAATAAGGCTCCTAAATCAGCACTTGGACTTTTTGCTTTACATATATTACTCAAATTACGTGTCAGGGATTAATATACATTATAAAACAGATGTGCCAGTTACATATTTCTCTCTAGAATGTCTCTTGGGTGCCTCCTGAAACCGCTCCTGGTGTTAATCACACATTCTTCCCACCCTGCTTGGGCCATGGCGGGGCCACCTTGACAGCAGGAGGGCCAGGATGGGGTCAGAAGGATGGGAGACCAGGTGGAGCTCTAAGGAATGAGAACCTGATTTTCTCACTTTGAAACCAGGCCCGGCTGCACTGGGTTTCTCAAGCACTTCTGTATCTTTCAGCTGTTCAGGCTCTGGTTTTCAGTCCTCAGTGCTTTAGCCAGAGTCTGGTACATCGTACATATTCAGAAGGGGTGGCAGAGGCTGCTGATTGCCTACCAAGGGTCTATTCTCTCCTTGTTTCCAATGAATAGAACCCTGATATTGTTTGGAGCTAAACATATTCACCTTTACAATTTCCCTGTGGCTAGGTATGGGTATGCAAGTCAGTTCTAGCCACTGAGATGGAAGGGGAAATATGCTGGGAATTTCTAGGAGATCCTTACCTAAGGTCCATCCCTTACTTCTTGATTCCTTTCCTCCCTGCCTGGAACATAGTCGTGATGGTCAGAGCTGCAGCTATCTTGCCACTGTGAGGCTACAAGCATGAAAACAAAAGCCTACAAGCTTAGGTGGAGGTGTGAAAAGATGGGAGTCTGGAATCATGTGGATATATCTGAGCCTTTGTACCAGCCCTGGTCTGCCTCTTCCAGACACTTTCTTTTCCAGACACTTCTTTTAAAAAATTTTTTTAGGGGCGCCTGGGTGGCACAGCAGTTAAGCGTCTGCCTTCAGCTCAGGGCATGATCCCAGCATTATGGGATCGAGCCCCACATCAGGCTCCTCCACTATGAGCCTGCTTCTTTCTCTCCCACTCCCTCTGCTTGTGTTCCCTCTCTCGCTGGCTGTCTCTATCTCTGTCAAATAAATAAATAAAATCTTTAAAAAAAATTTTTTTTTTAAGATTTTCTTTTTTTATTTGAGAGAGAGAGAATGAACAGTGGGGAGGGGCAGAGAGGGAGAAGCAGACTCCCTGATGAGCAGGAAGCCCGAAGCGGGGCTGATCCCAGGACCCCGGGATCATGACCTGAGCCAAAGGCAGATACTTAACCAACTGAGCCGCCCAGGTGCCCCTCCAGACACATTTTTACCTTAGGTAAATAATCCCCCATCTTAAGTTTGCAGTTACTAGAGCTTATCATATGCCTGATGTATTTGCCTCCAGTGCCCCGTCATCCACAGAGAAGCAACTCTTGGGGAACCCCCTCAGTCCCTGCCTCTCCTCCCCAACATGTGGTCATCACCGCTCCTGCCCACATCTGCTTCTCAGAGCGTTTTCACCATGTTCCCTGCTGGGTGGACAGTGGACCATGGCCATAGCTAATTGAGTCAGTGGAATAAATCTGACTCAACTGGGTTCTCTCCCTGAGAATTTCAACTGAACCCAGAGATCTGCATTCAGAACACACACACTGGCATCTGCAGCCCATCAGGGCCCTGGGAGGCTTTGTTTGGCCTGTGCAGCAGGGTTTTTTTAGATTATTGATATTAGAAAACATCAGGCTTCCCATAAAAATCTAGATTTCTGGCTTCTCTTGAAAGAGTGGAAAGTCTGGCATCACTGGGCTCACATTCCATGCGGCAATAAAGGCCACGCTGAGAAGCAGCTGCTCCCTCCAGACAGGGGCCACGCTTCCATAGCCCACAGTCCCCACCTCGTCCCCAGGTGTTCTTATACCTGCTCTGCCTCGCTCCTTCCTGTTGCCTGCCTGCCTCCTTCAGGCGCTCAAGCTGAAGGCACCTGACCTAATTAGCCTCCATAAGGCCCTGAATCGTGATGATAAAATGCTGCTGCTGAACATTGACAAGGCAAGAAACAACAATTGCTGGAGAGGATGTGGAGAAAGGGGGTCCCTCCTACATTGTTGGTGGGAATGCAAGTTGGTACAGCCACTCTGGAAAACAGTGTGGAGGTCCCTTAAAAAGTTAAAAATTGAGCTACCCTATGACCCAGCCATTGCACTACTGGGTATTTACCCCAAAGATACAGACGTAGTGAAGAGAAGGGCCATATGCATCCCAATGTTCATAGCAGTTCTGTCCACAATAGCCAAATTGTGGAAGGAACCGAGATGCCCTTCAACAGATGACTGGATTAAGAAGTTGTGGTCCATATATACAATGGAATATTACTCAGCTATCAGAAAGAACGATTTCTCAACATTTGCTGCAACATGGACGGCACTGAGGAAGATAATGCTAAGTGAAATAAGTCAAGCAGAGAAAGACAATTATCATATGATTTCTCTCATCTATGGAACATAAGAACTAGGATGATCAGTAGGGGAAGAAAGGGATAAAGAAAGGGGGGTAATCAGAAGGGGGAATGAAGCATGAGAGACTGGACTCTGAGAAACAAACTGAGGGACTCAGAGGGGAGGGGGGTGGGGGAATGGGATAGGCTGGTGATGGGTAGTAAGGAGGGCACGTATTGCATGGTGCACTGGGTGTTATACGCAACTAATGAATCATCGAACTTTACATCGGAAACCGGGGATGTACTGTATGGTAACTAACTATTATGTTAGTTATAATAACAAAACATTAAAATAAAAAAAAATGCTGCTGCTGAAGACCACAACAGCAACAATTATTGATGGTCACTCTGAGCCAAGTAGCATGGTGAGGGCTTTACATCCATCATCTTATTCAATCCTCAAAACGAGAAGACTCAGGACACCCAGGTGGCTCAGTCAGTTCAGCATCTGCCTTCGGCTCAGGTCATGATCCCAGGGTCCTGGAATGAGTCCCGCATCGGGCTCCTCGCTCAGCGGGGAGTCTGCTTCTCCCTCTGCCTGCTGCTCTCCCTGCTTGTGTGCTCGCGCTCTCTCTCTGACAAATAAATAATACATAAAATCTTAAAAAAAAAAAATAAGAAGACCCTACCATGATCACTGTACAGAAGAGGAACGAGGTACAGTAACTAGACCAAAGCCTCACAGTAAGCTACACGTCTGGGATTCAAATCCGAGCATTCTGACGTCCAAGTGGATGCTTCCCAATCAAAAGACTATACCGCCTTTTCATGAATTAAGACCAAGCCACAGCTGGAGAAAAATGCAGAGGCACAGAGAGTGGGAGAACTGCAGCAGTGGCTCAGGTAGGAGGGAATGGCTGCCATGGCCCTGGCTGGTTTCTGGTTCTTTGTGAGGCCTGGAGGTGCTCCACACTCAGGTTCCAAGGAAACCTCCACTAGCTGGGATTCATAAATGCAAGCAACAGAAACTGATTCTCGTAGATTTATGCAGAAAAGGAATCAGTGGAAAAGATACTGGGAAGCTTTCGGCATTGTGGGGAAGGCTGGAGAACCAGACCCAGCTACCACTGTGGGAGAAGCACAGGCTGGTCTGGTGCAGACCCTGCTGCCCCCATCAGAGTACCAGACCCTTCAGCTTGCCCATCAGACCTTGCTGGAGCTCCACACCTGATGCTAGGGACTGCCACTGGTCCTACTGCCTGGGCTGCCCCAGAGATGGGATAGTGTTGCTTCTGTGGCCACCATCACCAGATTAGGCCTCTCCACTGTCCCTGGGTTTTTGAATCACTGGCTCCTCATTCAAAATCTAATGTGTATACCTCTGACTGCCTGAGCCTAGGTTTCATGCCCAAACTCTAGTTGCAAGGGAGGCTGGGAAGTGAGTTCTACTTCCCACTAAGCCTCATATGGTAGGAAATTCTCCAGGTACAAGTATGAGTTTCTGAGTCTGGGCAGCCAAAAGGGGCAACTATAAATGACTACTTTTAAACTAGCTAGCTCTCAGTTCAAGGTTGCCTTAGGAAAGAGCACACTCAAATGGAATAAAGAGAAAAAATCGTTTATAAAGGTGCAAGAAGGGTCAAGGAAAACCAGTGAGGGATGGGGAAGCACCCCAGAGATCCCAACAACTGGGGGGAGTACTCTGGTTTCTCTTCAGATCGTATAAACCAACAATTGGGGGGAGGCACTGGGACTCCAGGCTTAAAGGGGCAAGGAGAGGGGATACTTACGGGAATGTGAAAAGAACTGGGTTGTAGAAGAGGGTCTTCTGAAATGGCCCCAGTAGAAAGGGAACAGGGGCAATAAATACCCTCATTTCTCTTTCCTTCCATCCTCTAGTCTCCTGCAGGTGCCTCCCATTGGGCAAACCAAACAGGAAGCCAGAGAATAAAGGATCCTGTTGACATAATCCATAGAGGTGAGCCTCTGGGGCAGCCCCCTTGGGAAAAGGAGGGTGAAAGGCAGATCTGGAAAGCTAAACAGAATGGCCAGCAACCATGGTGTGATCTCAGTCCCATCATTTAATCAGTCTGAACTGGTTTCTTCACTGTAAATTGAGGGCCCTGACATTTTGTGGTTCACTCAGGCCTTCCTGCTGACCACTTCTCCTGTAATTTCCTCCTTTCTGGCTGCCCCGTAAGTTCATCCCTATGTCAATCTCCATATAAAGGTCAGTGCCTTTGTTCCCAAAAAGCAGTCTTCTCTATGTGCTCCCAGAGATTCTCCTTTGCTGTAGGTGGAAACAGTTCTCCATCCAGCTCTCCAAATTCTGATTTGGTGACTCCCCTGGAATTCTATCAAAACAGCAACTTTTCAGGCATAAAATGTCTTTCCAGATCTCAAGAACTGCCCTGATGGGGCTGTTTCTTTATCCTTTAGTGCCTCCCTCATTCTCTTTTTCCTCTCACAGCTTGATCCTCAAGCCAAATTCCCGTCCTGGCTTCCCTCATGCCCCTCTGAGCAATCATCTCCCCATGACCCAGACCTTAGACTCTCTCTCTCCTCCTACTGCAAAGAACAACATCACATCTCTATCTTCACTGCAGTTCGGTGACTCCATCGCCAGCCTGGTTTGAAATTGTTATTGCCTAGATTTCTGGTGGAAAAAGCAAAGTTTCTCCTCATTCTTTAAGTTTTCAATGGGTGACCTAGATGAATGAGCAATGAAACTGTGAAGACTGGGGGCGCCTGGGTGGCACAGCGGTTGGGCGTCTGCCTTCGGCTCAGGGCGTGATCCCGGCGTTATGGGATCGAGCCCCACATCAGGCTCCTCCACTGGGAGCCTGCTTCTTCCTCTCCCACTCCCCCTGCTTGTGTTCCCTCTCTCGCTGGCTGTCTCTATCTCTGTCAAATAAATAAATAAAATCTTTAAAAAAAAAAAAAAAAAAGATTCTGTAAAAAAAAAAAAAAAAAGAAACTGTGAAGACTGAGCTCAAAGGAGTGACCTTTAGCAATGGTTCATATAAAATCTATGCACAGTTTATGAAACATACCCAATAAGTGATTACAAATGTTTAATGTAGACATATATAACAAGTGACAATTGTAACTGAACCAAAGGAGTTTGCCCACCCGATGCGTGGGAAGCCAATAAAAACTGATACAAACCCCTTGCAGTGAACAAAGATAGGCAATTTATTGGTGTGGCGCCACCTAGGAGAACAGGAAGCCAATGCTCAAGTCCTGAATGCCTTGATGGCTTGCAAGTGAGGGTTTCAAGGCGAAATATGGGGCAGGGGTTTCCTGAGAAGGTGGATGCTGTTGCCTGGAGGCCCATAAGGCTATTAACCTTAGATACTACTTAATGGTTTCTAGTGCTGCTTCTCTGGTGCCCCAGAAGTCTATTCCACCTCAAGAGACTTGGAATCTGAGAAAATCTTTGTTTTGTATGTTAGAGATTTCATTAGTGCTGCTTAACTACTTGTCCTACAGTTTCCTTTGAATGAGAAGCAAGCATTTGCACTTCTGAGTCTAGGCCTATGTGTTCCCTGGCCAGTCCTGCTGTGCCTAGGGGTGATATGACCTCTAGTGTTCATTCTTTCGCCTGAACTGACAAGATGGACACCAGCATCATATTATCACAAAAATTAGCATCACAGGGGCACCTGGTTGGCTCAATCAGTAGAGCACTTGATTCTTGATCTTGGGGTCATGAGTTCAAGTCCCACCTTGTGTGTAGAGCTTTACTAAAAAAAAAAAAATAGCATCACAATTCTTGGGGAGATGTGATAGTGATGTGGACTCTGATATCCCACACAGACAATCCTGCCCTGAGGAATGAAGGACTTATTCCACCAGCTGCTGGAGGTACTGTCAGGAGATGACCTCTAGATGAACGATGTCTTGGGGTACCTAGGCGGCCCAATCGCTTAAGTGTCTGCCTTCAGCTCAGGTTGTGATCCCAGGGTCCTGGGATCGAGCCCCGTGTCGGGCTCCCTGCTCAGCGGGGAGTCTGCTTCTCCTTCTCCCTCTGCTGTTCTCCCTGCTTATGCTCTCTTTCTCTTCTTCTCTCTCAAATAAATAAATAAATAAAATATTTTTTAAAAGAGAGAGAGAGAGAGAAAGAGGGAGAGAGAAAGAAAGAAAGAAAGAAAGAAAGAAAGAAAGAAAGAAAGAAAGAAAGAAAGAAAGAAAGAAAGACTTCTTTGGCAATTTCCTTGGCTGCTGTCTTTTTGAGGCAGCCTACATACAGTGATTGATCAACTTGGGAACAGAGAGGCTTGGTCCTGTTGCCCCAAGTCAGGACAACTTTGGAAGACCTGTCCCGGCTTCAGAGTTTCCCATACCATCAGTATGTTCTGACATTGGTAGCTCAGAGTTCTCCCTCTGCTCTATCCTATTCCTTCTTCTCTCTTCCACAGGTGCTCCCAAGAACAACCCCCAACCAACCTCCTGTATGTCTATCTCAGAGTTCACTTTCCAGAGAATCCAACCCCCACCCCCATCCATGCCCATTGGAATGTGACTTTGCAGCTTCTCCAATCAAGAGATTCTTTTTCTCCGTTCCTTGAATCTAGACTGGCCTTGTGACTTGCTGTGCTGAATGAGGCAGAGGTAATATTGTACCAGTTCTGAACCTGAGCCTCCAGAGGTCTTGCATGTTTCTACTCTCACTCTTGGAGCCCTGCCACCACCATGACAACAGGCCCAAGCTAGACTGCTGGAGTACGAAAGACAAGTGGCCAAGTCACTGCTGTTCCCCAGCTGACAGCCAACCACCCCCCAGAAGCAGACTCACCACCTAACCACAATGCATAAATGAATAGACAAGAAGAGAATACTACCTAGCCGAGCCCATCCCAAATTGCTGAGCAGAGAGAATTATGCCCTAATCAATAGTTGTTTTCAGTCAATTAAGTTTGGGGTAGGTTTGTTATGTAGCAATTCCTAAATGATAAGAGAGATAACTGTTTGAGAAACCACCTATAATACTGTGATTTGTTATAAGAAATATATATTTAATCTTTATCCCCATTTTTGCCTCATGCTCCCCAATACCTTTGGAATTTCCTAAGTATTGAGTACAAAAGGCGTCTTTTGTTATGTTAATGACATGACTTTAGGAAAGCCTCTAAGAATGGGGGCTGGTTGACAATGGAGCCAGGCCCACCCCCTAACCCCCAGACAAGGAAGAAAAGCTGGAGATTTAGTTCAATCATCAATGGCCAATGATTTCACCCAACATGACTTTGTAATGAAGCCTCCATGAAAACCCAGAAGGATGGAGTGCGGAAAGCTTCCAGGTTAGTGAACACATGGAGACTGGGGAGAGCAGCTGGCCTGGGGCTGCTGTGGAAGCTCCGTGCCCCTTCCCCATACCCTGCCCTACACAGCTCTGCCACTTGGCTGTTTCTGCGTTAGATTCCTTTTATAATAAACCAGTGATCTAGTAAATAAAACGTTTTTGTTCTGCAAGCTGCTGTAGCAAATTAATCACACCTGAAGAGGAGGTCAGGAGAACTCTGATGTATAGCCAGTCAGTCAGAAGCACTGGTGAGCTGGGCTGGTGACTGGCGGCTGAACTGGGGGCAGGAGCAGCCTTGCAACTGAATCCTCCCCTGTGGAATCTGATGCTATCTCCAGGTAGTAGTGTCAGAACCGAGTCACACACTCAACTGGTGTCCTGAGAACTGGTTACTGGTGTGGGGAACTCCCGCCCCACGTTGTAATTGGTTCCAGAACCTTTTAGCCACCTTGATAAAATAGAAAATAAATTTGTGGAGGCAGGAGCACCTGGCCACAAGCAACACAAGGGATGATTAAACAGCTTTCCAAGAGAAAATGGGCAGAAGTGTTTTTGTTTTGTTTTTTTTAAACTGATCTCCATGCCCAACATGGGGCACGAACTCACAACCCAAGATCAAGAGTTGCATGCTCCACCAACTGAGCCAGCCAGGCGCCCTGGGAAGAACTTATTTTTTGCCCCAGTAAAGGAGGTAGAAAGATGGGATTGGAAGTGAAGGCAGGAGGAGGAGATAGTTGTAAGCAAGATGGTTTGAGACTAGGAACAATAGGGTTGAAACAGCAAGTGGAATCCCCCAACAGGAGGTGGGAGGCGAGGATCTGTATGCATGGAGATGAGATGGCAGAAAGACAATTAACCAGAGATCAACCTAATAGTCATGCTGAACTTCTTTTGCATTTCTTTGGTGTAACCACTTCCGTTTATTTGCAGCCCATCCAATCTTCAGGAAAATCTTCTTACAATACAGGAACCTTCCCACTCTGCCCTAGAAGTATAACTGCAGAGCAGTTTGGTAGTATTTACCTAGTGAAGAACAAAATGCACATGCCCTTTGACCTTAGGCACTTCCATGTCTAAGTTTTTACAGAGAAACCCTGGCTAATGTGCACCAGGAAACATGCACAGAGTGTTTGCTCTGTGCAGCACTGTCTGTAATAAAGGAAATTTGGAAAAACCTCAATTGTCTACAAGCAGAACTTTAGATAGATGAATTTAAAATATTCCTGGTAAAATACTACATAACAGTTAAAGGAATGAACTAATATCTATATATACATCATCAAAGATAGATCTCAAAACACATTATTGTGTAAAAAAGCAAGTTCCAGAGAATAAAATACGATACCATTTTTGTGCATTTTATTTACTTATTTTTAATTTCTTTAAAGATTTTATTTTTAAGTAATTGCTACACCCAACATGGGGCTCACACTTACAACCCTGAGATCCAGTCGCATGCTCTACTGACTGAGCCAGCCAGGTGCCCTTTTTGTGCATTTTAAGTCCATGCAAAACAGTGTTACAAGCATTTATGGATACACTATATGCAGTAAAATTATAAAAACAAGATTTGGAAGGACAGACACCAAATTTCTGATGGTGAATTCCCCTGGGGAGGGTAGTGTACAGAGAAGATTTCACTTTTAACCCTACTAGTTTAAAAACAGCAAATATAAAAGGAAGCAAATGATAAAATGATAACATTAAATTCTGAGAGTTGGAGGGCATGGGTGTTTGTTAGATTATGTTCCGTTCTTTTGTGTATTTAAAATTTTTTACCAACTGAGAAAAAAAATCTAATTATACCCATGAATGCTTTCTGCAACTTGGGTGGTTATTTGTCTGTGTGTGTGGCTGAGTCTCACATCTGGGTCACAGAGATTCATGCCAGAACCAGGCCCCCAGAGGCAGACGTTACTGAGCATGTGAGCCCCCTTGGAGAGAGTGTGACTGTAGACCTGGAATCAAGTCAGTCTTACTGAGATCACCCATGGTGAGAGACTCGAGAGTACATCTGGGTTACATGTAATTGTTACAGGCATTGATACCAATGGTAAGCTGCTCTTATCAATTACATGAGTGGTGAAAAAAACTCTTCTCACTTTGCTGATTTTCCAGTGTCTATGATCAGGCTAGACATTCACGCATATTTTGGCATATTTTCTTCCAGTCATTTAGAAAATTAACTCCAGGGGCACCTGGGTGACTCAGTCGGTAAAGCATCTGACACTTGATTTCAGCTCGGGTCATGATCTCAGGATCCTGGGATCGAGCCCCAAGTCAGGCTCTGCATTTAGCAAGAAGTCTATCCTTCTCCCTTCGCACCTTCCCCACCATGCACATGCAAGCACGTGCTCTCTCTCTAAAAATAAATAAATAAATAAAATCTTTTTTAAAAAGATTTTATTTATTTACTGGAGAGAGAGAGTGCAGAGAGAGAGACCATGAGCCGGGGGCCGGAGCGCAGCAGAGGGGGAGAGGGAGAAGGAAACTCTGTTGAGTAGGGAGCCTGACATAGGGCCCAATCCTAGGACCCTGGGACCATGACCTGAGCGGAAGGCAGACACTTAAACGGCTGAGCCACCCAGGCACCCCTAAATAAATAAATCTTACTAATAAATAAAGAAAATTAACTCTACCCATTGCATCCAAATGTTTTTTGTAAGTCCTGAAACTACACACACACAAATCTTTTTGAGTGGGGGTTCATGTGTGGGAATTAAGGAAGAAGTGAGATTTCACATGTGATAAACACAGTGCAGAATCATAATAGCTAACATTACATAGCTCTATGTCTGTTCTGGGTTCTTTACATACAGTGACTCACCCCCATCTTTATACCAACCTGAAGAGACAGGTGTTATTCTCATCTTCATTTTATAGATGAGGAAACTGAGGCCCAGAGAGGTTAACTAATCCCAAGATCACACTTGGAGCAAGTACTGGAGCCAAGATTCAAACATAGGAAGTTTGTGCCCTGAGTTCACACCGTTAAGCACCAAACCTCCCTATCTTTCCAGACAGACTTACCAAAGCCTAGAGTCAGGTGCACAAAAGCAATGCATAAAATTCACAGGACTTTCTCTAGCACTTTCTCACAGGCATTGTTCTAAGCCCGTATTAGGTATTAATTTGCATAAAAGGTCAAGTGGGAGATTTTAATCCATCTTGGGTCACTCTCAGAGGGCTGGCAGATGCAGCTAAAATGTAGATTGTGTGGGGCACCTGGGTGGCTCAGTCGGTTAAGCATCTGACTCTTGATTTCAGCTCAGGTCATGATCTCAGGGTCCTGAGACTGAGCCCCACATCTGGCTCTGTGCTGAGCATGGCATCTCCTTAAGATTCTCTCTCTCCTTCTCCCTCTGCCCTTCCCCCCTGCCTCCATGTGCTCGCTCTCTAAAAATAAATATTAAAAAATAGTAATTTAAAAAAATAAAATGTAGGTTGTGTGCCCTATCTCATTGACTGCTTATTAACTACAATCTCAAGTTGGCATTATCCCCATGAACAGATGTGAAACCTAGCATCAGGGATGTGACATTCCCTGCCCAAGATCACAGGAATGTGAGAGATTCACATCATGAAGCCGCAATTTGAATTCACATCTGTCTAGCTCCAAAGCCAGGCTCCCTTGGCCTCCTAAAATTTAAAGTGTCCTCAAGGTGAGGAGGCTGCTGGAGCCCAATGCCAGGAGGAGGGAAGCAAGCAAGTTGTTTCCAACAGTTTGTCAGATTAATGAGGCAGACACCGGCTCATCCAAGCGGCTAAACAGCATCTAAACATATTTCAGAACCATTTAGAGGCTTCAGGGATGCTTCCCCCGAGTCTAGAGTCTGCATCCACACCGAGTGACAGGGCACGACAAGGAATGCTGTGACTGGACAGGGCACACAGCTTCCCCAACCGATAAACCACCTCTGCTAAGTTCTGCTAAGTTCTCCGCTAAGGTGTTGACAAATACAGTTATGGGAATAAAAGGGCTGGGACCTGGCTTGAAAGGACACCCACACTTCATTCCTAAAAGGCCAGTCTACCACAAAACATTCAAGGTCTTAGCATGGGCTGCTAGAGAGGCCAGGTGAGTGGTGGTTCCACAGCCGAAGCAATCCTCCTGCAGGACTGGAGACATAGGGGGCAGAAGGAGCCCCCACCCCATGCCATAGATGGGATAGGATGTAAGCTGCCTCTCAAGAATGCAGGCCCCAAAGGGGGCCTGGCATGTGGAACAGGGAAACTGAGTCAAACTAGAATATAGAAGAGTAGAAGCTGAAGTTTTGTGAGCATCCCAGTTATAACTTGCATAACCAAACACTCAAAATTTAGTAGCTTAAGATAGAAATCACTTATTTGTCTCGTGAGCCTAGGATTTGGGCAGGGTTCAGGAGAGACAGCTCATCTTTGCTTTTTTTTTTTTAATTACAGATTTTATTTATTTATTTGAGAAAGAGAGAGAGTGAGCAAGGGAGAGAGCACGAGCCAGGGAGAGAGGCAGAGGGAGAAGCAGACTCCCCACTGAGCAGGGAGCCTGATGTGGGGCTTGATCCCAGGGCCCTGGGATCATGACCTGAGCTAAAAATGCTTAACCAACTGAGCCACCCAGGTGCCCGACAGCTCATCTTTGCTTATGCAATGTCAGCTAGGACAGCCCCAGTGAGCCTGGTGGATCCATTTCCAAGATGGCTCACCCACATGGCTAGTGCATCAGTGCTGGCTGTTAGTTCCTCTCCATGCAGACCTCTTCTCAAAGCTGCTTGGCGGCTGGGTTTCATGAATGAAAGTTCCAAGAGACAGAAAGTAGAAACCAACAGTTTCTTAAAGCCCGTGCCTGGGGGGCGCCTGGGTGGCACAGCGGTTAAGCGTCTGCCTTCTGCTCAGGGCGTGATCCTGGAGTTATGGGATCGAGCCCCACATCAGGCTCCTCCGCTATGAGCCTGCTTCTTCCTCTTCCACTCCCCTTGCTTATGTTCCCTCTCTCACTGGCTGTCTCTATCTCTGTCAAATAAATAAATAAAATCTTTAAAAAAAAGAAAAAGAATAAAGCCCGTGCCTGGAAACTGATACATCATGGCCACCACTGGTCCAGCATCCGGAGCCCAGACCCAACAGGAGGGGATATAGAGCCCACTATTTGCCAAAAAGAATATCAGAGAATCTGGGGGTATATTTTAAAACTGCCACAGTGAGAACTTCCCCTTGTATCCTATCACCACGGGGAATGAATGGCAAAAAGTTTATTCTGTCTGCCTTTTCCGATGCATTGTGGGAGATTATGGGATGGACCACTGCGGTGAGGATTCAGAATCTCTCTGAAGGGGTGGATCCAGATTCCATCTCTGCAGAAACACCTTCTCTCTTGTCTCTCCATTGCTTCGGAAGCTTTAATTCGTTTATTCATGCATGCATGTATACATTTCTTCACTCTTACATTGATTCTAGCAATACTTGTTAAGCACCAATTCTGCTCCAATCCAGCGGTGGTCAATAAAGCAGATATGGAAACTGCACCCATGGAACTCCCATACTGTGGGGGAGTCAGACAATCAGCAAGTAAAGAAACAAATATGTAATTAAAATTGTGACACGTACTTTGAAGGAGCCCCAAGGGGGCACTGCTGAGACCTGCGCAGGAGCCCAGCAAGGACAGCCATCAGTGATGGACAAACATCCACGGGACTACAGACACCAGACTTCGACAGAGACACGGCGATGCAGCGAGAAGCAATGTAGTGAACTGATCCGACTTCCTTGTTTTCTCTGCGGGTGGCCCTGGAACTGTACTGATGCTTTAAACCCCAATTATCCCCCAGGATTTGAAAATCCAAGAATCAGGGGAAGCCTAAACAGGGAGATCTGGGCCCTTGTACAAATGAGTGCATGTAAGGATTTGAACGAGTGGAAAATTGAAGAACAGTGGCCTCAGTTGTGCCCTCAAGCTAGCAATGTAGGTCATTCTGGTTATTCCAGCCGATTATTTAAGAATAAGAAAAAGACCATTTTTAATTTTACTTTCACTTATTCCTTCCTAAAAGCTTTTCCTTTATGTAGACTTGAGTTTCTGACCTATATCATTGTCATTCTCTAAAGAACTTCTTGCAAGACATGGAGACTGGCAACACATTTCTTCAGTTTTGGCTTATTTCTGTTTGTTGTGAAGGATAATTTAGCAGGTACAGATTTCCAGGTTGGTAGGGTTTTTTTCTTCCAACACTTCTTTAAAAATTCTAATTCCAGTGTAGTTAACGTGCAGTGTTGTATTAGTTTCAGGTGTGCAAGGCAGTGATTGCACAGCTCCACACATTACTCAGTGCTCATCCTGATAAGTGTGCTCTTTAGTTCTTGTCACCTATTTCACCTACCTCCCCTCTGTTTGTTCGCTATAGTTAAGAATCTGTTTTTTGGTTTCTTTTTTTTTTTCCTTTGTTCATTTGTTTTCTTAATTTCCATATATGAATGAAATCATATAGTATCTCTGACCAACTTACTTCACTTAGCATTATACTCTCTAGATCATTCCATTTTGTTTCAAATGGCAAGATTTCATTTTTTTATTGCTGGATAATATTCCATTGCATATATATACCACATCTTCTTTTTTTTTTTTTTTTAAAGATTTTATTTATTTATCCGACAGAGATAGAGACAGCCAGCGAGAGAGGGAACACAAGCAGGGGGAGTGGGAGAGGAAGAAGCAGGCTCCCAGCGGAGGAGCCTGATGTGGGGCTCGATCCCAGAACGCCGGGATCACGCCCTGAGCCAAAGGCAGACGCTTAACCGCTGTGCCACCCAGGCGCCCCCCACAACTTCTTTTTTTAAGATGTTTTTATTTTTGTGAGAAAGAGTGCGCACGCATGCACCCCCTGCTGAGCAGGGAACCTGAAGTGGGGCTCCATCCCAGGACCCTGGGATCATGACCTGAGCCGAAGGCAGACGTTTAACTGACTGAGCCACCTAGGCACCCTATACCACATCTTCTTTATCCATTCTTCTATTGAAGGACACTTGGGCTGCTTCCATAATCTGGCTATTGCAAATAATGCTGCAATAAACATAGGGGTGCATATCTTTTTGAATTAGTGTTTTCCTATTCTTTGGGTAAATACCCAGTAGTGTGATTACTGGATCATATGGTAATTCTATTTTTAATTTTTTAGGTACCTCCATACTGTTTTCCACAGTGGCTGCACCAGTGTGCACTCCCACCAGCAGTGCACAAGGACTCCCTTTTCTCCACATCCTCACGGACACTTGTTTCTTGTGGTTTTGGTTTTGGTTTTTTTTGAGCCATTCTGACAGGTGTGAAGTGTTATCTCATGGTGGTTTTGATTTGCATTTCCCTGATGATGAACGATGTTGAGCATCTTTTCATGTGTCTGTTGGCCACCTGTATGTCTTCTTTAGAGAAATGTCTGTTCATGTTTTCTGCCCATCTGTTAATTGGATTATTTGTTTGGTTATTCCAGTTTAAAAATCTCAAGCACATGACTTGTACTGACCGAGACCCTGGAACCTGGTGAGTGAGGAACCTAGTTATAAAATGGAAAGGCTGGACAGGCTATGGGATGGGAAAGAATGATTCAACTGAGTCTGTCCTGGGGCTGGAGTTATCAACCTCTTCACTTTAGGGCAGAATTTCCCCTTTGTAACTGGAGAAGGCGTGAGCCTGCAGTAGATGTCAAGAGGTCTCAGTTGTAGGGCAGGAAAGGGGCAGGAATAGAAACCAGGCAGAGGATAATGGGTATTTCATGATACCATTTTGTCAGGAAGCCAAAAAACTGGAATTGAAAAGGCACTGGCATATGCGCAATAAAGGCAACTGCTCTCAGATGTGATGATCAGTTGGGTTCAGTCTGCTTGCAAGTAACAGGAAATCGAACTAAAACTGCTTATGTAAAAGGGGACAGTAATGGCTCACAGTCCAACTGTGTCAGGCTTCAGGTACAGTTTGATCAGGAGATCAGAAGAGCTCACCAGATCCTAGTTCCCTCTACCCCGATTCTATTCTTCTTCAGTTGCTGCCTTGAGCTCCAGGCCTTACGTGAGAGCAAGAAGGCAGTGGGGGATCCAGCTCTTGTGTACTCTTAGGTTGTACATACTGTAGGAAACAGTCTCCTTTCCGGAATCCCAGGTAAGTCTCACTGTATCTCATTTGCTTTGGCTGGGTCCTGTGCCCATCCATGAACCAATTGTTGGGGCCAGAGGGATGAGATGTGCAGTCAGGAGTTTCACCCCCAGAATAGAGGGTGAATTCAGTTTCATCTGATTCCATGTGGAGTGATGACAGGGCAGAGAGTGTTTTCTCAGAGGAAAATTGGGGTGTGAATACTAGAAAGTGTGAGGTTCACATGTGAGCTCCAGAAAGAAACCATATCTAGAAGTATTTAGAAGGGTACATGGGGCCCTTGACAAATATGTTTTGGGGAGCCCTGCATATGTAAACAATTTGATTAGAAATAAAAAATTCCTGGGCCCATATGAGGGGTAGGGATTTACTGAGAAGACTGGGGATAATGGGTATGAAGTGGTACTTTGATGTTTATTGTTCAGTCAGTACACACAGGGATTCTTTGCGGTAGCCATCTCTTCCTGTTCTTTACTGCCAAATGTGCTGTTCTGGGATGTTACACTGGGAAGCAACTTAGTGCTTACAATGCCATACTCTCTGGACCCTGTTTATACTGAAACAATATAGATCTTGCCTCTGCATTTCCTTAATAACATTTATTTAATGCTCGTTACACCGTTACTCATGGGGCAGCACCATCCGTCGTGCTGCCAGTGAACAATGGCTTCCATGGACTCTCTCAAAGGCAGTGCCTCATTGAGGATGGCCACTGAGAGAAGTCTTACCCAGGGTATGGGGAATCTGTGAATGATAATTCATTTTTGGTCATGTTAAATTTATCATTTGGAGTTTCATAGTGTCTACGCACGACCTCTCTTTAACTCTTTGAGCTGCATCATGGCATTCCTAAAATGTGATCTATTTCAATGTTGACCTCACTCCTGCCTGCTACACAGGATGCCAGCAGGAAGCACAGATAGGGGGACCACGGGCGGAACAAGAACAGGGCAAACAATGTTTGTGCTCACGCAGTAGAGCTTATGGCTAACCCAGAACAGTAGACTTGCCTTATCAATCAGAGGCAAGAAAGGACATTGATAACGATGTACTTTTGGAATGTTGGTGAGGTCTGAAGCCGAAGGCCAAGAAAGAATTCTTGAGACAGTTGTCTTTGGTGCAAAAAAGATGATCTTATTAAAGCACAGGGACAGGACACACGGGCAGAAAGAGCTGCTGCAGGGGGGTTGTGAGGGGTGGCTGATGACATACTTGGGAGTTAGAGAAGGTAAGGAAAAGCGAGGTGTCCAAAAGGACTTTCATATGCTAAAGACGACTCTGGGATCCCAGAGGCCTTGTTGTTGTCAAGCTAAAGTTGTTTTTCCCTCTAGCATTAACATTAAGACAGTTAGGAGTTTCCAGGAGGACTGTCACACACATCTCACCCAGGAGTGGTGGAGGTTGGGGGGGGGGCAGTTGCGGGGTGTCTGCTTGTGCTTTGTCCTCAGCTTGCCTTTGCTCCCTCATCAATAGGAAGGGCTCAGGGGCCTTGCAGACCAATGAGTAGGCACAGCTACACTCAGAAGACTGACACATGACCCAAAGCCTGCAGAGTGGTTTGGGTCCAACAGAAAAAAGTACACAGAGTAAGGACACTTGCTGCTACCCTAAAATTACTGTGAGTGCTGCAGACCAGGGGTGGCACTACCGTCTGAACACAGATGGGCGAGAGCCAAAGCGCAGGCCCATATATGTGGTAAAACCCAAGGGTCAGTGGTAGATCATTCATAGCTCAGAGCTCTGAACCCCTCCTGTGTCTGATGTGAGAGTCACCTAAAATCTGTGTGTCGGCATCATTCTGCAGACGCGATTTCATGTGATACCACAAAAGAAAAAACCACACAAGCCAGAGGTACTGATCTGCTCCTACATCATCCTTCTGAAGCAGGTCCTAGCCACAAGACACTAGGAACACCCCACAGGCATGATCTTCTCAGGTCATCTGGTCAAGTCCCTAAGTAGTCGTAGAGGGTTAGAGACCACTTTGAACGAGGGGGAGAAAGAGGAACGAGAATCCATGTGAACCCCAGCTCAGGGTCAGGGAGCCCCATCTAAATGACACTGCCAGCCCTAGCCAGTCAGAGTGGTTCTTAGGAAATTTTGAGGTAGGGGCACCTGGTAGCTCTGTTTGTTGAGCATCTGACTCTTGGTTTCAGCTCAGGTCATGATCTCGGGGTCAGGGGATCAAGTCCTGGGTCAAGCTCTATGCTCAGTGGAGAGTCTGCTGGAGATTCTCTTCCCTCTCCCTCTGCCCCTCCCTGACTTGTGCACGCTCACTCTAAAAATAAAATGTATCTTAAAAAAAAAAAAAGAAAGAAAGAAAAGGAAAGAAAGAAAATTTTGAGGTAGGTGCTTCTGGCAACCAGAACTTAACACAGGACAAGGTACAGGCGAAGAGTACCAGGCCTGAATACTACTGCCAGCCCCACCTGATTCCAGACACCAGAAGAGGACATCCTTCGAGGAACGCACTCCAAAGCACGAGGCTCCTGAGGCATGAGCCTAGAGCAAGGGATACCCCCCCACACTGGATCTCAGAGCAGTACTGAGTGGGAGCTAACCACACGTGCAAGTCAGATTCACAGTTCAGCTTGACACATTTCCTGAGCACCTGCTAAGTGCCAGGCCCAGGGTGGGGGCAGACTGGAAATCTGCGAAGCCACAGTGCCTTGCACATTGCAGTGTCGCTGCAGCAATGATGCACTGGTTGCATGGCATCGCTTCCCTCCTGTGCAACAGATTCCACAGTGCCTTGGGATCCAGGGACCTGTTCACACCTCACTGTATCCACTATTTCATTCCAATCCAATAAATATTAAATAACAGGAAATACTGAGGTTTATTCCATGTGTTCCGGGCATTTGTTTAGACCTCATTACTTTTTAGAGGGAGCTATTGGGTGGAGGGTGGGGAGTGGGGAGACAGTGAGAAGCCCAGAGAGGTACATCATGATGAAGCCCAGCCCAGGGCTGGGGTTTGTCAATGAAAACAATCCTCTTTCCTTCCACTGGGGTTCCTTTCATACCTTATGCCTTAGTAAAGACTCTGCTGGTTATCAGGCGAAAACTCCTCAAAAACGGAGACTCCCAAGGGTTCACAGGAGGAGGCAGAGAAAATCACCAGTCAGATAACTATGGCACTCTTGTTCAGCTGAGAACAGGAAGCAAGCTTCCGGTGGGGCTGAGCAGCATGGAAAACAGAGAGCTGTTGAGGGAGAAGAGGAGACGAGACACAGGAGAAGTGAGTAGTGTGGGAGGGTATAGATGGGGAAGCCCAATTCGCGCCTGATGTGTGATGTGAGAGGCAAACCCCCTGCTCTGTCTCCCGAGTAATCTTCAGTAAAAGATCTTTTCCCATTAATGTCCTGTGGCAGCCTTCACTGTGCCCGCTCCTGCATTCCCAAAGCTCCACCAACACAAGGCCCGTGGGGGGTGTATCCGTTTCCTCGGGCTGTCATAGCCAATAACCACAAACTTGGTGCTATAAAACAACAGAAATTTATTTTTTCACAGTTCTGGAGGCCAGAAATCTGAGATCAAGGGGACATGAGGGCCTGGCTCCCTCTGAAAGCTCTAGGGGAGGATACTTTCTTGCTTCTGTCGGACTCTGGTGGCCCCAGGCATCCCTTGGCTTGGGGCCATGTCACTCCAACCTCTGGCTCCATCTCTGTCTCTGGCTTTTTGCTTTCTCCTCTATGTTTTCCTCTTCTGTTTCCTTTTTTGTTTTTAAGATTTTATTTTTAGGGCTGCCTGGATGGCTCCATCGGTTGGGTGGCTGCCTTCGGCTCAGGTCATAATCCCAGAGTCCTGGGATCGAGCCACATGTCGGGCTCCCTGCTCAGTGGGGAGCCTGCTTCTCCCTCTCCCTTTGCCTGCTGCTCCCCCTGCTTGTGCTCTCTCTTAAAAAAAAAAAAAGATTTTATTTTTAAGTAATCCCTACATCTAACATGGGGCTCAAACTCACAACCCCAAAATCAAGAGCCACATGCTCTGCCAACTGAGCCAGCCACGTGCCTCTCTTCTATTTCTTCCTTTTATTTTTTTTAAGATTTATTTATTTATTTTAGAAAGAGAGCATGAGCAGGAGGGGCAGGAGGAGAAGGAGGCAGAGAGAGAGGGAGAGAGTCTTAAGCAGACTCCATACTGAGCTCAGAGCCCAACACAGGGTTCTAACTCATGACCCCAAAATCATGACCTGAACAGAAACCAAGAGTTGGATGTTCCATCAGGCACCCCTCTTCCGTTTCTTATAAGGACACTTACTATTCATTAGATTTAGGCCTCATCCAGATGATCCAGGATGATCTCATCTCAAAATCCTTATCTTAATTATATCCGCAAAACCCCCTTTTCCAAATTAGGTCACATTTATAGGTAGATTAGAGTTTGAATGTTATCTTTTTAGGGGAGCCACAATTCAACCCATTGGGATAACAATGATCCTGAAGATCTGGGGCAGTGTCATCACAGAATGAACTATATCTTTAAACTGAGCATTAGACATCACTGTGGCCAATGTTCCCCACCTGGGAACGTCTTACCGGATACCTGACTCCTTTTGCCTTGGCCTCTTCCCAAGTTCTTTCCCCATCTTCCCTCTATACACTGTGTACAAAAAATCTGTTAAAACAAGTCCTGGGCACCTGGGTGGCTCAGTTAGTTAAGCGTCTGCCTTCAGCTCAGGGACCACCCCCCCACTCCTGGTATTGAACCCCATACTGGAGGTCCTGCTCAGCGGGGAGCCTGCTTTTCCCTCTCCTCCCTGCTTGTGCTCTCACTCGCTTCTGTCTCTCTCTCAAATAAGTAAAATCTTCAAAAAATAGTGCTAAATAAAGGTTGGAAGTCAGGGAGAGATATATGAGGGAAGTGTGAAAAGAGTACTTAGGTAAAACTGAAAATCCCTGTCGCTTAATCCAGAACAGAACAGCAAGGTTGGCCCCTCAGCAGGTATCCCTTTACAAATCAACAGGTCTCTTGAAATATTTTCCCCCCAAAAAGATCAATACTCTCTTAAGGAAGAAGTCTAACATCTGCCTATAGAGCGCAATAAGCACAAACTGCTTCTGAAATAACGGGTTTTCTCCCAGCACCTGTAAACCAGGACACTGTGAACTGAGAACTTGACTTCCCTGGCTCCTGGTTCAGGAAGGGATTTTGCAGAGACTAGGAGAGTTCTCAGTACAGGGAACATTCCATTTAGGGTGTGCTCCTTTTTCTCTTTAGGCCTTCAAGCAATAGTCCCAAACAGAAAAGCAACTCCAGCTTATTTATGTCTGTTATTTTTGAGTGTAGAGTTATGTGGGAGGAGAGACATCCCCTCTCTGGGCTCAGTGTTTCTGTCACTAAGTGTGATATCGTGATTTATAGCAAGAAATACATATTTGGTCCTCTGCCGGGCACAGAGCCTCCAAAACCCTTGGAACTTCCCCAGTGGTTAAGTGCTATAAGGTGAAAGCAGCATCTTTTGTTATTCATAGCAAGCCCCTATCAACCACACCTGAATTTATGTTAATGGTGACTTTTGAATAGCCCTTAAGGATGGGAGCTGGTTTCCAGGGAACCAACAATGAGAGGATTAGAACTTTCAGCCCCACCCCCTGACCTCCTACGAGAGGAGGGGGGCTGGAGATACGGCTCCATCACCAATGGCCCATGATTTAGTCACCCGCCCCTAAGTAATGAAGCCTCCATAAAAACCCAGGATGGGGTTTAATGAGCTTTCTGAGCTGGTGAACACGTGAAGGTATGGGAAGGATGGTTGTTCAGAGAGAGCGTGTTAGCTCTGCGCCCCTTCCCCACCTACCTTGTCCTATGAATCTTTCATCCACCTGTTCATTTGTATCCTTTAATATTCTTTGTAATAAACTGGTTATCTAGTAAGTCAACTGGTTTTCTGGGTTCTGTGAGCTGCTCTAGCAAATTAATTCAGTCTGAGGAGGGGGGTCATGAGAACCTATTTATTGCCGGTTGGTTGGTTGAAAGCACAGGTGACAACCTGGAATTTAGACTGGCATCTGAATGGGGGGGCGGGGGGCAGACGTGTGGGACTGAGCACTTGGCCTGTGGTTTCTGACACTATCGCCAGGTCATGTCAGAACTGAGTTAAATCTGTAGGTCACCAATCAGTATCCACTGAGAATTGGAGAACAGCTTAGTAATGTTGGAAAAGCACACAAGACCAACACAGGGAGGGGAACCCCAGGACATCTGCAGACGGTACTTGGGGGTGTTGTTCCTTTTTATCTGTTTTAATATAGGTCTTCCATGTCAGATTTCACGTGAAATAAGTTTAAAGACCAGTGAACTTGATGACTTCTGAAGGCTACATCCAGGTCTGCCCTTTGCTCAAGTTACTTAATAAATATTTACTGAGCACCCACTATGTGTGAAGCACGGCTGTAGGCACTGGGGCCACAGCAGTGAACAAAAAAAAGCAAACATTTTAATAAAGAAAAAGAGACAATAGGCTCAAAATGCAGTCACTTGTGTTAAGCCCCACATCAGCAAACCAAGACTTACTATCTAACCTAATTGCTGCTTCAACCTCTCCCAGGAATGTCCTCTTAATTTTTTTTTTTTTAAGATTTATTTATTGGGGGGGGCAGAGGGAGAAAGTATCTGAAACAGACTGCACTGAACTCAGAGCCCAGCACGGGGCTTGATCCCAGGATCCTGAGATAACCACCTGAGCTGAAACCAAGAGCTGGACGCTTAACCGAGTGCATCGCCCAGGGGCCCCTCCCAAGAATGTAATCTTAAATCAGTTAAATCTGGAATTTCCTGGTCAGGACTGGTGAGGCAATCTGCTGATAGATTGCTTTCTGCCCCCAAAGATGAGGTACTCTGCTTTTTCCTTGTTCATGGTCTTCTGCCTGGTGAAGGGGTTCAGGATAGTCTCACACCAATGTACCACTCTGACATGGGGACTGTTTTAAGCTGAAGGCACTTGACACCCTCCGGGCTCAAGAGAAACTTTTGTCCGTTCCTATGTAGAAGAATTTAAATTGGGGGGGGGGGTCTTTCCCAGAATAAGGATTATTAGCAGAGATAAATTTTATGAGTGACTCATCCGTATGGTAGGGCAAACATCTAATTACCAAACATCTGCTCTTCTCATAGCACTGTGAAATGCATTCCTTTACTCTGAAATCACAGACACCCTTCTCTTTAATTCAGAATGATGTATATACCTTATGTTGCCTGTCTTTGGCATTTCCGTGTCTATGTGGATTCCCTGTACATATGCTTTAAATTTGATTATTTGTCCTGTTAATCTGTCTCATGTCAATTTGATTCTTAGTCCAGCTAGAAGGATCTTTGAGGGGACAGGAATTCTTGCTCCCTAACGCTATAAAAAGTCCCCCACTTTGTTCAGCTCTTCAGAACTCCTTTCTGTTTGCTAGATGGGATGCTGCCTGATCCGTGAGTCGTTGGATAAAGCCAATTTGGTATTTAAACTTACTCAGTTGATGGGGCGCCTGGGTGACTCAGTCGGTTAAGCATCTGCCTTCAGCTCAGGTCATGATTCCAGGGTCGTGATCAAGTCCCACGTCAGGTTCTCTGCTCAGAGGGGAGCCTGCTTCTTCCTCTCCCTGCCGCTCCCCCTCCTTGTACTCTCTCTAATTAATTAATTTACTTAGTTCAATTTTTTTTTTTAATAATTTCTACCCTCAACGGAGTGTCAACTAGAGTGGGAGGACATGAGACAATTTTCTTTTTAAAGTAAATGGACAGTAGATGAGAAGGTGATGAGTGCTCTGGAGAAGAATCAAAGAGGGGGGGTGCAAAGTTTAAAAGGGTGATCAGGGAAGGGAAGACTCCATGGAAAGGTAGCACTTGAGTCAACTTGAGGGAAGTGAGGAATGAGCCAGGAGGGATCTTACAGTAGTCTATACTGCCTATTATTTAACAGTTATGTGTTTATTACAAGTATTTTCGGTATTCATTTTTAGTGGTGATATACAGCTATCTTTTTAAAGATTTTATTTATTTTATCTTTTTATTTTTTTTTAAGACTTTATTTATTTGAGAGAGTGAGAGAGAGAGAGAAAATGAGCCAGGGGAAGGAGCAGGGGGAGAGGAACAAATAGACTGTCGGCTGAGCAGGGAGCCTGACATGGGGCAGAACCCTGGGCTCATGACCCGAGCTGAAGGCAGACAACCAACCAACTGAGCCACCCAGGTGCCCCTTATTTAGTTATTTTAGAGAGAGAGTGAGAGAGAGAGTGCACACGAGAGCAGGAGGGGCAGAGAAGGAGGGAGAGGGAGAGAATCTCAAGCAACCCAATGGAGGGCTCCACCCTACAACCCTGAGATTATGACCTGAGCAAAAACCAAGAGTCTAACACTTAACCAACTGGGCCACCCAGGCACCCCTACAGTTTTCTTTCCTTCCTTTTCTTTCTCTTCTTTCCTTCCTTCCTTCCTTTCTTTCCTCCCTCTTTCTTTTCTTTTTCCTTTCCTTCCCCTCCCCTTCCCCCCTTCCCTCTCCTTTTCTTTCTTTCTTTCTCTCTTTCTTTCTTTTCTTTCTTTCTTTCTTTCTTTTTCTTTCTAGATTTGTGTATTTATGAGAACGAGAGAGGAAGGGACAGAGGGAGAAGGACAGAGGGAGAGGGGAAGAGAGTCTTAAAGCAGACTTTGAGCTGAGCATGGAGCCCATGCTCATGAGGGACTTCATCTCTCAACCCTGAGATCACAACCTGAGTTGAAACCAAGAATCAGAAGATTAACCAACTGTGTCACCCAGACACCCCTACAGTTATCTTTTAAAACAAAAGTTTTTAAGTTTACAAAGTGGGAACTGGTTTAAAGTACAATACTAAGTAAATTAGCAGGGGTGATAAGCACATATAGTGTGGGGGTCCCAACTGGATGGCGGCCAGTGGTGAGGGGTGTGTGTGTGTGTGTGTGTGTCTGTGTGTGTGTGTGTGTGTGAGAGAGAGAGAGAGAGAGAGAGAGAGAACGAGAGAAAGGATTCACCTGAGGCAGAACAAAGGAAATAGTTTACTGAATACACATCAAGGGAGCAGCAGACAGGGCAGCAAAGGAGAGACTGCGATGGGGCAGTGGTGAGAAGCCACAGCATGAGGGAGGGAAAATGGACACTATGGAATTTTCCCTTTTTTGGTAATCTTAGGAACTGTACCTGGTTGTAATTGGTCAGTGAGGGCCTATGGTCATTCTGAGGTGGGTCATTTAATGAGCCTGTTTCATTCACGTCAGTGGTCACCACGGGCCCTTTTGTGTTGCTCAAGTGTCCATTCCTCAAGCTTGTTGCCTAAAAGCAGCCTCTACATACAGCAAATATGAAGGTGATTCCCAAATGCTTGAAGCTGGGAAATGCCGACTTTAAAACTCATTAATTATTACTGGTGGTCATTTCCTAGGGTAATCTTTTTTATTGAAGAACAGTCTCACATCCCTATTAAAGACAATGAGAAACTGGGAACCCAAACTTGACAATGACTTTGCAAGTCACCCCTCAAAAATGCATCCCAGAGTTTAAGAAACATTTACTTCTCACGAAGTCATTGTTGAAAAGGATAGAACATCGGTAGTGCAGGGCAGAGGTGAAAGGTCACCCCATGATGGCTGATCCAGGGGGATATGAACCTGCCTCTGATTAAGGCAGTGTCTTCAAGCCTGGCAGAGAATAAAATCACCTTTTTTTTTTTTTTTTAAATTTAATTAATTTGTTTGATGGGATGCCTGGGTGGCTCAGTCAGTTAAGCACCTGCCTTCAGCTCAGGTCATGATCCCAGGGGCCTGGGATCAAGTCCTGCATTGGGCTCCTTGCTCACCCAGAAGACTGCTTCTCCCTCTGCCTGCCATTCCCACTCTCTCTCTCTGATGAATAAAGGAATAAAATCTTCAAAACAAATAAAATAAATTTTATTTATTTATTTGAGAGAGAGAGAGAAGGAGCAGGGGGAAGGGCAGAGGGAGAAGAAGACTCCCCGCTAAGCAGGGAGCCTGATGTGGGGCTCAATCCCAGGAACCTGGGTCATGTCATGACCTGTGTGGAAGGCAGACGCTTAACTGAGCTACCCAGGCGCCCCCAAACCACCTCTTTAAAAAAATAAAAATTAAAAGAAGTCCAGGCCTCACCCCAGACCAATTCCATTAGAATCTCTAAAGGTGGGGTCCTGGCACTTGCTCACTTCAAAAGCTCTCACGTAATTTCCTACCTGTCTATCTTCTTGCTCCTTGGTACAGAGAAAGTACAGCTCTGAATAAGACAGACCTAGGTTCCAACCCTTCCACTTGTATGCTGTGTGATCCTATTTGATCCTTCTGAGCCCCTCCTGCCTCATCTGTACCTAGGAACAATAATACCCCCCTCTAGAGGTGTTGTGATGGTACCATGACACCGGACTGGCTACACGCCCACGGAGCACGCCAGACAATGCAAGTTCGGTATAGCCTGTCCCTGTCCCCTCCTTTCTTCAGTGACATTCCTGCCACCCAGAGCTTGACACAGAATAAAGGGGCACCCAGTAGCAAAACCTCAGCTCCCACTCTCAGCTCTCTGAGAGAGAGGCTTGAGCTTATTATTTGGAGGCATAACAATGGCTATGAATCAAATCTTTAATCCATTCTTCTCATTTTTTTTTTTTTAAGACCTTATTTTCATGTAATCTCTACACCCAACACGGGGCTCAAACTTACAGTCCTGAGATCAAGAGTAGCACACTCTACTGACTGAGCCAGACAGGCTCCCCTCCATTGATTGTTTTCCATTTTTTAATTAATATTTAATTATATCAGTTCTGGAGCACCTGGCTGGCTCAGTCAGTAGAGCATGCAACTCTTGATCTCGGGGTTGTGAGTTTGAGCCCCATGTAGGAAGTAGAGACGACTAAGAAAAATAAATAAAACTTAAAGAGAAAGGTAATTATATCAGTTCTAATTGAGCCGTTGCTTTTTTAATTCCAGAAGTTAACATACAGTGTTTTATATTAGTTTCACGTGTACAATATAATTCAACAGTTCTATACATTACTCAGGGCTCATTATGGTAAGTGTGCTCTTAATCCCATTTACCTATTTCACCGACCCCCACCCCCACCTCTGGTAACCATCAGTTTGTTTTCTATAGTTAAGAGTTTGTTTTTGGTTTGTCTTTTTCTTTGTTCATTTGTTTTGTTTCTCAATTTCCACATACGAGTGAAATAATAAGATATTTGTCTTTTTTTTTTTCTAGGATTTTATTTATTTATTTCTCAGAGAGAGCGAGTGAGCACAAACAGGGGCAGTGGCAGGCAGAAGGAGAGGGAGAAGCGGGCTCCCCTCCAAGCAAGGAGCCCAACGCAGGACTCAATCCCATCATGACCTGAGTTGAAGGCAGAACCTTAACTGACTGAGCCACCCAGGCATCCTTCTCTGCTTTTTTTTTTTTTTTTTTTAAATAGAGCATTATAAATAAAGCACAAGTCTTCTTTGCTCACCTCACACAATCCTGGTGCCTGGTCCCTTTCTCAATACTGAATTTGGCAAGTGCCTTCCAGAACTTTTAAAAATACATTTACCCATTTTATAAAAAGCGACAGAAAATATGTAACACTGTTTTATGTGTTTTTAGTGGATAGTTTTTTGTTTGTTTGTTTGTTTGTTTTTTACTATGTATATCATTATGGAACTTTTTAAATGCAACAACATGTTTACAAGACTTACCCACATTGTTACATGTAGCTAAATGTATATATACATTCCTTTTAGTTCCTCTCTAATATTCCACTGTAAGGATGGACCACATTTATGTAGCTATTTTTCAAATGATAAGACATTTAAATTATTTCTAAATTCTTAAAGATTTATTTATTTATTTGAGAGAGAGGGAGAGAGAGAACTGTGCATGCATGTAAACAGGAGGAGGGGCAGAGGGAGAGAGAATCCTGAGCAGACTCCCGAGCAGACTCCCTGCTGAGTGCAGAGCCCTTCATAGGGCTCCATCCCAGGACCCTGAGATCATGATCTGAGCCGAAACGAAGAGTCAGACACTTAACCAAGTGAGCCACCCAGGTGCCCCTGAATTATTTCTAAATTCTTAACATCACAAACAAAGCTGCCTGGAACGTTCTTGTTTGTTTGTTTTTTTTTTAAGATTTTATTTATTTATCTGACAGAGAGAGACACAGCCAGCGAGAGAGGGAACAGAACCAGGGGGAGTGGGAGAGGAAGCAGCAGGCTCCCAGCGGAGCAGGGAGCCCGATGCGGGGCTCGAACCCAGCACCCTGGGATCAGGCCCTGGGCCGAAGGCAGACGCTTAATGACTGCGCCACCCAGGCACCCCTGCCTGGAGCATTTTTGTACCTACTTCCACATACTCCTGTGTATTTAAAAGAAAAGAAAAGAAAAAAAAAAAAAAAACAAGCCCCAACGTGGGGCTTGAACTCACAACCCTGAAATCAAGAGTCACATGCTCCACCAACTGAGCCAACCAGGCGCCCCTCTCCTGTATATTCTTCACCTTTAATCTTCATTTGGTCAGTAGTGGAATGAGCCCTGGATTGGGAGTCAGTGGACCTTGGGCTGGTGGCTTAAACCTCTGAATCCTAGGCTCTCCATCCGAGGCACAGTCTCTGCCCCTTGCCTGTGGTGATTCTCTCACCTTAACCACTTCACCTGCCTCCTCACTGAGCTCCTGTCTCTGGCCAGGTCCCTGGTTCCTCCCCGTGTAGCCCTAACATCAGCTATCATGCCCTTCCTCTACTTAAAATTCTCCCCCAGCGGTAGAGCCCAGTCCTGGTGAAGGCAGAGCCTGCAGGGGTGAGATACGGGAGGCCCAGGGGGTGGTGGGACAGGCAGCAGCACTGAGAAGGGCCGCAAGGCACAGCACAGAATCACAACACCCTGGGAGTGACATGCCTGGAGAATTCCGCACTGACCACACACATACTCCCCATGAAGACTACCTGGGCATGACTGCTCCTTCCCACCTGCCAGTACTATGTCCCGCTATTTCAGCACTTTGCACACTTTGCATGTTATCTTCCTGCCTGTGTCCTCCTTGGCCTGTGAACTTCTTGGAGTCTGGGAGTGTGTCTCTGAATCCCTATGACCAAAACGGGTGTGATTCAAGTAACAGATACAAATCAGTGTCTGCTGAAGAAAACGATGCACTTGGGCTTGGAGTTTGACGGGCAGGAGAACAGAGCAGCCCTGGCAGGTAGTCCAGAAGTCCAACACATGTGTCAATCAGGGGCTCTGAAGTCGGCAAAGTATAATATAAAGCTGGGAAAGTCAGACTCCAGTCCTACAAGGTTTGGTATTTCAAGTATCTACTGCTACTTCACAGACCACTGAAAAGCTTTCTTTTTTTTTTTTTCTTTTCTTTTCTTCTTTTTCTTTTTTTAAAATGTAAACTCTACAACCAATGTGGGGCTTGAACTCACAACCCTCAGATCAAGAGTCGCATGCTCTACTGACTGAGCCCGCTAGGTGCCCTCACACTGCAAATTCTAATGGCTTAAAACAACCATCTACTGGGATTCCTGGGCGGCTCACTCAGTTAAGCATCTGCCCTGGGCTCAGGTCAGGATCCCGGCATTCTGGAATCGAGTCCTGCATCGGGCTCTTTGCTCAGCGGGGAGCCTGCTTTTCCCTCTACCTTTTCCCCTGGCTTATGCGCTCTTTCTCTCTCTGTATATATATCTCTGACAAATAAGTAAATAAAATCTTAGAAAAAAACCACAACGATTTATTATTTCTTACCATTCCAAGGGATGGCCAGACGCGGCTGCGCATTTCTTACACAGGATGCTTGCTGAGTCACTCACAAATTCAGCTGGGGGCGCCCCTGGGTCTGCAACATTCAAGGCGGTGCCTGGAATGACTGGGGGCTGGCTGGGCCTTACTCTCCTGCAAGTGAGTTGGACTTCTTTCTCAGTAACACCACCTCTTGACGGGAAGAACAGCACGCTTTCTCCGGGAGGGATGGGAAGATGGTGTTAACCTTAAAAATAAAGCTGCCAATTATTTTACCGTTAAAAAAAAAAGTGCTTTTTTCTTGTTTTCTCTAGAATGGCAGAAAACTGCACCCCGAGAAAAGCAAACTATGGCAAAACCATAGGCAAGTCCACAAAACAAAGGAGAAAAATGCTCTTTTTATAGAGGAAAGGAGTTGGGCGGGCTGCTATAAACACAAAGTCCATTGGAGTAAACTGGGAGTCCCAATTATAGCGTCTTTTCATTGGCTGAGCTGTGACTGTCTCTCATTGGCTGGGCTGTTGCTAAGGAAAGAGGAAAGCCAGAGAGCAGGCAGTGAAGCTGTATCCAGGTGCAGGCCATCTCTTCCGGTTCAGTTTACAACGGACCACAAGTGATAGGGCAGGAGAGCTCCCCGCCCCAGTCTCCTGATTCCATTTTAAACAAGATTTTTTTTTTCTTAAATTAACTTATTTATCTTTAGAGAGAGAGAAAGAGAGCACAAGTGGGAGAGGCAGAGGGAGAAGGAGAGAGAACCCCAAGCATCCCCATCCCACAACCCCTAGACCACGACCGGAGCCCAAACCAAGAGTCAGACGCCCAACCGACTGCACCATCCAGGTGCCTCACAAGATTTCCCTTTATTAATTTTCACAGTGGCTGTCTTTGGAGGCAATCTCCCAGAAACTCCAGAAAACTGGAGTTTTTCTTCCAGGTACCAGCCTTTATGGTCCCCTTTATGTAGGTCTTAGGTGGGGGACTGATGGAGGAGGACAGGTGGTTGGTGATGTCTATGGGAGAGGCTTAGCATTTGTAGGAAAAATCCAGAATCGTCACTGACTGCCAAGGCTGTCAGAGAGGGAGTAGATGCTGTTAGAGGCAGGAGAATGGTAGGAAGGTCAAGGCTGAGGTTCAGGACTCAGCTCTTGGATGGGGGAGGGGCCAGAATCCCCCTACATGTATCACAGAGGTGAGCTGGTGACAGTCATGTCAGGATGAAATCCATAATCTGATTTCAGTGGGGAGAGGGGAGGAGAGAAGCATCTGGAGACATTGTCCCCTATTCTGACCTGCCTCGGAGACCACAGGTCTCACCCCTCCCCAACCCGCAAGGATGGCTCTGGTCCTCTGACCCCCTGTAACTATTTCTGAGCCAACTCTCCATTTAGGACAAGACAATTCCTTGAGTTTCAGTTGCCTCCAGTCAAAGAATAAGGGTATCTGTCCAGTTTCTCCTGCTAAGAAATATTTGAACAACAGTTTCTTAATTTTTCTTACTTTCTGTGACAGAGATCAATTGCTATTTTACATTACCCTCAACTTCTATTAGTTTAGGATTTACTTCCTCAGTGATACCACCAGCATTGGGCTTGAATAAAACATTTTACCCTAGACAAGTTCATTAGATTCTTGAAGGTGAGGGTACAAAAGGGAGGGAGAACCAGCCCTGGTTTTACAATTTTGAGGGTATCAATTTAAATCCATTAGGGGAGTGTCAAGCGGGGTGGGGGCCAGGAATCGCTAGATGATGGATAGAACCCACTGGAAGGACAATCCTGTTGGGCCTCAGGCCACCAAAACTAGCCCTTTCCCAGAGCCAACTCCACCCCCAAGCTGACTTCTGATACCCCTGCAGTGTTCAAGACTTGGCCTCGAACAGCTCATCCTGACCCAAATAGGACTCCCATTTCCCAATCTATTCCCCATCTTCCTACTTTCTGACAATTAAATCATATTTTTTAGGGTCTCATCTTACTTCTTGGAACTGACATTCAGCCCTGCTGAGGGTAGTGAACTTTTCTTATCTTTAAACAGGGAATTTTATGGGGCGTCTGGGTGGCTCAGTAGGTTAAGCGTCTGCCTTTCAGCTCAGGTCATGATCCCAGGGTCCCGGGATTGAGCCCCACATTGGGCTCCTTGCTCAGCAGGGAGCCTGCTTCTCCCTCAGCCTGCTGCTCCCCCTGCTTGTGCTCTTTCTCTCTCTCTGACAAATAAATGAATAAAATCTTTAAAAAACAAAAACAAAAAAACAGGGGATTTTATGAGGATTATCATGTTCACCATCATTATCATTACAAATATCATGCTATCCCTGACCCAACGGCTACATCCTGCTTTTCAGACTCCCGTCACTTGGGCACACACCACTGGTGACTGTGGCACCCTGTATTGAGAGCCCCTCTAGTTCAGAAGTCAACTGCGCCACCCACTCCTCTTTGATTCCAGACCCTTGCCCCTGCTGGCTTGATTCCTCCCTTTGATTCTTAAAAGGACCCATATACCCACGTTCACCAAATGCTGTTTTGGGGTTGAAAAGCCTAAGGAATTTCCATAGGAAGTGTTAAAGAGTGTTTAGATTTGAGAAATGTATTTTCTCCTTTTCCTGCAAGACTTCACACTCCCAGATCTCACCTTATAGGTAGGGTCTGATCTTGACCCTTCAGCTTGACACTCAGCTCTGCCCAAGGTCATGGGTAAAAGGGAAAGGAAATAGGGAAAGTTCAAAGTAACAAGATTGGATTCCTTCACTAAAAGGACCCATGCTCTCTCAGTTGGCCCTTCTTCCCTCCACCTGCTCCAAAAACTGCTGGAATTAAACCCCCACAGCCTAAGAGTTGGTTTTGAACACTGGTCACCAGTTACAGACTCCCTTTCCATTTATGGTCATTTTCCCTGTGGGTCTTTATGTCCTTTCTTTCAGGGCCCTCAGGTGGGCTCATCCCAATCAACCAGAAAGGTTATGATCATGTTTTATCTCAAAAGAAAACGGCACAGGGTCTTGGTTTGGGACCTCCCAGGTAGCTCCTGGCCCATATGCAAATTCTCCCAGGTCATCCCCAGCTTCAGCTCTGCAAACCAAGGGTTAACTTTGAGGGGCATAATTATGAAGGCACAGAATGTCCTTTGTGGCACAATTCCCCAGAACGTGAAGTACCAACATCCTTGTAACTCGCAATTTCAGAGGGAAGGGTCTAGAAGAGTCCAGGAGAATCTGCTGCACTTGGATAGGGAAGTGGCTAAATTATTTTACAGTCCAGAACACCTAACATCCCACTTTATGACTACTTGGAAAGCCAAGAGGGATAAATCCAGGGCAGTGCTCATGGAGACCAGAACTTGAACCTGGTAACACAGGAACATTTTCCCCCTCTTCGGGTCCAGTCTTTCTCTCGCCCGTTCCCTTTGGCCAGCTTCCCTGCTCCTATTTCCACATAATGTCCACATGCCACCTAAGTTTGTGTTTCCCCAGCAGCAAACCCTAAAACAAGGATCCACGTGCAAGTCATTTACTCGAGAGGCACACCAGCAAATGCTGGTCAGGGAATGGAAAGTGAGACAGGGAAAGTAAGGGAAGGATGCATGATTGGCCAGTTGCCACTGTGCAACAGGATCTCGAACCTACCAGAGAGCTCTGGACATGGTGCAGAACATGGGTCAGATTTAACCCACCCAAGGGGTGAGGGTTATTCACCCCCCTCTGCAGTGTTCACCCCCCAACAGCAATCAGTCCTTGGTGGAGGACCCCCCCCTGAGCATTAACCCTATGGTACTCCGGCTTTCCCTGTATGCCTGTGAATGCACTTTCAATGGAAAGCAGCCAGATTAAAGCCCTCAGGCGGAAGGTGGCAGGTCCCAGGTGTTTGCAGTAAATGGTGTTCAGGGTGTTGAGCAGGGGATCTCACATGGATGCTGCATCAGTCATGGCTTCTTCCTTGCCCCGGCGAAATGCTCTGTAAATTTTCATCACTAGTGCTTGCCCTTTGTCATGGGCTGAATTATGTCCTCCTAAACTTCATATGTTGAAGCCCTAGCCCCCCATTCTTTAGAAAGTGACTGTATTTGGAGAAAGGGTCTTTGAAGAGGGGATTAAGTTAAATTGAGACTATTTGCGTGAGCTCTGACCTAACTGGTGTCCTTGTAAGAAGAAATTTGGACACACCTCAGGGATGCGCACACACAGAGAAAAGACCACATGAGGACACAGAGAGAAGGTGGCCACCTGCAAGCCAGGGAGAGGGAGGCCTCAGGAGAAACCAACCCTCCAGCACCTTGATCTTTGACTTCTAGCCTCCAGAACCGTGAGAAGTTCCCTCCCTCCCACCCTTCCTTCCTTCCTTCCTTCCTTCCTTCCTTCCTTCCTTCCTTCCTTCCCTCTTTTCTTTCTTTCTTTCTTTCTTTCTTTCTTTCTTTCTTTCTCTTCCTTTCTTTCTTTCTCTCTCTTTCTTTCTTAGAGAGGGAGAGAGAGAGAAAGAGAATCTTAGGTAGGCTCCACACCCAGCACAGCCTGACACAGAGCTCAATCTCACAATCCTGAGATCGTGACCTGAGCCAAAATCAAAAGTCAGACATTTGGGGCGCCTGGGTGGCTCAGTCGTTAAGCGTCTGCCTTCAGCCTAGGTCATGATCCCAGCATCCTGGGATGGAGCCCCACATGGGGCTCCCTGCTCAGCGGGGAGCCTGCTTCTCCCTCTCCAGCTCCCCCTGCTTGTGTTTCCTCTCTTGCTATCTCTGTCAAATAAATAAATAAAATCTTAAAAAAAAAAAAAAAAGTCAGACCCTTAACTGACTGAGCCACCCAGGCGCCCTGAGAAACACATTTCTGTTGTTTAAGCACTCAGCCTGTGGCATTTTGTTATGGTAGCCCATGCAAACTAACTCACCCTTCCCTGTTTCTGTTTCTTCATCTGCAGAGTTGCCTCTGGTTGGACCAGCTCATCTTTTCAAGCCAGGCCACCAGTCAGAAGTGACTGAGCCATCTTTGGGTGAGGTGTCCGTTTCAGTTCAATCAGCTGTTGGGGGGAAACAGGGCCACATGGCCCGCACTGTGAGTGAGGACTGATCTCTGGAAAGGAAGCATCGTTGGGGAAGGCACCCCAAATATGTCCGCACCTTGGCCTTCTGCGATAGTCCTAAGCTGAGGTGGCTAGTCATCCGTGTGCTTGCTTTACTCTTGGGCATCTCCAGCCACTGTGTCCTTATCCTAGAAATAGATCATCCAGGGAAATAAGCCAGAGCAATGCTCAACATCGAGACGCTGCTTCAGAGAACCCACAGCTCAGGCCATGTGTTGGCTAGTTTCTGGGCTGGAAGACTGTGATCTCGAAAGGCCCCCTGTCCACTGGGGCTGAATCAGACGTTGAGAGGCATAGCTCGCCTTGTCTTGAAAACAGCAGGATGTGAAGCTGACAGTTAATTAGATTAATTAGGAAACCATGCCTTAAAATATAATGTTGTTTTCATGAGCTTTTAAAGCCTATCAAAATGTTTGCTGAGCTTTATGGCTGGTAATTAACAACCTCGTAAAAATATACAAGGAAACAAGGAGATAGATGTCAGGGAGCTAATGAATGTGACAGCTGCCAGACACACAGACAGAGCCTCGTTCTGGCCTTCTTATCTGCTAAATTCGAATCCCAACTCTGCTTCAACTTTCTATGGCCTCAGACGAGTTCCTCACCCTCTCTGGTGTCATACGCTTCTCTAACGAGAAGGCTGGATGACAGCTAAGTCCCACACCAGCTACATTTCTTGGCCCTTCCCTTTCTTGTACCTCACAGCACAGGCCTGCAGGCTCTACTGCTGTGAGGGCAATTAAAGCATCCAGGCCTAAGTGTCCACACAATAGGTAGGGTTCTAGTATCTCAGGGAGATCCTCAACAGTCAGTCCCTGGAAGTGGACATACAAACCTTTTGTGGCCAAAGGTCCATTCCACCTTCTTTGGCAACAAGATTTTCCTTTGTGAAATCTCTCCATCCCAGATCTTGGTCCCTGTGTTTTAGACAGGGTTGATTCTACCCTTGGCCTTGCAGTGTGGGTCTTTGTCTCAGCTTCAGCAATCAGAGCATCTCAATCTCCTGACCACAGGGATTTGTTCAGGGATGGCCAACTGACCCAGTCAGAGCCAATGAGGCACAACAGAGAGGCGCTCTGTTCAGTTCCACTGGGATGATTCAGGCCTAAGATTGTTGGCAGCCATTCCTGCACATGTGAAGTGTGAACACCAATCCAGCATGGAGCAAGGCTGAGCCATATGATGGAAAGAGACCAAATTATAGTACCATTGTTTGGGTCCCCAAGTTTAGCCATGTCTTAAATTTACTGTTGGACTTTTTGATTACATGAACCGAAAAGTTCCCTTTATTTGTTTTAAGCCATTTTGAGGTGCATTTTCTATCAGCTGCAGACAAGAGTTCTAACAGTTATCTGGTGTGTTTGTGAATATAGGTGTGTGTGTGTGTGTGTGTGTGTGTGAGAGAGAGAGAGAGAGAGAGAGAGAGAGAGAAACAGAGGAAAAAAATTTTTTTAGTGAAAGTACATGCTAGAATTTGCACCTGTTTCCTATGTGTAAAATATCATTTGTCCTCTTTTTCTCTTTGAGAATTCCTATTTATCTTCTCAAAGCCCATCTTAGTGGCATCTCCTCTTTCTCAGTTCCTGAGGCAGGCAGTCACTCCCTCCTCCATGCCCTTGTGGTGGGTTGCTAGGTGAAGTTTCTCCATATACCTTTAACTTGGGGACCCTCCACAACTGGACTGGGATGGATACATAGGACTTTCACTTGCACCTGAGTCAAACTGTCAGAAGGGAGAGAGGGAAAAACCTTCAGTGGTTGTTGACAAGATTTCATTATATCACCAATGCCCCCTTTGTAAGAACACACAAGATAAATTCCCAGAAAAAGTTGTCTCGAATAATTGGTAGGTTCATTTCTGGAAGAGAATGATAGTTGTGGAATCCATTTGGGTTTCCTTTTTTGATTTTACCCAGGGGACCCAAAACTAAATCAATGTTCTTGTTGAGGTCACCAGTGACCTCCATGTTGCTAAATCCAATGGTCAGTTCTCATTTCTCAGCTTACTTATCCCATCAGCTGCGCTGAACACAGATGACCTCTCTCTCTCTCTCTCTCTCTCTCTCTCTATTTGGCTTTCAGCACCATTTAAGCTCTTGGTTTCCCTCCTATCTCATTGGCAACTTCTCAGTCTTTTCATTGATTCTTCCTCTTCTCCCCAACCTCTTAACATAGGAAGGTCAGAGGGTCTGGTACCTCATCATGTTCTTATCTTTGTGATACTACCTTCATTGGCAATCTCATCTAGCCTTGGGACTTTAAAGACCATTTCCCTGATTATGATGCCCAAATTTCTATCAATAGCCTGGCCCTTCCTCCTGAATTCTGAACCTATACGTCCAACTGCCAATTTTATAAATCTTCTTAGACATCTGTATTAGTCAACTTGGGCTGCCATAACTAGATACCACAGACTGGTGGCTTAAACAGTAGACATTTATTTTCTTATAGTCCTGGAGGCTGAAGTCTAAGATCAAGGTGCCAGGAGGGTTGGTTTCTGATGTGACCTCTCTTCCTGGCTTGTAGATAGTCACCTTCTCACTGTGTCCTCATACAGTATTTCCTCTGTGTGCATGACGATAGATTCACTGGATGTCTCTTCCTCTTCTTATAAGGACACCAGTCTATTGGATTGAGGCTCCATTCTTTCGACCTCATTTAACCTTAATTACTTCCGTGAAGTCCCTATCTCCAATACAGTCACAATGAGGGTTAGAGCTTCAATATATGGATTTTAAGGGCACCTGGCTGGCTCAATCAGTAGAGCATGGGACTCTTGATCTCAGGGTCATGAGTTCAAGCCCCATGGTGGGTGTAGAGCTTACTTAAAAACAAAAGCAAAACATACAGATTTTAAGGGAACATCTATTCAGTCTATAACACTATATCCAACAGGCACCTCAAACTAAACACATCCAAGACTGAGTTCCTTCTCCCCAAACCTATTCCACTCATGGCTTTTCCCAGCTCAGAAAATGAAAACTCCCCCCCTTTTGGCTACCCAGGCCAAAACCCTTGGGGACATCCCTGACTCCTTTATCTTTTTGTTTCGTATCCCCTCCTCCAAGCCATCAGCAAATCCTATGGCCTCTACCTTTAAAATATAAAATATATCTTGTACCCAACCACTTCTCACCTCCTCACTGCTTCCACTTTATTCCAAATCCCCATGATCTCTTGCCTGGATCATGATAATATTCTCCTAAATGCTTTTCCTGCTTCTGCCCCTATCACCCTCCAGTCTATTTTACTCCTAGTCTCCAAAGAGATTCCTATTAAGCCGTAAGTCAGGTTGTACCTTCCTCTGCTCCTGCAGCGGCACCATCATGCTTGGAAGTAAAAGCCAAAGTACATATGTGGCCTGCAAGGCCCCACGTGGTCCGTCTTCTTGTTACCTCTTTGACTTTGTCTCCTATTGGGTGACTTGGCTTCATGCAAAGATGATGACTAGTGGTCATGGGAATGGGTGAGGTCACTCAGGGCAGGGGAGTTAAGCCAGAAGAGAAGAAAAGATAAGGGAAGGGGAAGGGAGGGCAGGGGAGGGGATGAACTGGGAGGGGAGGGGAGGGGAAGGGCAAAGAAGAGAAGAGGGAGGGGAGGGGAGAGGAGAGGGCACAGGGAAGAGGTTGGAAAAAAAGTGAGCAGAGAAGGGGCAGCTAGAGGACTAGGAGAGGAGCCAGCAGAGATGGGTCCACCAAAGCCCAGGAGAGAGATGTCTCCAGAAGAAACAATCTCTTACTGAGGGCCCACAAGGCTAAACATCTCATCTTTAATTTCCCTTTCGTGCTGTTAAAAATTTTAAACCTTTTTAAATGATGAGCAATTTGTCAGCGAAGCAGTTGGCAGCCAAGCCCGCTAAGGAGAAAAAATATTAGCATCTTTCAACTGGTCATTTTTTTCCCCTTTTCAGCATAAGCAGGCCAGAACCAGTATCCATTATTAATAGATGCATGTTTTATTAAAGGTATAAAGACCAAAGATTTGTAACTTTAATAATCCAGATTCTTATTTTAAATTCTCCAACATTATTATTTATTGATCAGCGGAGGATGTTTCTTTTGCAATTGCCAATCTGCCAATTCCTGGAGGGGAAGTAGAAGTGGTGGAATTAGGGGAGCTAGCACTGACACCGACTTATTCAAGGGTGGGCAACAAAACTCCCACAAAATGAGCACCCCCTCTGGGCCGGGCCCTGGGCCAGAGGTAGTGCATAAGAAGCAGGATGACAAAGACAGGACCCTCCCCTAATTGGGCAGACAAAAAAATATACAATGTATGAACAGCGCAATAATTTGGGTGTATATGGGAAGTAGAGTCGAGCCGTTAAAAAGCTTTTCTCTGGAATTAGGAAGATTTAAGTCTCAGGGCCACAACTTACCAGCTGTGTGATCTTGGGCATGATATCTTTCCTGTCTGAGTCTCAGTTTCCTCATCTGTAAAATGGGGATGATATGGGTTATCATGAAGATTAACTGCAATAATGGGGCATATAGCTTGCTTGGCATGGTGCTCAGCGCATAGTGAGCCCTTCTCCGTTAAATGCTAGCTAAGGCTGTGGGTAGTGTTATTAGGCACATACTCTGGGCGTTGATTCTTTCTGGAGGGGAGGGGTTAGGAGAAGCTTTCAAAGAGGAGGACAGCTGGTTCTTGAAGGATGATTAGAATTTCAAAAGGTTGACCATCTGTGGGGAAGGTTACTCCAGACAGAGAAAACCACCAGGGAAGTGCGAGCTGCGTTTGGGGAAAGCAGAAGAGCTTGTTGGGGCTGGAGAATAGAGTAGCTGGAGGGGACTGAGGGGAGGTAGCTGCAAAGGAGGGTCCAAAATGATGCAGAGGGCCTCACAGGAGAAGGGGTCCAGGTTTGCCTTAAAGGTTATGGGGAGCCTTGCAGGTGTTTTTCTGTTTTTGTTTTTGTTTTTTAATTGAGGCAAAAAACAAAAACATGTAACATGAAATTTACCATCTTAGGGGCTCCTGGCTGGGTCAGTCAGTAGAGCATGGAACTCTTGACCTTGGGGTTAGAAGTTTGAACCCCCACGTTGGTTATAGAGATTACTTACAAATAAAATATATTTTTTAAAGATTTTATTTATTTATTTGAGAGAGAGACAGATAGTGATAGAGATAGCAAGAAGGAGCATAAGCAGGGAGGAGAGGGAGAAACAGGCGCCCACTGAGCAGGGAAGCCGATGACAACAGGGAAGCCCAACGTGGGGCTCGATCCCAGGACCCTGAGATCATGACCTGAGCCGAACGCAGCTGCTTAACTGACTGAGCCACCCAGGCGCCCCTAAAAATAAAATCTTTTTTAAAAAGTTACTGTCTTAACCACTTTTTCTAAAAAGATTTTATTTTTTTAAGTAATCTCTATACCCAACATGGGGCTCAAACTCATGACCTCGAGATCAAGAATTGCATTTTCTACCCACTGAGTCAGCCAGGCACCCCCACCATAACCATTTCTAACTGTACAGTTCAGTGGTATTAACTATATTCATATTGTTGTACAAAAGATCTCTAAAACTTTTTCATTTTGCAAAACAGAAACTCTGTATCCATCAAACAACAACTCCCCCATTTTGCGCTTCCCTGAACTCTGGGGAACCACCATTCTACTCCGTTTCTGTGAGTGTTGACTACTGTAGATACCTCATGTAAGAGGAAGCATACAGTCTTTGTCCTTTTGTCACTGGCTTATCTCACTTAGCAGAATGTCCTCTAGCTTGGGGGCGCCTGCGTGGCTCAGTCAGTTAAGCCTCTGACTCTTGATTTCGGCTCAGGTCATGATCTCAGGGATGTGGGATCGAGCCCTATGTCAAGCCCCATGTCAGGCTCTCAGGCTCGGTGCTCAGCATGGAGTCTGCTTGTCCCTCTCTACCCCTGCTCTCTCTGAAATAAATAAATATTTTAAAAAAGGAACGTCCTTTATTAGCATTAGTGCACTAATGCAACTAATTCTATCAATACTACCATTATCCCCATTGTACAGATGAGGAAATTACAGCATATCACTTGCCTGAGGTCACAGTGATAACAGGCAAGCAGGAATTCAAATCCAAGCAGTCTGGCTCCAGATCATTCCAGGGAATCCCTGGGAGAGCTTTAAAATATCCGAGTGGGGCGCCTGGCTGCCTCAGTCGGTAAAGCATGAGACTCTTGATCTCTGGGTTGTAAATTTGAGCCCCACATTGGGTGTAGAGATTGCTTAAAAATAAGATCTTTTTTGTTTTAAAAGATTTTACTTATTTGTCAGAGAGAGAGAGAGCACAAGCAGGGGGAGCGGGAGAGGGAGAAGCGGCTCCTCACCGAGCAGGGAGCCCGATGTGGGGCTCAATCCCAGGACCCTGGGATCACAACCTGAGCTGAAAGGCAGATGCTTAACCGACTGAGCCACCCAGGCACCCCCAAAATAAAATTTAAAAAATAATAAATAGGGTGCCTGGGTGGCTCAGTCGGTTAGGCATCTGCCTTCGGTCCATGTCCTGGGATCGAGGGGATCAAGCCCTGCATTGGGCTCCCTGCTCAGCGGGGAGCCTGCTTCTCCCTCTCCCTCTGCCTGCTGTTCACCCTATTTGTGCATGCTCTCTCTTTGTCAAATAAATAAAATCTTTAATAAATAATAATAATAAATAATAAAATACCAGATTTCTGGATCCACCCTGGATCTGCACAGCAGAGCCTCTAGTATGGCCCCAGGCATCAACCTCTAAGACACTCTCCAGGCTAAAGGTGAGCCTTGAAACTGAGGGTTCTGTGGGGACAGACAAAGCCTGAGTCTGAGAGAGAGTAGAGCCTGACTCCCCCCACCTTCCCTGAGCACTGATTTTCCTTGGATTCAGGGGTGAGTGACCCTTTAGGGGGAACCCCAAAGGGGTGTCCAGGTCATTCCCATCCCTTCCCCCAGCCCCCAGAGGAAGTAGCCTTCAACCTCCCAACTCCCCCAGTCCTCCAGAGAAGGTTGTGCGGGAATGTGAAGATGTGAGGGAATATAAATGACAAATGAGCCCAAGAAAAGACACCCAACCTCTCTAGTAACCGAGGAAATCAAAATTAAAGCTATAAGAAGATTCCCTGGAAGGTTCTCAAGAGGGAAGGAATGTGGTCAGACACTTTCCTAATCACACTCACCCCTTTTCCACTTGGAACTTGAATGCACTTGAGTACTCTCAAAATATAAATTATTCCCCTTTTTTGGGGGGGTACATACTATCATGACCGCATTAGATCCGCAAATATCTTGGCATTTAGAAAGGACAACATACTGTCAAACTAGATACCAATAACCAGCAATCACAAGCATAATCACTTTTAAAATTTTAATCTAAAAAAAAGTTCAAAAACACTGCTCTATGCATTGAAGATGAATCTCCCAGACGCTGCAGATGAGCAAAAGCAGCCAGACACACACACACACAAAACCGGATACTAGGTGATTGCATTTATATGAAATTCAAGAACAGACAAAACCAATCTCTGGTGACAGAAGTCAGGATAATGGTTCTCTTCAAGCTAGTGACTGCAAAGGAACATTCGGGGGACTGGAACTATCCTGCGTCTTGATCTATGAGGGGATTACGTGGGTGTACCCCAAGTAAAAATTCACTGGGTGATAAATTTATAATGTATGTACTTTACGTGTACAGCTCATACCTTAATAAACATGTTTTGAAGAGTTGGCTTATTATGTCTTTCTGGTTATCCGTGCCTTTCACTAAAATCTGGATGGTGACTCAACACTAACTGACTATCTACAGCATACACAGCCACTCAGGGAAGGCAAGTGGCAGAAGCAAAGGTAGGTCAGGTTCTGGCTTTCTACCCACAAGCAGCTGGCACGTGGTTCTGGACTTAGAACAAGGATCACAGCTGGAGGGGACTACCCAGGGCCAATCAGGTTCGATGCCACTGAGATCCCAGTTCCCACACACACATGCCCCGAAAGAGCCAAGGCCAGGCCTGGACAGTCCACTCCATCAGGCAACTGGCTCAGTCAGAAGGCAGCCAGACGCAAGAGGCCAGCATGGGCAGGGTCACTTTGGGATGGGAATAGATGAAGCGTTAGTTAACAGGTGCCCTGGCCACAGGGATCTGTCTGGATCAAAGACAAGAATGGAGCTGGCCCATGGGGCAAGGGTGAGGCCAGAGTCAGCAGGAAGGAGCATTAGAAAAGGACATCAGGCGGCACCTAGGTGGCTGAATTGGTGAGGTGTCTGACTCCTGTTAATAGGATTCTCACCTCCCAGTGGGACCACATGCCAGGAGGCCTGGGCTTACAGTGGGGACAGGAGACTGGATGAAAGATGTTCAACCAGCCCAGATGGAAACCAGAGATACCCAGTTCCTGCTCAAGGTTACACAGCAAGTCAGCCACCGATCCAGGTCAAGACCCCACACATTCTATACGCTATGGGTTTCTTCCCACCACTCCAGCAATACCCCAAGACCCCAAGATCATTTCTATTTCCCCCTTCGGATGCTCTACAACCTATATACCACGTGTTTTCAGCTTAAAAAAAAAAGAAAGAAAAGAAACTTACTTCTTGAGTCTATGACAACTTACATCATCTTGAAAGTGAAAAAAAAAAAAAAAAACCCACACCACCCACTTTTAATACAGATCTTTGCTGTATTGGGAAGTACAAACAAACCAAAAGAGTGATAATTAGTTCTAAATTCAGGCGAGGTTTATGGAACGTGAACCGTTTGGGTAATCGGCTGGGGTGGTGCCATGAAGTGGTAATTAATTTGTTTTTTCCTTAAAATGTTTTACTTAATTAAGGGAGGTGCTGATTTATATACACCCATCCCCTGGGGATGGTTTATAAGGCAAGAGAAAATTCCGACTGTCTCCTTGCCACGTTTCTCATCGAATTATTTCGTTACGTTCAGATACACTTTTGTAACACTGATTGTGACAGATCCTGGAGTTATGGGCTCATAAATCCTGGGGGGGAAGCTGGAGACGTACACTTAATGGGAAATGTTCTCATAATCAAAAGAATATTTCAAGCTGTGACAATGCAGGCCAAGAGAGGGAGAGGGAGCGCTTTTCCTTCAAAGAATAACGGGTTGCTGAAACCAAGCCAGCACCTGCAGCTTTGTCTACTTCTCAGTCCGCTGGGCTCCCGAATCTCAGCTTGCAGAGGGTGGAAGTCAGGAGGAGTTTGCTCTAGTCCAGGCTCCACCATAACTTCCTTTGAGCTGATCTTTTATTTATTCAACATATATTTAATGAGCACCTACAATGTGGCAGGCACTGTGTTACATGCTGAGGATACGGTGTGCACAAGACAGTTTTGTTTCCTACCTTCACAGAACTTAGAGTCTAATGGGAAAAAGAACAAACACACAAAAGAATAAATAAGTGATAAGCATAATCCCTCCCTATGATCTAGCAATTCCATTCTCAGGCATACACCCAAGAGAAATGAGTGTGCATCTGTTGAAAGATATGAATAAAAATGTTCATAGCAGCGTTATCTGATAGCTCCGAATCAGGAATAGCCATCAGGTCCATCATCAGAGGAATGGATAAATAAATTGGGGTATGTTTACATAGTAGAATACTGCATAGCAATAAAAAAGAGCTTACTGCATGTAACCACACACAAAAACACAGCTGAACCTCACAAACAATGATGGATGAAAGAATTTGAACAAAAGGTGTGCAAACCATATGATTCCATTTATACGAAGTTCAAAAGCAGGCAAAATGAATATGACAAATCAGAAGTCAGGATAGTGATTACCTTTGGAGGAAGAGGCAGAGGAGCGTTGGAAGCATTCCACGTCCTGATACAAAAAGTGGTTATGCATATACATATGTACAAATTCATTGGCCTGTGCGCATAAGACATAGGTACTTGACCCAGGCATATTATACCTCAATTAAACTTCTAAAAGAGCGAACATTCTTAAGGAATGAAGAGTTGAAATAATTTCACATCATGATGAGAGACATGAAGAAAATAAAACTAGGTAACACGGAGGGTTATATGAAGGTGGGGGTGGAAGATGGGCAATATTAGGTAGAGAGGCCCGAAAAGGCCCTTCAGTACGGTGGCTTCCATCTGATACTGGAATGTCAGGAAGGAAGCTGCCCATGTGAAAATCCACGGAAAGAGCATTCCAGAGAACCAACAAGGGCAAAGGCCCTTAGGGGGGGCATCTTGGCAGGTCTCAGGAAGAACATGGAGACCAGAGTAGGGAGAGGGAGAACAGAGGAAGGGGCCAGAGGGGCTGTCAGCAGCTGGGCAAGAAGAGCCCTGTAGGCCGTGTAAGAGCTTGAATTTTATTCTAGGGGTGATATGAGCCACTGGAGGGTTTAAATTGGAGGGTTTCAACGGACCTGATTATTTATTTATTTGTTTTTGAAGTTTTTTTTTTTTTTTTTTTGAAAGAGAGAGAGAGAGCGTGGGGGAAGGGGCAGAGAAGAAGGAGGAAAGAGAATCCTCAAGCAGACTCCCTGCTGAGCCCAGAGCCCAACACAGGGCTCTATCCCATGACCCTGAGATCATGACCTGAGCCAAAACCAAGAGTCAATCGCTTAACCAACTAAGCCACCCAGGCACACCAACCTGATTTTTTAAAATTGAGGCCTTAGATCTATCAGAATGGGGAAAAGAAAACACCCAAACCTGACAATACCAAGATGGGGAGGATGTTGAGCCACAGAAACTCTCACATATTGTTGGTGGTGATGTAAAATGGTACAACCACTCTGGAGAACACCTGGACAGTTTATTACAACGTTAAACATACAGTTACCAAATGACCCAGAAATCCCACCTCTTGGTATTTACCAAGTGAAATGAAAAACCCACATGCAAATATTTATATCAGTTTTATTTATAATCACGAGAAACTGGAAACAATCCAAACACCCCTCGGTTGCGGAATGAATGAACACACTGTCATACAGTTGTATCACAGACTGCCACGCAATAGTAAGAAGCACAATCGAGTCATACCTGCAACGACTTGGATAATCTCAAGTGCTAAGTGAAGAAAGCCGGACACAAAAGGTCACCTATCGTGTGGTCCCATTTATAAGACATTCTGAAAAAGGCAAAGCTATGGTGATGAACAACAGATGGGTAGTTGCCAGTGGTTCAGGGAGAGGGGAGGGTTTGACTACAAAGGGGCAGCATGAGGGAATTCGGGGGGGAAATCAAACTGTTCAGGATCTTCACTGTGGATGGTGATGGTGGTTTCCGACTCTGCGTTTTCAAAACCCTTAGAACTATACACCAAAAAGAGTGACTCTAACTGTACATAAATTTTAAAATAATTTTTAGGGTCTCCTGGGTGGCTCAGTTGGTTAAGCATCTGCCTTCAGCTCAGGTCATGATCTCGGCGTCCTGGGATCGAGTTCAGCGGAGCCCACTTCTTCCTCTCCCTCTGCCTCCCTCTCCCTCTGCCTGCTGCCCCCCTGCTTGTGCTCTGTGTTAAATAAATAAATAAAATATTTTTAAAAATAAAATAATTTTTAAATGTAAAAAAATTAGGTTGTATTTTCCTATTAAAACATAAAGACAAAAGAAAGAAAGAAAGAAAGAAAGAAAGAAAGAAAGAAAGAAAGAAAGAAAGAAAAAAGGAAGGAAGGAAGGAGGGAAGGAGGGAAGGAAGGAAGGAAGGAGGGAAGGAAGGAAGGAGGGAAGGAAGGAAGGAAGGAAGGAAGGAAGGAAGGAAGGAAGGAAGGAAGGAAGGAGAAAGAAAGAAAGAAAGAAAGAAAGAAAGAAAGAAAGAAAGAAAGAAAGAAAGAAAGAAAGAAAGAAAGAAAGACTATCTGAAAAGTTGAGCCATATTGATTTAAGAACATCCAAAAGTGGGGGTCTAGGCCCTCCCAAGCATGAGCTGGGGAAAATGTCACACAATCACACCCAACTTTGCCTAGAGCCATTGATCCCCTTCATGGGGTGGGATGGTCTTAGAAGCAGACCCAAAGAAGGATTCCTGTACCAGTGATTTGTTAAGTAAGTGCTCCTACGAGAAGCTGGATGTGGGTGTGGAAGACAGGCAGGAGAAAAGGGCAGACAAGAGCTAGACTTCAGCCTTGGCCTGATCCCACCCAGAGCTGAGGAATGTAAGTTACAAAGAGAGGGCAAGCAGGAGCCAGAAGGTGTTATCTCTACCATCACCGGTTCAGCAGTTAGAAGGATAAAGAAGTTGACTGTTTGAAATCCTCACCTTTCAGACGTAGGTTCTTTATTCATATTCCAGGATCATCCATTTTCAGGGATTGATCTTTGGAAAAACCACCACCATAACAACCACAACACAAAGCAAAAACTAAGTTATAAATGAACTGTTTGGCTGCACTGTATGTTACTTTTGCTTATTGTCATCGACAATTTGGACAGAAAGGTTACTCATATGTGTAAAAATGCATAAAAATTCTAAATGAAAACAAAAAAGTACAGGGACTGCTCACCGAAGCTTCTGGTGACCCCCAGGGTGGGCTCAGGGAATATGGGCAAGACACTGATCCAAATGAGACGCTGTGGTTCACACATTAAATCTCGTCCGTCCTCCTGTGAGATAGATACTATTTCTGTATTCCGTATTTCAACAAGTCTACAACGGTATCAATCAAAACACACATCATTATTTTGTTACCACCAAGAAAGAAAAAATGCTACTGCTTAAAAATACAGCGTACCATCAATTGTGAGATACAGCCCAATTCCAGAGATGTAAAATGTGAAAAACCATGCATCTTAGAATCAATAAAATATGGCACATCCCCATTTTGCAGATGAGAACACCAGGCAACAAGAGTTAATGCTTTGTCCAAAGTTACGTAGCTAATAGTGAGCAGGGCCACGATTCAACCTGGGCCCATCTAACCCCAAAGCCTGAATCTTCTGAACCCCTGCAGGATAATCTGCTGAGTGTTACTGGACAGCTTGAACACTGGACTGTGAATGGTGCCCCCCAGGATTGGGCAGTGCTTATCCAGCTGTAATTAGTGGTTCTATACTTGTTCCACTGAGCCCAGCTGAGATGGGGGGGTTGGAACCTTCTCAGAAAGCTGGGGATATACCCCGAGCCAAAGTACTAGGGTGGGAACAAGCAAGGAGCACGGGGCTAGACATCAGCCTGACCTTGGCAGGGAATGTACACTGGGAAACTCAGAGAGATATGAGCCAACAGACGAGGTGGCCTTGAATAATAGGCCACCTGCAAAATGTTCTCAACCTCTCCTACTTCCTCCG
>NW_024424675.1:23859492-23875658 GCF_017311325.1 Ursus maritimus | reverse complement strand
GAAAGAAAGAAAGAAAGAAAGAAAGAAAGAAAGAAAGAAAGAAAGAAAGACTATCTGAAAAGTTGAGCCATATTGATTTAAGAACATCCAAAAGTGGGGGTCTAGGCCCTCCCAAGCATGAGCTGGGGAAAATGTCACACAATCACACCCAACTTTGCCTAGAGCCATTGATCCCCTTCATGGGGTGGGATGGTCTTAGAAGCAGACCCAAAGAAGGATTCCTGTACCAGTGATTTGTTAAGTAAGTGCTCCTACGAGAAGCTGGATGTGGGTGTGGAAGACAGGCAGGAGAAAAGGGCAGACAAGAGCTAGACTTCAGCCTTGGCCTGATCCCACCCAGAGCTGAGGAATGTAAGTTACAAAGAGAGGGCAAGCAGGAGCCAGAAGGTGTTATCTCTACCATCACCGGTTCAGCAGTTAGAGTTAGAAGGATAAAGAAGTTGACTGTTTGAAATCCTCACCTTTCAGACGTAGGTTCTTTATTCATATTCCAGGATCATCCATTTTCAGGGATTGATCTTTGGAAAAACCACCACCATAACAACCACAACACAAAGCAAAAACTAAGTTATAAATGAACTGTTTGGCTGCACTGTATGTTACTTTTGCTTATTGTCATCGACAATTTGGACAGAAAGGTTACTCATATGTGTAAAAATGCATAAAAATTCTAAATGAAAACAAAAAAGTACAGGGACTGCTCACCGAAGCTTCTGGTGACCCCCAGGGTGGGCTCAGGGAATATGGGCAAGACACTGATCCAAATGAGACGCTGTGGTTCACACATTAAATCTCGTCCGTCCTCCTGTGAGATAGATACTATTTCTGTATTCCGTATTTCAACAAGTCTACAACGGTATCAATCAAAACACACATCATTATTTTGTTACCACCAAGAAAGAAAAAATGCTACTGCTTAAAAATACAGCGTACCATCAATTGTGAGATACAGCCCAATTCCAGAGATGTAAAATGTGAAAAACCATGCATCTTAGAATCAATAAAATATGGCACATCCCCATTTTGCAGATGAGAACACCAGGCAACAAGAGTTAATGCTTTGTCCAAAGTTACGTAGCTAATAATGAGCAGGGCCACGATTCAACCTGGGCCCATCTAACCCCAAAGCCTGAATCTTCTGAACCCCTGCAGGATAATCTGCTGAGTGTTACTGGACAGCTTGAACACTGGACTGTGAATGGTGCCCCCCAGGATTGGGCAGTGCTTATCCAGCTGTAATTAGTGGTTCTATACTTGTTCCACTGAGCCCAGCTGAGATGGGGGGGTTGGAACCTTCTCAGAAAGCTGGGGATATACCCCGAGCCAAAGTACTAGGGTGGGAACAAGCAAGGAGCACGGGGCTAGACATCAGCCTGACCTTGGCAGGGAATGTACACTGGGAAACTCAGAGAGATATGAGCCAACAGACGAGGTGGCCTTGAATAATAGGCCACCTGCAAAATGTTCTCAACCTCTCCTACTTCCTCCGGGGCCCAGTTTCTGGCATTGCCAGTTACCAAGTGCCTGATGACAAAACGAGCTCTTCAAGACTCACCCTGCTCTAAAATCAAGACCTTGTCCACCACTGCTCCTGCTTCTGAGAGATCTTCCCGAGGTCTAGCAATGATCAGACATCCACCTCACTCACTGCTTACCTGGCTTTGAGGCTGAGTTGTTGATATTCCTGTCATGGTCCATCCTGGTGTATTTCTTCATCTTATTTTTTCCAATGCCACTGGGTGAGTTTTATCAAATGTAAGAAATAGATACTTGTCCAAATGCATGACCTTAGAATCCTTGGTCCCTGGTGAGGTTTTAGGACGTTCCCTGGAAATGATACTCTGTCTTACACATTAGGCATATCCTGGATATCCACAGGATTTGGGAAAGAAGCTGATGGAATTTATTTTTTATCTCTTCCTCCACTCTATCATTCCAAAATATCCACATTAGAGGCTGCCTGGCTCGGCAGGTGTAAGCGGCAGGTATTTTGAGCATTACCCTGCCTGCCTGAACTTCCCACTGTGCAGAGGGTCTGTTCATCTGCAGCCAGGGCCTCGAGGACAGCGTAAGTATGGCTATATCTCTGGGCTCCACCAGAGTGGAGAAGGTCCCAGCAAAGAGGCAGAGCACACTACCATGTAGCCAGCGCTTTCCCGTCACTCCTTTCCTGGGACCTCACGTTCTCCCCAGCCATGCTGCTGAGTGTATCATCCAGAAGAAGCAACAGAAACCCAGTCCACACTGGTTATAATGGTTCATTGCATGTGTCAGCTGGACTGGGCTAGGGGTGCCCAGATAGCTAGTAAAACACTATTTCTGGGTGTGTCTGCAAGGGTGTTTCCAGAAGAGATCAGCATGTGAATTGATGAACTGAGTAAAGCAGAAAGCCCTCCCTAATGTGGTGGGCATCACCCAATCTGTTTAGGGCCTGAATAGAACAAAAAGAGGGAGGAAGGGTGAATACCCCGTCTTTCTGCATGAGCTGAAATATCCATCTTCTGCCTTCCGACATTGGCCCTCCTGGTCCTCAGGCTTTTAGACTCACACTGGGACTTACATCAGCCCCCCCCCCCCAAGTTCTCAGGCCTTTGGATTCAGACTGAATTATACACCAGCTTTCCTGGTTCATGGGACTTCCTGGCTTTCATAACCACACGTACCAGATCCTATAATAAATCTCTTTTTTTTTTTTTTGTTTTAAGATTTTATGTATTTACTTGACAGAGCAAGAAAGCACAAGCAGGGGGAGCAGCAGAGGGAGAGGGAGAGCAGGCTCCCTGCTGTGTAAGGAGCCCAATATGGGGCTAGATCCCAGGACCCTGGGATCACGACCTGAGCCAAAGGCAGACACTTAATCAACTGAACCACCCAGGCTCTTCTTATATTTATCTCTATATATCCTACTGGATCTGCTTCTCTGGAGAATCCTGACTAATACACCAGCTTAAGAGGAAGAAAGACCGATTGGCTCCTGCAATGCACAAATGAAGTTAACAACCCAGCCTCAGGCTGCGGAGGGATAGACCTGAACCACCCAATTCCTGGTACCTGGGACTGGAGGCCACCAGGATGCCCTGAATCCCACCCTGTCTCTGCTTCTCAATATGCTAGATTCCTTCTCTCTTACATCAAGTGCCACCATGGTTGCCAACATTCCTTCTCTTCTCACACAGGAGAGAGGAGCTGACTCACTCCGTTACAGATTAAAGGACTCTGGCCCAATTTGGATCAGAGCCCACCAGGAACCAGGCCTCTCAGCCTCGGCCAAGTGAACAGACTAAATAAAAACATGGGGTTCCTTTTAGATCCACAAGGTTAGACGAGAGAGGAAAGGGAATTCCTGGAAGAATGGGGGTGCAGATTCCAGATGGAAGTGGAAATAATGCAAGCATGGAACCTCAGAATCCTTCTCAACACAGCACTCTATCTAGATCACCACTACCCCGGGTCAGACTTATCACATGAGATAAAACCATTAATCTAAACTTTAGACCCCAGACCAATAGAACACAGGGAGGGATCTTCGAGGTCCATCCTCCTTGGAATCCACCAAAATAACCACAACTTTATAAAGGACCTCGCAGACCAATAGCCAAATGATTTGTGACAAGGATTCCAGGATTTTACCAAGTCCCCAAAGTCTTCCTCCCAGCCCACAGAAATAGCTGGTACCCATCAGATGTCCTCTGTCGATAGCTAGTAATGATCACTTAACACATTAGATGGCTGCCATCCCTCATGATGGCAGCTGGGCCCACCAAGCCGTCTGAATATTTTTATTTTGCTCTGTTCCTAACTACGATTGGCACTGGGGAATTTGAATGGCTGCTCGAGGTGTCAAGACAGTTAAACAAACAAAGCCATCATGTCCGTTTGCTCACACACCCATCCTTGGCTCGGCCCTGGCAGAGCTGGAAGGCACTCTGTTCATTTTTCTTAAGAGGCGGCGTACTTCTCCGAATGTCTTTGTTATTATTATTGATCTCCCCAGGTCTCCCTATGGCCAGAAATAAGGAATCCAATTTGATTACGGGTTGATTTGGCCTGCAAGGCAAGATGTGTCAATACAGCAGCTGAGAATCGTGCAGCCACCAATTTGGTTAGAGTTGATCCAGCACATTCAGAGGGAGAGCAAGACCGCCGGCGCCCTTCAGGTGCCCCTTCCACCTGTCAGCCTCCTCCATCCCTTTCTGCTGACCCCCTAACTCAGATGGGAGTTTATATGTAACAAATGGAAGATACTGGCAAGGCTTACACGTTCCACAGCTCTGTATCTAAGCCTCCAGCCCCTCAACCTCTCTCAGAAGTGTGAAGAGGTGATTCATGCTGGCTTTGGAGTCAAACCAACTTGGGTTCAAGTCCTAGCTCTACAACATACAGTGCGGCCTCGGGCAAGTCATTGCTCTGAGCCTCAGCTCCCTCATCTGTAAAATGAATATATTACATTGACGTCCTTTTGGATTGCAATGGCAGAAAACCCCCCTCGTCTTTTGCCTTTCAAACCTTCACCCTCTCAATTCAGCCTTAGCAAGCCTCTTGTAGGTCCCTCCAAAGTGCCACCCACATCTCTTGCCAAAGGCCTTCCAGCCCAACGTATTCTCATGGCTGAACTCTCTTTTCTTTATTTTTCACCTTCAGGTCTCAGCATAGGAGTCATTTCCTCCGGGAAGCTTTCTCTCGCCCTCCTCCCCTTCCCCCAGCTGTCAAGGGCCCTGGCTCTGGTCCCCACCATCCCTCATGGCTCCACCCAGCAATCATCTGCCTCCCCATTAGCCCGGGACACCCTGTGTCCTGTGTCTCTGCCTCCTCAGTACCAGGCCCAGAGCAGGCACCCAATGGATGAATCAAGCCTGTGACAATGAGTTACTGTCCTGGTTACTATTGCTGTGCAACAAATTACCCCAAAACTTATTGGCACACAACCCTTTCTTGGGCTCACAGATTCTGCGGGTCAGGAATTCAGACAGGGCATGGAGGCCACGGCTTTTCTTCACCCCGTGATGTCTGTGGCCCCTGCCGGCAAGATGGGAGGCTGAGAACTGGAGGGGTCACCAGACACACCTCTGGAGGTTAGGTTAGTTACTGGATGAACCTTTAGCTGAAACCTTCAACTGGACCACTTTCAAGTGGCCTGTCCCCATGGCCTGGGCTTCCTTGCGGCCCAGTGGTCTTGGGGTAATGAGCTGCCATTCAGGATGCCAATGCAAGCACTCTGGGGGACAAGGTGGAAGATGCTGTGTTGCCTCTTAAGGCACAGCCTCAGAGGCCGTCCAGAGTTGTTCCCATTGCCTTCGGGGAAGGTAAGAATACGTCTTAAAACTGTTCCGTTTTCTTCCAGCTTCCACTTAGGATGTAGAAAACTGGAAAGAGTATCACTTCCACTTGTGCCACAAGAAAAACCCAGGTAACTGAGATTTTATGACTTTTCTTGTACCTATCAGAGAGCTGAGATCACACAGGGCAACCAACTGGCCCGAAATCTAAAGAGACACAGGCCTTGGGGCCCCTGGATGGTTAAGCGTCCAACTCCTGGTTTCAGTTGTGGTCATGATCTCAGGGTTGTGAGATCCAGCCCTAGCTGGGGCTCTGTGCTCGGCATGGAGTCTGCTTGAGATTCTTTCTCCTTCACCCTCCGCTCCTCCCCCTTGCTCTTGTTCTCTCTCTCTCTCTCTCAAAGCAATAAATAAATAAAAATCCAAAGGGACACAGGCTTCTCCAAGGAAGATGGGACATGAGCCCTTGTTTACTCAGGGCCGATACCAATAAACTGGTTAGAATTCAAATTTTTCAAAAGCTGCAAGGCTGAGTGTGGGCTGGTATGGGGGTGTGGATCTGCTGAGAGCAGCCGACTAACAGGAGATTTGTACCTCCAACAGGCTCTTTGCAGACTGCATTGGGCGCTGTGAGGGAGACTGGGGATGAGAGAGAAAGCCCACCTTGGGGTGCATGCCTAGCGGAGGGAACAGAGGTCACTGCTGGAAGAAAGGCCACAGACACGGGAAGGGACAGCAAGCCCCATGGCCCTCCGTGCCCATTGCAACTGGGGGAAAAGCACAGAAAAATCCCTATACCAGTGAGAGAGGACTCGATCACTAAGTCCCCCGGTCTCAGAGTGTCTGCCTAAGATGAAAACAGAACCTTAACAACAGAGAGCAGCTCCACACCTTCTACCCCCAGACTAGCAAATACCCAGTAATAGGTAACAGCTGTTTACTGCTGGAGGAGGGCAGAAGCACACAGGACGGTCATAGGCAAACTCTAAAGCTGGGGATGAAACAGGATCGTTGGGGAAAAAGCCCCCCCAGCAACCCAGCTCCCACCCTAAACACAAAGCTGTGCTAGAGGAATTTAAAGAGTGTAATGCACTGAAGGGAATCCTTGGAACAACAAAACCCAAACCCAGCTCAACTCCTGTCCATATTGATCCAACCCCATGCTCAAGACCTGGAAAAGGAAAAGGCATGACCATTACAGGCATAAATACTATTTACTTCAATCTCTACTGTCCTACACAAGACATCCAGCTTGCAACAAAAAATTAGAAGACACACAAGAAGCAAGAGAAAATAACATAGTATCAAGAGACAAATTATAGTGGACTTCTCATCAGAAACTATGCAAAGCAGGGGCCTGCATCTGGCTGGGGTCATGACGTCAGGGTCGTGAGATCAAGCCCAGTACGGAGCCCCACGTGGGCCCCATGTCAGGCCCGGTGCTCAGCACAGAGCCCTCTTGAGATTCTCTCCATCCCTCTCCCTCTGCCCCTTCCTTGCTCACATGCTCATCCACTAGCTCTCTCTCTCTAAATAAAATCTTAAAAAAAAAAAAAAAAAGACTATGCAAAGCAGAAGATACCTTTAAAGTGCTGAAAGAGGTGGCACCTGGGTGGCTCAGTCTGTTAAGCATCTGACTCTTGGTTTCGGCTCAGGTCATGATTCAGGATCCTGGGATCAAGCCCTGCATGGGGCTCCGCACTCAGGGCAGACTCTGCTTGTCCTCTCCCTCTTCCTCCACCTGCTCTCTTGCACGTGCTCTCTCTCCGTCTCCTAAATAAATAAAATCTTTAAAAAAATAAATAAATAAAGTGCTGAAAGAGGTTTCCACCTTTAAAGTTTGGAATGGAGTGACATCTTTAAAGTGCCAAAAGCAAACAAACAAACCCACAAAAAATCCCTGTCAATCCAAAGTTCTATGCCCAGAGGAAATCTCTTTCAAAAGTAAGAAATAAAGATAAGACCTCTTCAGTTAACCAACATCAGAGAATTAATTACCAGCAGACCTTCACGATAAGATGTGTTAAAGGAAGTTCTTCAGGAAGAAGAAATATGATACCAGAAAGAAACTTGTGTCTATGCAAAGAAATGAGAAGTGCTGGAAATGGCATAAATGAGGGCAAATATAAAATTGATTGTTTTAAGTACAGCATGGGGAATATAGTCAATAAGACTGTACTAAGTTTGAATGGTGACAGATGGTAACTACACTTGCTGCGACGAGCATTTTGTAATAGACGTAATTTGTTGAATCACCATATTGTACAGCTGAAACGAATATGTCAACTGTACTTCAATTAAAAATAGAAATAAGACAATAAATAAAATTTGTTTCAAATTTGTAATTACTCAAAGATATTTGACTGTCTAAAGCAAAACAGTAGAAATACATTGTGTGTTTGTAGTACTTGTAAAAATAAAATGCATGATAGAATACCACAAAGGATGGCAGGAAAGAGTTCAAAGCACATTGCTCTCAGGCCCTGACACATGTAAATAAGTATAATATTAATAGAGGGTAGACTGACAAATTAAAGATGCATAAGGTAAGCCCCCAAACAGCCACTAAAGCCACCGCGGTTACCCTACCAGCAGGTATTTATTCCATATCTACCACGTGCTGGATTCCAGGCCAGTGCTGTGGGTATAGGACACTCATGGAGCTCACAGGTGGACAATGGGTCTGTGGTGACAAGCACCTGGCACAGAAATAGCACAGAGGAGATGTCAAGGAATGTGGATTTCTCAGAAGTTTGTCCCACATTCTTAGCTCTTCATCTGGTTTGGGGTCTTCAGGTTATTGAGGATGGACAGAAGGACAGATGTCACAGGTTGTTAAATGTGACTTTTCCCTGTTGCTTCAGAATTAGCAATGGGACCCAGGACAGAAGACAAATAGGTACCAAACTCCTTTCTCAAGATAGTCACCAAGATAGAGAAGGGGACACCTTGGGACCTACTAAGGGGCAGCCAGACGGGCTCTTTTGCTCCCCAAGTGTCCTTCTCTGAATATACAGGTAATGAGGAAGTGCTCTTTGGAGTTGGGTGTTCTGTCTAAGGAGGAGGGGGCAGATGGTATTACGGCCTTCCCTCCCCTGGAGAGGGAGGGGACGCCCATTCCCCCAGGTCAAGCCAAATGAAGGGGACTCCAAGAGAAATCTCAGAAGTTGGGGGGTGTCATTTAGAAGGAGAGACCAGCACCTCATTCTTATTAGATGTCTGCTTAGGCTCACCCATTCCTGGTGACTCTCTTAGTGGGGAAGGACTGGGGAGGGGTGACCAAGCAGAGAGAGGAGACACGTGGAGAAACCTGCACCCCAGCATCTGAGCAACAAGGTTGTGGGAGGTTTCTGGCCCTAGAGGATGTACCTAGAAGATGCTTACATTTACATAAAGAAACTCTGTAAGGAGACACAAGGAACTAAGAAATCTGGTGGGTGATGAGACGTGGACAGTTGAGAGAAATGTGGAAGTGAGACTTTTTCAGTGTGACTAGTTTGATTTTTGAGACCAGTGATCATGTGACTCTGGAGTGTTTTTCCCAGCACCACCTAGCAATTCTCCAATCTTAGTGGACACTGACTGGGTGTCTGACAATTTAGCTCAACTCCGTCACCACCTGCCTGGAGATAGCATCAAATCCCACGGGTTAAGGGCTCAGTCCCACAAGACTGCCCCCACTTTAGCTATAATAGGAAGTTCTCACAACTCCCTCCCTGGGTTCAATGAATTTGCCAGAGCAGCTCAGAGAAACATTTGCTCACATTTACCAGTTTATTGTGAAGGATATTATGAAGGATAGAGATGAAGAACCAGGTGAAGAAATACAAGGAGCGAGGTCCAGAAGGGTCCTGAGTGCAGAGCTTCTGTCCCCACAGAAGTGGGATGTGTCCCCTTTCTGATGGATACAGTCACCAGCTTGGAAGTTCATCAAATCAAGTGGTTCAAGAATTTTCATAGAGCTTAACTTCCAGCCCCAATCCCTTCCCAGAGGTCGATGGGTGGAGCTGAAATTTCTAACCCTCTAATCACTTGGTCTTTCTGGTGACCAGCTCCATCCTGCAGAACTTTCTAAAAAGTGACCTAATAAATATAATAAGGTGTGGTTGAAAGGGTTTTGAATAATAGAAGAAACCTTTATCACTCTTATCATTTCAGAAATTCCAAGAGTTTTAGGAGCTCTGTGCCAGCAATGGGATGAGGACCAAATATATATTTCTTATTATAAGTCATAATATCACAATAATCAATTCTAAAAAATTAACTAGCAGGGGTGCCTGGGTGGCTCAGCCAGTTAAGCATCTGCCTTCGGATCAGGTCATGATCCTGGGGTCCTGGGATGGAGCCCCATGTGGAGCTCCCTGCTCAGCAGGGAGCCTGTGTCTCCCTCTCCTCCCTGCTCGTGCTCTATCTCTGTCTCTCTCTTTCAAATAAATAAATAAAATCTTTTAATAAAAAAAGAGAAAGAATAAGAAAAAAAAACCAAAAAATTAAATAGCGAACACAGCAAGAGTACAGAGGGTGAGGAATGGGAGCTAAAGTCGGCAAGGCTGAGTATGCTATTTATTTTGCGGTTAATAGGGAGCCATAGAAGGAGCCATATAAAAGCAGGGGATAGAGACATGTGTGGCATGACCAGACATGTAAGAGGCCAGCATGGAGGGTGGTTTACAGGGGGCAAGGCCAGAGCTAGGAGAGCAGCATCAAGGAGGCAGGTGTGATCATCCAGGCAAAGTACACGGCCACTGAGCCAGGGCTGAGATCTAGGGTGGGTGGGGAGAGTTGGTGGGGTGGAGGGGCAGTCAGAGAGGGATATGTTGAAGAGGAAGAGCGGTAGGAAAATCAGAAAGCAGAGCTAAGGAGGCCTCCACTGTGGGGCAGGGAGCCAGCTCCTTTCCCTTCAGAAGAGATGTGGGTGTGTGGATGTCAAACTCTGAGCTCCACCCAGCCATGCTGGCCCCTGATAAACCCCACTCCCTCTTCAGGGGCCACCCTAATTGCTGAAAGAAGTGACTGAGGCTGCCCTCTTGCTATGGCTGACAAATGCCTGTCTGAACAAGAGCTGGGGGAGGACGGATGGGGTTCTATTCGGCTTCCCTGCACCCAGTTCCCCAGCCCTGCTGCTCCTGAAAGCTTTGGGAACCAACAAAACTCGGTGTTTAATGAGGCCACCCAGTCATTCATCATGCAAGGTCAGTGCACTGAGACACTGAGATGGAGGGAAAGTCCAGCAGCTGAGATCCGGGCCAGGGTCCCTGAGTCAGAGCAGGGAGCAGGAAGATCATGGGTTCGGTGCAGTCAAATCTGTAAATCACCACAGCTCTCTGAGCTACGACTTCTCCCCCTAAATGAGGATAACATTCTGTGTGGCAGATGTTACAAGTTACTAGCTCCAGACCGACTTGCTCTACTACCTTACTAAGAGAACCACAATTATTGCATGGTGGGAAGGAGAGGGACCATCAAAAAACCCACTCTGCCAGCTTCTCTTTGCAGCCTGTGGCTGCCATGTGACAGAAGCTATGAGGGTATTTCAAAGATGAGATGCCTGCAAGTACAACAAGGAGGGTGAACACCATACTCTGAGGGTGATGGAGCGGGAACATCAAAGGTGCCTGAGCCTCCGGCAGCTTCATGGAGCCACCACACCAGCTTGCGGCTGCCATATCCAGACTTCTGGTTGGAAAGATCTGGGGTTTTAATGCTTCTGTGAGCACAGAAGATGAGGTTCTAGACTCTGTGAGAGGCTGGGAGCTAGAGCCAGGATGCCTACATAAAGCAGAAGTTGGAAATGAGCTATTTCTTCTTTGAATGGGAACTGGATAAAAACTGCCCAATAATCCTGGATGGCAGTGTAGAAGTGAGTTTCCTATTCTGGGCCATGGAAGGAAAGAAGTCATCCAAGATAAACTGAAATTAAAGTAAACCCAATAGATGCGTTTGACAGAGGTCTGGACATAGCTGTTGCCTAGAAGATCTAGATATTCCGAGTCTGTCGCCTGGAATATTACATGCAGAGAGACAAAGATGTGAATTATAAAACAGAAGTTAAGATGGAGGATGAAATGAGACGATCCATCATACATCTAATAGGAATTCCAGTAAAAGACAATAAAGGAAGCATGGGAAAAGCAATGTATGAAAATCAAAGAATTTTCCAGAATTGAAGAAAGATCTGAGTCCTCATAGAGTTCAGAGTGGGATAAATAAAAACAAATCCACACTTTTGCAGTGAACAACAATAAGAATAAAAACAAAGTCTTTAAAGCTGCTGGGGTTGGGGGGAGTTCCCTTCAAAAAAACAATTAGACAATTAAACAAGCAGACTTCCGATTGGCAATAATAGGAGCCAGAAAAAAGTGGAATAGTATCTCTAAACACAGTGAAAAAATACTTGTCAGCCTGGAATTGTTTACTTAACTAAACTGTCATGACAGAGTGAGACCAAAGTAAAGATCCTTCCAGACATCAAGATTAATAGGGCTCAGGGGTGCCTGGCTGGCTCAGTTGGAAGAATGTATGACTCTTGATCTCGGGGTCATGGGTATGAGCACCACGTTGCATGTAGAGATCACTAGAAAAATAAATAAACTTATAAAAAAAGATTCATAGAGTTTACCACTCATAGGCTGTCACTGAAAGAAGTATTAAAGAGTGCACATCAACAAGAAGGAAAATAAACTCACGAGGGAGAAATGGAATGCAAGGTACAGTGGTCATCAAAGCTTTTGGCAAAACATGATGGAAAAATCTTTAAAAGTTTTTATGGTAAAAAAATAATACTAAGGAGGCATCTGGCTGGCTCAGTCAGAAGAGCATCCAACTCCTGATCTTGGGGTCTTGAGATCAAGCCCCATGTTGGGTGTAGAGATTACTTAAAAAAATACTAAAAAAGTCCAGTTTTATAAATAACATGGAACTAAAATCCTAAACCACAGTTATAAAGTTGCTGGGAAGAGGGCTTCAGAAGGAAGGCAATGCATTCTGAGATTTTCTTTTTAACAACTTCAGATCATGTTAGCATCCATGCAGTTAAATACCAGTAGGAAATTCAAATGTAGCTTCTATGATGTTTAGATTGATCAAAATTAAAGATGGCCACAAATCTTTTGTCACTCGTCCCATCACACCCCTTGGATCTGTTTTGTCCTTATGATTTGTTTTGTCTGAAAGAAAGAAGTGATGCTATGTAATATCGAAGGCTGGGCCTTAAGATACCTACAGCTTATGACTTTTTGAAATCCAGCCACCATGCTGTGCAAAAGTTCAAGCAGCCATGGGGAAAGGCTAAAGAGGAGAACCAAGTTCCCCAACCAACAGCCCCAACTAAGCTCCCAGCTAGCGGCCAGCACAAATTGCCAGTTGTGTTAAGGTGGCTTTTTTTAGCCCCTTTAGCTCTCTCAATGCCCCAGTCACATGAAGCAGAATTGATTTTTTTTTTAATTTTGTTTTAAGCCATTCTGGTGGAATGTTTTGTCATGCTACAAAAGATACCTGAAACAGAATAAAAATAATATTTATACCTTCCAAACAAATAAATGAAATTAGCTAAAGAAAACCTGATCAGTCCAGTAGTGTCTGGCTAGCTCAGTTGATCTCATGGTTGTGAGTTCGAGCCCCACTTGGGGTGTAGAGATTCCAAAAAAAAAAAAAATAGACAACTTAAAAAGAAAGAAAACTTGGGGTGCCTGGGTGGCTCAGTTGTTAAGCATCTACCTTCGGCTGAGGGCATGATCCCAGGGTGTTGGGATCTAGCCCCACATCAGGCTCCTCCACTGGAAGCCTGCTTCTTCCTCTCCCACTCCCCCTGCTTGTGTTCCCTCTCTCGCTGGCTGTCTCTCTGTCAAATAAATAAATAAAATCTTTTAAAAAGAAAAAAAAAGAAAGAAAGAAAACTTGATCAATCTGAAAGGAAGCTCTAAAGAAGAAAAATTAAGAAGCAAAGAAGAAAGAAGCTTCTCACAGCCCCATGTTACCTCTCATAAATGGCCTTTCTGGAAAAGCAATGAGCCTTTGGGTTTTACTCTGATTAGAGCTGGACCTTGACCCTCCTGGTTTTCAGAGAGGCAAGACCTGGTCATGGAGATGGCATGTGAGGAGTGACAATGTTTGTGTCCTTTCTTTGCTACTTCCTGGGCTCCCAGCTGCTGGCCATAGCTCTGAGTGAGCCACCAAAACCCTTTGGTCTAATTAAAAAATAAAATCAAAGAAAGAAAGGAAACTTTTTATTATACTTTTCTAATGGTGGAAAATAGTTTCAGGCATTAAAAAAAAAAAGAAAGCATTCAGCTGGCTACTTCCCAGGCGTCAAAAATTAACAGCCACTACATTTTATTCTGAGGAATTAATGGAAAATTTTACATGGTGGCATAAAATATAGGGGACAAGATGAAGGACACAATCTTCATTGAAGAGCTCACTCCCTCAATTGCAGCAGAGACACTGGCTTGGCCACCTGCTCTGAGCAGGAACTGTAGGCTCACAGAAAACCAAATGGGTTATGCGGGGCTTGAAGGGGCAGATGGGGGACATCAGTTACTTACTAGCTTCATGGCCTTAGCCAAGTGACCTCTCATATCCCTAGTCTCCACCTCTGTAAAATGGAAACAATAGAGCACCCCTCCCAACTTGTCCCATCTTCCCCGGCTGTAGGGGCCTCCCAGGTGTACTCCCAGGGACCCAGGCCCAAGCTCTTCTTGTTTCCACAAGAGTTCATTCCAATACACAGCAGTGAGCTAACCCTCCACGGGGGTGAGGAGGACCAGGATTACATCACTCATTCTACAGCAAACAACTGAAAAACCCCTTTGGAGGAAGCACCAGTCACTGTCAGGGGAGTGGGATGGAGGTGGCAGGGGGAGTACAGGGAGGTGGGTTTTTTTTTTTAAATATGTAATTTAAATATATTTAAATATATTTGGGGAAAAGAGCCCATAATTGACTGCTATATAAAGTCCATCCTTGTTTTTTATTTGAAATGTTTCAATCCAAATTTGTGTCCTCCTAAATATCTCCCCCCATGACCCACCTCCCACTCAGGAAACTCAACATTGGCCACAGCTGCTCCCCACCCCCAAATCCCAGTCTGGGTGCCATCCTGGCCTCTCCTCCGATTCCAACATCAACACCCCTGACCCTACCTCTGGAACCTCCTTCAGGTCTGTCCCCAGTTCTCCACTTATGCTGCCCCTACCCCAGTAGAGGGCCCACCATCACTCATCTCCTCTCTGGTCTTTGCACAACTGAAGTGCGCCTTCTAAACACAATGGGCAATCCGGTCCCTTCCGCTGCTCCAAGCCTTCAGTGGCTCCAAGGGCTTCAGGACAACATCCACACTTCTCACCTGGCATCAACACCTTCCAGGACCTTTCCAATCGCATCACTCATCACTCACTACTTGGAGCCTAGAGCTACACAAGGGCCCTGCGTGTCCCAGCTGGTTCCTGCCACCATGCCTTTGCCCATGCTGTGCTCTCTCCCTGGCATGGCCTTCCCTCTCTCCATTTCTCTACCTTGTGTCCCCATCCCCAACACCCACACCTACTACATCTCCAGATCCTTTGTACATAACACCTTCCAGCCTGGTCCAACTAATCAAGAACTCTGTTCAAGAACATGTGTGCTGGGAACACAGCACTGAGTCAGACTGTGATACTGCCCTCAGTGCCCGATCTGGTGAAAAAGACAAAGATACAGATGATGAAATACTGTTTTGATGATGTGGGGATGAAGGACACTTACTGGCTTGCGTTCCAGAAGAAACCCTACCATAGCCAGAGAGGCCAAGGAAGGCTTCCTGGGGAGACAAGCCTAGAGGGGAGAAGGTACTCAGCCAGCAGCGAAGGACGATTCAGCAGGACAGAGAACACAGCATTTGCAAAGGCGGCGGGGTGCCCCTTCCAACAGGGGCCTAGCCTAGCCTCAAGAAGTCTCCTCCCAGTGGCTCCTAGGCTGGGAGCATTTCCAGTTCTTCAGAGCACTGCCCAAAGGAAAGCTCTCCATGTGGACGAAGATTTATTTATTTGGTGGTAAAGTGAAAGCCAGGCTGGAGTAGGGCAGAAATAGGACAGAAAGGATTACAAAGAGGCAGGGAGAGGACGGCCTTCTCCGGCTCTGGGGTCCCTGAGCCAGCAGCTGCCCCCAACTCAATGCTCCTTCAACAAAGGTGCCTCCCACAAGCACACAGTGAGTGCCTACTGTTTACCAGTTTTGTGCCGGATGCTGGGATACCGCTGCAAAGATGCAAAAGCCTTGCTGTCAGCCAGAGACAGAGGCACCCTAGGCAGGGACAGGCCAGAGGGGCTGGTGCTGAGGTGGTAAGAACCCTGGGGGCCAGGAGAGCCCAGAGGAAGGCCCTGACCTAGCCTGGTTGGTGTGGGGGGCAGTGAAAGGGGATAGGCAGAGACGGCTTCCAGGGGAAGAGGGCCAGGAAGAGGAAAATGTGTAAAGATGCTCCCCAGCCATGCCTTGCACCCCTGGGTGGGTACAAGTCTGCAGTCCTCAGGGGTCCCAACATGGGACAACCTCTGTGGCTCTGCCCCTTCCATCCCTCAGCTCCCACCCCTGGCAGCCCACTTCAGACCTTCTGCTGCCTCTGAGTCCTTGTCCTTGCAGACAGCTCTGGTCAACCTCCTCCTCTGGGGTCCCCTTGAGCACAGACTCATCCATGCAGCCCCTCTCTGCCCACCCACATCTGGTCCAGGGCAGAGAGGCCAGGTGACTGCATAAGTGGAGTTCCCCACGTGGCAGAGATGCCCGCCTGCCCTACTGCTGGTCCTCATCTTGCAAATGCTCCCCTTGGAGGTTCCCTGTCCTCCCGCATGGGGGAGTCCAGTACTTCTCTCCTCTGTCTCTCATGGTTTTCTGCTTCAGGACAAGGGGATAGGGGCT
>NW_024424675.1:23835387-23859486 GCF_017311325.1 Ursus maritimus | reverse complement strand
GTGTTGGGGGTGCTGGGGGTTACAATTGGAATAGCAGAAATTGCTGGGCTGTCTTTTATAAGCCCTGAAGGGTGTGTCTGGCCCCAGTTTTGCCTGAGCTCTTTAGAATGTGGGATACATGGGGCGCCTGGCTAGTTCAGTCAGTGGAGCATGCGACTCTTGATCTCAGGGCTGTGAGTTCAAGCCCCACATTGGGTGTAGAGCTTATTAAAAAAAAAAAAAAAAGGCTGTGGGGTACTCGATGCTTTTGCCTATAGCTTTGGCCTTGGTCATGGCTGCTGGGGCAACAGGAAACTGTTCCATGCCTCCTCTAGTATGTGTGCGAAATGTATAAACTCTGGAAGAGCAGGGACAGCATCTGCCTTATTCATTGTTATATCCCCAGTGACTACTGTGGTGCCTGACATAGTAGGTGCTCAGGAAACATTTGTGGGGGGAAAAGAAAGGGAAAAAGGGAGGAGAGGAAGAAGGGAGGAAGAAAAAAAAAAGAAAGAAGTAACTTTGAAAGAGTCTTCCAGATCCCAGAAAGCAAACCCTCTCTCCTTCAGCCAGGTGGAGAAGATGCACTTTTGGGGAGCTGTTACTGTTCATTTTTAAAACTTCTGTCAAATGACTCCAAAATTTAATTCCCTCTTGAATGTTTTTCTTTTTTCATTTTCATCATCCCCCGTCTTTTTAACACTCACTGTTGAGTCTCCTGTTTGGAGCGGTTGATTGAATTGTGGCTCTGGGGACTTGCAACAGTCATTTCAGACACTTAGAGTTCCAATCACGCCACCACCATGCCAGCCCCCCTTTAGCGCCAGAGAAACCACCTCTTATGAGAGCCGATTATATCTTTACAGCCCAGAACGCCACGCTCTAAAACATGGGCTGTAGAAATTCTCCGTGACTAATGTATGTCCGATGAAAATATAAAAAGTCCTCTCTAACGGGAGAAGGGCTGACTGGAAAGACCCACATGCTGGTGAAGTTCTGTGGCGGACATCATACAGGGCCTGGGGCTGGAAAAGGCTGGGAGCTCCCCTGCCCAAGGAGGCAGACTGTGCAATCGCTCAGGGCTCATGTAGGCTCCCCAGTCCTCCTGCCACAGGGGAGGCAGCCAGAGGGAGGCAGAGCAATAGAGCATCTTCTGTGTGCCAGGCACTAGGCTAGGCACAGTCTCATGGAATCCGGAGAACCGGCTTCATGAGGGGTTATTTATTATCACCCTTTTGCAGAAGGGGCTTCCTGTGGGATCTCAAAGGATGGAGAGGAGTTAGCTGGGGGAAGAGGGCAGTCCTAGAAAGGAAATACATGAAGAGGGAACAGCACGTGCACAGGCAGGAGGCAATAAATAGAATAAAAGCAGTTTGGTATTGCTGAAGCAGGAAGAGAGGAAGGATGAGGCGGGAGGAGTGAGTGGGAGTGAAGTCACACACAGTTCAGTGGACTTTGCAGAGTGGGGAAAGGACTGGGAGATGCCAGCCAGGAGATGAAGCCTGGAGGGATGTGTCATGGAGACAAAGTCAGCAGGAATGGGTGACTGATTGGATGTCCAGGAAGGCTGAGGGGAGGAGAGGACCCAAGGATGGCACCCGGATTCCAGTCTCCAGGGCTGATGGTGGGGCTGCCTCTGACTCGGGGACCCACAGGAGGCACAGGTCAGCGGAAAGATGCTGCATTGCACCGTGCACGTTTGGGTCATGGTGCTTACAAGGCGTGAGCCCAGGATGAGAGGGTCTGCCTCAGAAGCGGTCTGGGGCCAATTTAGAGGCACAGCTGTCTGTTGCCAGTTATCTTAAAGCCACAGAGCACAAAGGCTCACCTAGGAAAGTGTGGGTGGGGGCTGCAAATGAGCAGCCACTGGCTTCATCTGTCCCACAAACAAGTTCAGTATGGCCTGCGCGGTATTTTAAAAAGATTTGGAGCCAATGTTTAAAAATTATACTCACTTAGGGCGCCTGGGTGGCTCAGTCAGTGAAACTTCCACCTTCGACTCAGGTCATGATCTCCTGCTCAGCGGGAGGCTTAATCTATGGAGCCACCCAGTCGCCCCAGGGCTGCTGTTTTTCAAGCAAAAGAGGAAAATGTATATCTCTGTAGATGCCGACACAATTCCTTTGCACTTAATATGCAAAACAAGTCTGTGTCAAAAGCCCAGGTCAGCCCTCTTCTCTCATTCACAAGACCCGCTGGCAGTCCGTGATCTGCAGAGACAGACCAGACAGAGAAAAAGAGAGAGGGATCAGACATGGAAGGTGACACAGGATGTGCCAGGGGAGAGACTTTTAAGGAGAGAGTGATCCTTATCGTTTAAGCTGGAGTTGAGTCAGGTAAGGCCCGATTCATTTGTGACATGCACAAACACGCAAGGCCACACGTGCATCCACACACAAAGAATGCACATAGACACGTGTGTGCGTACACACATGCAGGCACATGGACACATGCACTCAGGAATAAAGACGCGTGTCTGCACAAACACAGGCATGCAGGCCCCTGTATGTTCACAGAGCCTCCGGAATCTGCACCCTCCCAGGGATCCGTGCTCACACCTAATGAAGCCCTGCCAGTTCCAAACCAGCAACTCGTAACTAAATAAATATGATAAACACTTCCCCTCCAGATGGCTCTGCACGCACACCCACTCCTGCTCGGAGGGATGGCACATCCTATGCCAATAAATCCTCCTGTTTGAAAACATTTGCCTTCTTAATTGACCCGTTTACGGGTAAAATATGTTTCTGGGTAGTGCTTTGCCAGGAGGGGACACTGAGATGCCCACTCGCCCCGGGCTCAGCACAGACACAGGACTTAGCGCTGCTGGCACCACACAGGTCCATCCACAGAGACAAGACCCAAAGGGGAAGGGTCTCAGGACTGCCAGGGAGGCTCTCTCCATGGCTTTTTCCTCTCTGTGCCTCAGTTTTTTCCTCTGGGTACACATTTCTTGAGCTTACGGCATGCCGTGCTATCTGAGGTCCTTGGAGGAATCCCGCTTCACACTTCCCTTTCTTGGGCAGCAGAGGTGAGGTGTGATAACTATGATAATCCCCCTAGTGGGTTGAATGGCAGCCCCCCCAAAAGATCTGTCCACATCCAAATCCCTGAAACCTTTGAATGTGACCTTATTTAGAAAAAAAAAAGATCTTTGCAGATGTAATTAGATTAAGAATCTTAAAATGCTATCATTCTGGATTACCCAGGTGGGCTCTAAATCCAATGACAAGTACCCTTATAAAAAACAGGAGAAGACACACAGAGGAGAAGTTAATAGGAAGGCAGAGCAGAAACTGGAAGCTACGTACCCCGAATGCCAAGGCTTGCTGGCAAATTAGGTAAAGAAGCTTCTCGCCAAGAAGCCCTGCTGATATCTTGAGTTCAGACTTCTGGTCTGGACTGTGAGAGAATAAATTCCTATTGTTTGAAGTCACTCAATTTGTGGTAATTTGCTGCAGCAGCCCCAGGAAATTAATATTCCCCCTCTTCTAGGTGGGATATGACGACCCAGAGCTGGGACTCAAATTTTCATTTGGTCTTTACTCTGACAGTTCACAGTTTCCAAAGGAGACTCACACTAGAGATGGGGAAACTGAGGCCCAGAAAGGACAGGTGTCACGTGGTGACAAAGCAAGGACCAGAACCCAGCATGCTGCCCCTCCTCATGCCGCACCCCCAGCCATTTCCTTATCAGGAGCAGAGTGGGTGGATGCACAGCAAAGGACAGCCCTGAGGGGAGGTTTTCTCTCAGGATGCCATTCTGGGACCCACTGAGGAAGGACAGGAAAGAGAGCCCCTTAGGGGTCCCATTTTCCTCTGCTCTAAGATGAGCCCAGGACGAGTAAATCATGACAATCCCTCATAGCCACTTTCCGCTGAGCGCTCAGGATATGCCAAGTGTCTTGGCAACCTCTCCTTCCACGCGCCCACCCTCGCCTGGGGAGATGGGTGATGACATCTGTTCCCCACCTTGCTCAGGTGGAAGAGTAAGGCCAGAGAGACAAAGCCACACACTGGGTCACATGGCTGGTCACCAGCAGGGCTGAGATTTGAATTCAGGTCTGTCTGCTTCAAATGCCACTTGGCCGTGTCACTTCACAGGTGAGAGAGCCAGGGCACCTTCTAGGGGCTGGGGAGCAGCCACGCCACCAGGAGCAGAGTGAGGCCTGAGTCCTCTTTCCTCTCTCACCCATAATGAGCTGGTGTACGGCTCCGTGGCCCCGGTGTGCTCAGGTCACCCACTGTGTGACCTTGGCCAAGTCACTCCCCCCTCTGAGCCTCCCTTTTTCTCATCTGTAAAATGGGGTACATAATAACAGCCACTCCTATGGGTTTTTGTGAGGACTGACAGAAAGAAAAACGAAAAAGCCCTCAGTAACATGTTGAGCATCCAGTAAGTGCTTAATAAATGCCGGTTGGCATTAAAGTCAGCTTTAGAGGCCAGTGAGAGAAAGCATATAGCCTCTGGCCATGGAAAGTCATTTTATGACCAAAGTGAGGCCAGGATGTCAGGCTATGGCTCTGCCTCTGTGCTCACCACTAGCATTCCTCCCCAAAGGACACATACCCTCTGCTTGTGACTCAGCCCAACTGCCCTTCTGAGAGTTGAGTGGTGCCCAAGAGAGATGTACACAGTCAGGGAAGGGGAGAAAGCAGAGAAGGGAATGCTGGTGGAGAGGGCTCCCCCAACCAACACCCAGCTCACCTTTCCTGGAGGTATGCAGTGCTCAGAATAGGTGCTCAGAATAGGCAGCCTCAGTGACATCCTCTCCCCTCTTCACGGAAACATCGTCTGGACTGATAACCAATGTGACAGCTGAGGGTTCAGTCTGGCTAATGGGAACAGAAACTAGATCATTAACATTAGCTAAGAGGGGTTGGCTAAGGTTCAATGTAGGAAGAAAAGGAAAATGGCAAAATTGCCACCAAACCAGGTCCATTGAAGTCGCCCTGTTCTGCAGACAATCAATGATCATGTGGGGTTCCCATGCAGACCAAACATCTACTCTTTTTTTTTTTAAGTACTCTCTACACCCAGTGTGCTTGAACTTACAACCCCAAGATCAAGAGTCACACACTGCACTGACTGAGCCACCCAGGTGCCCCTAAACTTTTTTTTTTTTTAGATTTTATTTATTTATTTGAGAGAGAGAGAGAGAGAGAGAGGAAGAGCACGTGTGGGGTGGGGGGCAGAGGCAGGGGGAGAAGCAGACTCCCCACTGAGCAGGAAGCCCAATGCGGGGCTTGATCCCAGGACTCTGAGATCATGACCTGAGCCCAAGCAGATGCTTAAACAACTGAGTCACACAGGTGCCCCCAAAACTATATTTTTTGAAATATATAATGAGTTTCCCTATGAGATCTCCATCTCATTTGACTAAATGATTCTGTTACCAAAAAAAATTGAAAACCCCTATCCTGGTCCAACTTTCCTTTTCATCAATAAATTCATTTATTCAACTAACAAGTGTTGAGCCTACCACGTGCAGACACACAGTGGTGCTAAGCACAGGAACACAACAGCCGCTGCTCTCCTGGAACTTAGGGTATGGAGGGAGAGACAGACAGACGTTGCATTAGTAAATGTAGTCTATCCAGTGATAAGAGTGAGGCAGGGGAGCAATGAGGATGTATCACTGAGGAGCCAAGGGTGGGGGGAAGCAAGCCAGGCAGAAGGGTCTTGTGCTTGCTCTTAAAGACAATAGGCAGGCAGCGGAGTGAGAATGTCTAGCCTAGATAGTAAAAGGTCCCCCTGTCTGCTGAGTAGAGAATGGTTTGTAGGGAGTCAAGGAGACAACAGGGAGGCTGATGAAGTCGTGACAAGTGAGAGATGCTGATGGCCTGGATCAACAATAGGGCAAGCTTCATGAGTGTGTGACCTGTGCAACTGCACAGGGCCCTCACTCAGAAGAGCCCCACTTGGTTTAATACCCTGTTGTCACTGTCTTAAAATTCTTAATTTTTTAACAAGGGGCCCTGCATTTTCATTTTGCACTGGCCCGCACAAATTATATAGCAGGACCTGACCACAACAGAGACAAGATTTCTTAAAACACTCCAAGTCATAAACAGATCTTTTCCCACTGGTATGCTGGAGCCAGCTTGTACCAGTTCCCAAGAGCCAATTGTTCAATTTTAAGGAATTATGTTGTCTTGTTGGTATCTTGAAATTGGCCATGCTGTGAGTATTTACACCATGGAAATCAGCACACCTTTCAAGTCGGGGCCTTTTTTCTCTGAACGTGGTTCTTCATCAGTGTTTCCCAGAGTGGGTCCACTGCCCACTTTGGCAGTTAAAAATATAGTTTCTAGGCACCCCTCCCCAGACTTGCTGGGTCACCTGTTGAGTGATTCTGGGGGCCCCCTAAAGCTGGAGAGCCAGGGCAGCAAGGCCCTACACAATGGGCCCACAAGTTTCACAAAAGGAAAAACCGGTTTGGGGGGATTGGAAGAGGAAACTGGCAGAGGTGTGGGGGTGTCCAGTCAACAAGAGAGCAGAAGGACAGCCTTTGGGGGTCTGTACCCTTGGGGGCCCAGCTCCAGGTCAACAACTGAAGTCCCCAGACTGGGCCTCACCCTTACCTTTCCATGTGGGGCCCAAACCAGAGGGGGAGATATCACCCACAATGCTGCCCTCCTTTGTAAGAGTTTGGGGGAAGGGCAGGAACCTCCAATAGAGAGACCTACCCAGAGGATGAGGGAGGAGCGCACACCCCCAGCACCTCTCCCTCCCACAGCCCCCAGCAAATAAGGTGCTCAGGAAATAAGGACATTACTACCATTGTTGTTGTCCTAATGGCCCCACCTCAAGGCTGGCTTGTCCATTTCTCCTACACCTCTCCTTTCAACCCCCAGGCCCTGGAAGGAGCTGAGACACACCACCCATCCCTCTCCCATATAATCAGATGGTCCCCCGCAGCCTCTCATCAGAGGACCCCGCAAGGCAGGGCGGGGAAGGGATTCTAAGCACATACACACCCCGTCCCCGCCCGGGCTCCCGCTTCCTTTCGCCTCTCGCTTCAGGGGTGCAGACCACCCGGGAAGAGCCCATCCTCCCCGGAAGGTTCCCCACAGCGCGGGGTCTCACTCCCTGGGAAATGGCGCCACCTACAGGCCCCATGGAGAGTTGCGGCGTCGGCCCCTCAAATCCGGGAGGAGAGGGCAGAGAGGATCCCATACTCTTTAGGGACCTGGAGCGTGCTCCATCACTGGACCGCAGCATCACATTGCCTCCCATTGTCCCCGTACCTAGGAGGAGCCGTGGCAGCGTTCCCCAAAATGTTCCGCAGAACCCACACCCTGGTCAAGAAGTTTGGAAAATGTCCCTTGAAGATTCTCCATGCACATTTGCCCCTGATGTCTGACTTGACTCTTCAGTTTCCTCAATGAACATTAAGGCCATGAGAAAGTTATTCTTTCTAGACCTCAGTTTCCTCATCTGCAGAATGGAGGTTGCACTAGAGGATGTTGCACTAGAAGAGATTATCTCAAAAGCTAGGTGGAATTCGCAGACTTTAATGAGAAAGAGAATCCCGTGGAAGCATGTTTAAAATGCAAGTTCCAGGGCCCCATCCCCCAAGCAATTCCGATCTATGCAGGAATCTGCATGTTGAATCAGTCCCCAGGAAATTCTGATGCGGATGTTCTGCCAAATGCAGGATGAGACCAGGCCTTCAAGGAGGCTGGAAAAGCAGGCAGGGGTCTGCCGGATCCTGCTGGGAGGGTGGAAGCTGTGATTCTGTCTAGAGGGCAATAGAAGCCACTGAGTTTTTATTTTTTATTTTATTATTATTTTTTAAGATTTTTTATCTGGGGCGCCTGGATGGCTCAGTGAAAAGATAAGTGTCTGCCTTCGGTTCAGGTCATGATCCCAGGGTCCTGGGATTTAGCCCCGCATCAGGCTCCCTGCTCAGCAAAGAGCCTGCTTCTCCCTCTCCACCTACTGCTTCCTCCCTGCTTGTGCTCTCTTACTCTCTCACTCCCTCTAAATAAATTTTAAAAATATTTTTTTTAATTTATTTTTTAAAAAGATTATTTATTTATTTATTTCTAGAGAGGGAGAGAGTATGAGCGGGGTGGGGAGGAGCCAAAGGAGAGGGAGAAGCAGACTCTCTGCTGAGTGGGGAGACTGATGCGGAGCTGGACCCCAAGACTCTGGGATCATGACCTGAACTGAAGGTAGATGTTTAACCGACTGAGCCACCCAGGCGCCCCAAAGCCACTGAGCTTTTAAACGGGAGAGACAGCTCTTTAGAAAGATAACTCTAGCTCTGGCTACTATGAAGGACTGGGGCCCTGGAGAGGCAAGAAGGGTGGCAGAGAGACCATGAAGGTTACTGCTCAAGTTGCTCAGTTGAGATTTAATGGTGTCCTGGACCAGGTGGTAGCCATGGATGGGACGGAGGGGGGACAGATTTCAAAGGTAAATCCTTTAACTCCTTTGAAATACAGGAAGACAACATTGAAATTTCTGATTATCTATATTTCTTATCCCAGACTTTTATTTTTATTTTTTAAAGATTTTATTTATTTATTCTACAGAGATAGAGACAGCCAGCGAGAGAGGGAACACAAGCAGGGGGAGTGGGAGAGGAAGAAGCAGGCTCATAGTGGAGGAGCCTGATGTGGGGCTCGATCCCGTAATGCCGGGATCACGCCCTGAGCTGAAGGCAGACGCTTAACCACTGTGCCACCCAGGCGCCCCTATCCCAGACTTTTAAAACCTCATGGGATTGTATATGTATTATGTATACAATTTATTATTAGTAGAGTGGTATATATATATATATATATATATAAAATGTACATATATATTTGTATTATATATAATATATAGAGAGAAGGAAATATATAGATAGGTAGATATAGATAGATATAACATATACCCAAAAGAATTCTCTGGATGGGGTGGGGTTTGGAGACAAGATGAGTTAATTCAATTCCTGGCACATAGTAAACACTCTGTCAGCGATCTCGGCAGATTGTATCTTCCAGAGATAGGCCCAATGATACCTTCTGTCCTCCATGGTCTTTTAGAACTAGCCATGCCCTCATCAAGAAGTGGAGTCCAGGGGCAGCTGGCTGGCTCAGTCGGAAGAGCCTGTGACTCTTGATCTCCAGGTTGTGAGTTCAAGCCCCATGTGGGGTGTAGAGATTACTTAAATAAATAACTTAAAATAAAAAGAGAGAGAGAGAGATGGAGTCTAATTCCCCTCCCCTTGAACCTGGGAGGATCTACAACTCACTCATAACCAGCAAAATGCACTGAAGTGGCTCTGCATGACTTCTAAAGCAAGGTCATAAAAGTAATGCACCTTCCTCACCCTGGCTGGGACAATCCCTTTTAGATCCCTGAGCTTGGACTACATTGAGGCTCTGGTGCTGAGGAAACCCAAGCCACATGGAGAGGGCACGTGCTCCTGCTGCCAGTCCCAGCGGAGGTCCCAGCCAATAATCAGCATTAACCACGACAAATACCAAAGGACTGAAGAGGCCTTCGGATGATTCCAGCAGTTGAAGTAATCACCAACCTTCAGGTCTTTGCAGGTGAGGCTCCAGTTATCAGAGAACAGAGACAAGTGGCTCCCACTGGGCCCTTTCCAAACTTCTGACCACAGAATCTGTGAGCATAACGAAATAGTTGCTTTTCACAACTAAATTTCAGGGTGGTTTATTGTGTAACAACAGATAAGCAGAACTGCCATTGTTACGTACCATGGTATCTTTGTCCACACTTTCTGTGAGGAAACAAAATGTCCCCTTCATAGCCGCCCACGCTGAGGAGGGAGAGAAGGAAACAGAGGTAGTGAGATGGCTTGGGGGGGAAATAGGCAGGGTCTCAGGGTGGGGAGGGCAAACCAGCCCCAGAGGGGTCCCACCTTCAAAAGCCCCTTATGGACGGAGCCTGACTCTGCTGCATGGTTCTGACACCACCGTTCCATTCCAGGTCACATTGGATGATTCTAGATCCTGTTGCCTGTGGCCTTTTTGCTCTCGCAGGAAGATTCCCAAGAGAGTTGGCCTCATCTTTGGACCCAAGCATTTGGTCCCATTCAGAGTTGGTACCTTCTGAGGGAGACAGGGAAGAGACTCTGTGAGCCTGCCCCTCCCCCACGACTGTGGCAAGGAAGGGCTGGGGGGAGAGGGGGGTTGGATTCTTGTGGCTCTACTGCTCCCCAGCTCTGTGAGCCTGGGTTTTCTTAGCTATAAAATAGGGCAATGTGTGGTCCTACCCTGAAATAGTTCTTGGGTGGATAAAATAAGATGAAGGAGATTAACTGCTTGTTCTTAGTAAATACCTCCTTAATACTTGCCATTCTTTTAGGTTGTTGTTCTTATTGAAAAACAACAAGTCCAGGCAAGTAACATTACTGAGCAAGAGAACAGATGTCTGCTCTAAAAGGGGGGACCTTTCCCCTCCGCTTCAGCCCAGAGTTGCCCTGTGGGAATTTGGGCCCAATTTAGCCAGAGCCTCATGGAAATCTAGCTTGGGATCGATGCAGTCTTGGCTGTGGAACCCAAAGTTCTGTGCTTCTATCCCAGCTCCACCTGACTCCTCTGTTGTCTGAGCAAGGCCAGGATGCAGCTTAGCAGGAAGGAAGGAAGCTGTTTCTGCAGGACCCGGTACCCAGGGCAGACAGGAAGAGACCTGGATAGAGAGACAGGGGAGTTCAGTTCACGTCTTAGTTCTACCAGTATTTGCTATGGGACCTGAAGTACCTTGGTGCCTTCGTTTCCCCATCTGTAATTCATTTCATAAATACTTTTTAAAAATATTTTATTTATTTGTTGAGAGAGAGAGTGAGTGTGAGCAGGGGAAGAGTCAGAGGGAGAGGGAGAGAATCTCGAGCAGACTGCGTTGAGTGTGGAGTCCAACACCAGGTTCCCACAACCCTGAGATCATGACCTGAGCCGAAACCAAGAGTCAGACGCTTACCTGACTGAGCCACCCACGCGCCCCTCATTTCATAAATATGTAACTGAAGGACTACTGACTCTGTGTCATTGACCAGCCCAGGCCCACAGGAAGCCCAGGGTGGCCTCCAGACATTTGCACATGCCACTGAAAACTATCTTAGCTCCTGTCTTTCACTGTTCCCCTTGCTGAGTCCTTAACACCCCTCAATCTTGGCTAAGACAGTATTTCCTCTCACAAGCCCTCCTGGGGCAGGTACCCTCTTCTCAAAAGGTTTCACTACACTGACTACCCAGCCTGTCATGGCAATGATGATGAAGAGGATGATGAACTAATCTTCTCCACCACACCATGAGCTGGTACAAAGATGTCCAAAATACAGTTGCTGAATGGCCTTCATGGAATAATCAATTCATCTGCTTCTCCTGTCACTAGCAGTGGGACCCAAAGTTTCCCTGAAGCCTCAGTTTTCACATCTAGCAAGTGGGGCTCATAATAGCTGGGCTTCCCACCTCTACCTCAACAGAACTCTCTAAGCCTTGCTTGTGCTTTACAGGCCATGACCTCACAGCTCTATGAGGCAGTACAGTGAATTGAATAGTGTCCCCCCAAATTCATGTCCACCTGGAACCTCACAATGTGACCTTATTTGGAAATAGGGTCTATGCAGATATAATTAAAGTAGAGATGAGATAAATTGAAGATGAGATCATATTGAATTAGGGTGGGCCGTAACAATGACAAGTGTCCTTATAAGAGACAGGAAAGGACACACAGACACATAGAGAGGAAAGCCATGAGAAGACGAGGCACAGACCGGAGTGATAGAGCTACAAGCCAAAGAATGCTAGGAGCTACCTGAAACTGGAAAAGGCGGGGAAGGATCCTCCCTAGGGCCTCTGAGGGCAGCGTGGGCCTGCTGATTTTGGACTTCAGACCTCTTAAGCTGTGAGAGAATAGATTTCTATTGTTTTAAGGCACCTGGTTTGTGGTCATTTGTTATGGCGGCACTAGAAAACGAAAACAGACAGGTGTGTTATTACCTGCACATTACAGATGAGAAAACAGGCTTAGGCAATGAAATCACCTCCTGAGGCTCACACAGTCCCTGTGCCAGAGAGGCAGGAGCTGAACCTTGGATGCCAGACTCCAGAGCTTTGTGCTCTTGGCCTCTACATCCTGGCCTGCTGCTGCCCACACACCAGCCCACTGTCCAGTCTCCACTTGGAAGATGCAGGATTTTACCCCATGGTACTGCTGCTTCTAAAACTGCCACCTCTCACTTCACTGAGAGAAATAGGAGGCAGCCTAAAAAGCTTCATCTCTACCCCTCCTCTGGCCCCAAAACTATTGCCTAAGCAATTGATTTTCTTTCCTTCTTTCCCCTACTCTGTCTCCCCTCCGTCCTCCCTCCCTTCCCTGCCTGATTCTTAATGACTGTGTAGACCCCTCAGTCTCACACTCAAGATCCCAGTCTAGCCCCAACCTACCTCTCCAGTTCTACCTCACACCTCTTCTCAAGCAAGCCCTTCTCCCAGTCTAATCTTCCTGAGACAGCCCTCACCTCCCTGCTTTCTTGTCTCCTCTCGCAAGCTTCCCTTGGCCTAGAATGCCCCATCCATCGCAGGCACACATAAAAAATCCATTCCTAGGAGCACCTGGATGGCTCAGTCGGTTAAGCGTCTGCCTTCGACTCAGGCTATGATCCCAGGGTACTGAGATCGAGCCCTGCATCAGGCTCCCTACTCAGCAGGGAGTCTGCTTCTCTCTCTCCCTCTCCCCCTGGCTTGTGCTCTCTCTTGCTCTCTCTCTCTCTGCTCTCTCTCTCTCAAAGAAATAAACGAAATCTTAAAAAAAAAAAAAAATCCACTCCTTCAAGCCTAGGCTCAAATTCCACCTCCTTCTGGCATAACTAATCAACAGCACATCCCCTCTGACCATACACATACTTTCACATGAACGTCCTTGAGTACCTGATCTGTGCCAAGCAGATCTAGGGGGCGAGGAAATGCAGTGACCTCACTGTCTGGTAAGAGAGTGGGGAATCCTAACAAGAGTGTGGGAAGCGGGAAGCAGAGGAGGAAGCCGCAAATCCCTGCAGGAACAAGGCAGGCTGTGCCCATGAGAGGAAGGCCAGGGGACTGAAGCCCAGATAAAGGCTAGGAGGCAGAGAGCACATGTTGTAGGAGACAGGAAATTCTGCATAACAGTATGGGGGAAACATGGGGGAGACGAGGGGAGAGTTTCCGGCTCATGGAAGGTTCATGTGCCCCCCCCCCCCCCCCGCCCAGCTCAGGGGTTGGGGCCCAGGACACCAAACTTTTAACAAGCTCCCTGGGTAATTCCAACACACCTTAGTTTTCCAACCACAGAAAAAGAAAGGGTAGAGGCAGTTTGAAGGATTTGAAAAGAATTCATCATGGGCTGATCTGCTTTTTAAAAGAAATGGACAGAACTAATGTCATCTGTCTGTTTCAGTGTCTGCCTCTGTGGTAGACTCTTGGTGCCACCTAACTCAGCAACCATCCCCTCTTCTCCCTTCCTAACAGAAAGTAATGGGCTCAGAGAAGGGAGGCTCCATCCCTAGCCCAAGGGGAGAATCCTGATTGGACCCTTTTGTACAGTCCCCACTTTCCCAGACTTCTTTACAGCAAGAAATGGCCATGCAACAGTTGTGGTCCATGAGATATAGGGATAGTTTGTGTGGAGCCTTCTGGGAAAAGTTTGCCTCCTGTTAACATGGGCAGAGGTGAAACTCTGGCTATGCTGATCCTCCTGCTTCTAGATCCTGGGTGTGTGATGAAAGGCCATTTAATAACCAAGAGGGACCAAGCCCACTAGGGAAAAGCTAATGTATGGAGGGTGGCAGAACAGAAGGATGCAAAAGTCCTAGTTCTTGAGGACACGGTTGAGCCACTGCCTCAAACCCAGACTCCCCCCCCATGCCCTCGCCTCTCCCATTCAACCCTCCACCAGCCCAAGACGTCTAGTCCTGGGACTATTAGAATGTAAACACCTTGAGGGCAGGGACTTCGCTGCATGCACTCGCAGTGCCTTGAACAATGCCTGGTACACAGTAGGTGCTCAGTAAATATTTGTTGAGTAAGCTCCGAATGGATAAGTAGATGACTTTTCTCTTTATACCAGTCAATTGAGTCATCTGTAGCTTGTAGCCAGGGAATCCTGACACAGTAACTTTTCTCTCCAGGCTGAGAACCTCCTGAAAGCAGGAAAGAGACTGAGCATTACTGAACATTGCAACCCACAGCCTGGCACAAGGACCACATTTAGAGGAATAAACAGTTATTTCTCAGAGGAGCCCCAGACACTGCCCCGAACCTGGTTTCAGGCCTACCAGAGCTGGATAGTTGGGCCTGTGAGTTCCCCTCATCCAGACCTGCGGTGAGAAGCCCCTGAGGCAACCGATGAGAAGAGCTTAAGAATGTTCACTCTGCATCCCCCACATCAAATGATGCCCAGGGGCTACACCAACTGCCCTGAGAGGGCAGGAAGTGTTGCCACTAGATTCTTCTTGAGGTGGAAAGAACGAACTTCTGAGAATAGCCAGACCCAACGTCACCAAAAGTCATGAATTTTCAAGCCACGGTGGTCAAGTCTAATCCTAAGTGTGGCAGCCAGGGTAGATGAGAAACGAGGAGGCACAGGGCATTAGGAACTTCATAGACAGGACCTCCGATGATCTGGTCCTACCCCCTTGTTTCACAGATGGGAAAATGAGATCCAAGGAAAGTGGGCAACTTGCCCCGGGGTACCCAGTGAGGGAAGGCGGTGTTTTGTGAACTCAGGGTGATTGTAATCTTTTTTGGGGGGGGGCAAAGGGAGAAGGAGAGAGAGAATCCCAAGCAGGTTCCACACCCAGCGCTGAAAGCTTAATTGACTGAGCCAGGAGCCCCAAGGTGATTTTAATCTTAAGAGGTTTAGGGATGGGCATTGGAGAAGGGATCCTCTCAAATTCTGCCAATTGGCATGCAGAATTAAGAACAAATGTTCATAGATCCACTTTTTTGAAGAAGGTCCATAGTGTTCATCAGATTCTCCAGGGGGTATAAGACTAAAGAAGAGTAGTGAGAGTGGAAGAGCCTGGGCTAAGGTCACATGGTGAGTCACAGTAGACCTGAGACTACCACTCGTGTCCTAGATTCTTAGTCACTGCCCTACGCTTTCTCTCCATGGGAAAGGCCATTTTCTTCAGTGCACCAATGTACCAGTTGGTTCAATAAGCCAATGCACCAGGTGGGCCTAGTCAGTAGGAAGACCATGGTTTCCAACAGGGGCAGGCTCTGCTGTCCTGAGGGCACTGCCCATGGACACTGACAGAGAAGAACTAGGGAGGACCATGGAACTGCACAAGAACCACTCACTCCTGAACTGTACCCAGAGGGTCCCCAAGTAAGATGAAGGCCATGGATCCATGCCCTCTAGAACTTAAAAACATTTCTAGTAAGATGCACTCTGTTCTTTGGTTCAGATTGTAGATGCAGGTCATGCTCAAGTTTTGTGTAGGTTTCCACAGACTCCACTGGACACCACACTAACCTCGAAAGAGTCAGCTCCCGAAGCAAATGACAGATTGAACACAACAGCAAAGTATGAAAATTAATTGAGATATTTAATAGACAGTGCAAACCATAATTTCATCTGAATATAAATGTATGCACATGTTTCCAATGAGTTATCTATCAGTTATCACAAACAGCAACAAGGACCTTAGAGCTATGTTAGAAAAATGTATAGCTGGGATTTAACTCTACAATCTCACTTGCTCTCAAGAGAATACCATCCATTTCAAATCAGTGTCACAAACTCCAAAAGACCAAGGAAGCAGGAGTAAGGGGTAGGCAGAGTGGTAAACACAGGGGCCAGTACACAGGTGATGGACAGAAATACAGTTCTCAAGGAAACCAAAGTCAGATGCATTATTACAGCTAAGGACAAGGAAAAGCCTATGGCTTTTAAAAAACTTTTCTGGCAGTACCATACAAGTCTTACAAAGAGATGTGCGACAAGTCAACTGACTTAAAAGGACAGAGGCTACATTTTCAGATCATTTCAACTGCAAACGGTCTCCCGCTGGGTGCAGACCATGCTATGCAGAGTGAGCAGTGATGCGGCCCTACTGCTTTGGAGGGAGACTCAGGAGCGATGGAACCTGCCTGCACCATGTCCTGCCTGCCCCGCACACGCACATGCCTGCCCGCTGCACAGGCCACCAGAGTCTGTCTGGGCCCAGCCCGCACTGGACCAGTTACATGGATCCAGCCCAGTTCTCCAATTCCTTCATGTCATCCTCTTCCTCTTCCTTCTTCTTGGCTGTGTGAAGAGAGAAAAGGCTATTTAGGAGGGCTGGTTACAGTGCTCTCAACACATTCTGGCTAAGTGCCAGAGCTGTGCTACATCGTGTCTATAAAACAGCCCTGCCCTTGCACCCAGCCTCATTGCCAGGCTATCGGCAGACTGTTTTTCTGTGCCTGAAAGCTGCAACATAAAACTCCAGATAACGGGCACACATTCCAGGCACCTCCCCTCCACCAGCATCAGGGCCAGGCAAAACAAGAAGAGTCCATCAGAATTCGTCCCAGAGCATTCAAGGAGGGGGAAATCAGGAAGAACCCCAGAGGAGATCTAATCCTTGGCAGCACTCCCCCTCCACTACAAGTGGCTTGAACCACCTCTCCACACCCACGGGTGCCCTCCCCCTTTTAAAAGATTTTATTATTTATTCAACAGAGAGAGTGAGAGAGCACAAGCAGGGGGAACAGCAGAGGGAGTGGGAGAAGAGAGCTCCCCACCAAGCACAGAGCCTGATGCTACAAGGCTTGACCCCAGGACCCTGGGATCATGACCCGAGCCAAAGGCAGATGCTTAACCATCTGAGCCACCCAGGTGCCCCCCACAGGTGCCCCTTAAACAGTGTTTGGGCCCCCTTTGCCTGAACCCACCACAGGCTGCTGACTCAACTTGAGGGGCCATTTCTTCTTGAGGGGGAGGGTAAGAGGACTATAGCCTTGTTACCCTGCTCCCCAGGCTCTCTCTCCACACCAAGTCAAACTTCTGTACCTTTTCTAGAAGTTTGGTGTGGAATACTTCTATCCAAGGGTGAAATTATAGAAGAGGGAGGGGAAAGAAGGAGCAGGCAGAAAGAAATGAAGGTTCTATAGAACCAGGTCTCTAAAAAAGCCAAAGATGTTTCCTTCCCACAGTGGCTACCTCTGAGGCCCCAAGTTTTTGCAGGTGTGCACAGCACAGGATATTAGACAGGAACCAAGATCTTTCCTGGAATTAAACTCTCACACCTTCTCTCAGGGCCTGGAACTTTCTCTTATTTGGTGACATAGGAAAAATCATTCTGGAATAGTGGTTCTCAACGGGGGGGGGGGGGGGGGGGGGGGGGGGGGGTGATGCCCCACACCCTGCAGGGGACATGTGATAGTATCTGGAGACATTTTTGGTTGTCACAACTTGGGGAAGACAGAGCCCAGGGGTGCTGTGTAAACATGTGTAGTACATAAAATAACCCCTCTCCCCTAATACAAACAATTACCTGACTGTGTCAATAGTGCCGAGGTTAAGAAACCCTGTTCTATAGAGAAATGAGGAAAAGACAGGTGATGATGTCTTCGTGGCTGTCATAACAGATCTTCTGTGATTCTCAATCCTGGGCAAACTCAGGACCCAAACTGAGGCCAACCAACCTCAAGATTACCCACTACATGACACTAGGCGTATGTCATGACTGGGTAAGAAGTACTCACTGGGTTTTGATGGTAAGGTTATAGAGGGAACATTTGGTAGAGGGACTGTTTCGGGTCCACTGATTTCCAGCAAATTCTTGTCTAGTTCCTCCTGTTCTAGTTCTTCTAATTCTGCCATGAGCTCATCCTGGTAAAGGAAACACAAGAGTGAGAGATATGTCCCTGGGAATCCTACCTCCTGCAGCAGTCCCTCTTTCCTGATGACTCAGAGGACACACAACCCTTCTAGGAAGGTCGGAAGCAAGATGAACTCCAGGTCCATACTCTGTGACTCAAACCCTAAACATGGTTCTACTGGTGAACATAATACACTGTCAGGCAGTTACAGAGTCTATATCCAGTGTCCTCCACTAGCTGTCAGCATTTTGAGAGAAGGGACTGCATCTTTTCATTCCTCTTTCTTTATCTCAGAACTGGGTATACTCAGTGAATGTTCAGGAATATTTGCTGAATCAAAATTAACTTGACCAAGTCCATCAAATTTCGGTCTGAAAACATGAAGACCCTGGTGCTGGGAGCCATGTCTAAGAGCCACAGGCTGTTTTCTCAGCTATATAGTGGGAATCAGACAGCACAAAGAATTAGGTTCAATGGAGAGGACCTGACTTTCAGAAGACTCAACTCTAACACAGAATGAAATATCTTCAACAGGGCCTGTTACTGTATTTTAAAAACCCAAGAGATTCAAAATCCCAGTTGCTACAGCAGAAACTTGTAGGTGGCCAAGTTCCAGATGGATCCCTCAGGGGTCAGATATAAATGCTCCTTCCTTGGCCTCATCTTTACCTCAAATCAGAGTTGCACAAGGGCAAATCCTGTAACCTTCTGCAAGGAATGGTCACCTCAGCTGCCCCTGCTCTGAGCCCAGGTCCCCCATGAAATGTGTAAGTTAATTATTTATTGAAACCAATTATTGACCTGAAGCCTGCTGAGGGGTCCCAGTGAAGGTCCCTTTACTCAACCTAAACTTCTATCCCAAAGAGTGAAAGCCATTTCTTAAAATCCAGAATTAGGGAGAGTTAATACCACGCCCTATTGATGTCTAAGACTCCGGAGGAATGAGAACTGGTGATTTCCAAACCACACATACCCTGCCGGAGAGCCTTCAACAGCACATCAAAGGGCGGCCCGGGTGTCATTTGTGAAGCTTATGTAAACTGCATGAAACCACTCACCTCATCAAACTCTTCTCCAAATCCTACAGGTTTTGAAATAGCTGTTGAAATCTCCTCTGCAAGTTCTTGCTGGTCAGCAATGTCCTGCATTAACTCATCAACTTTATCAATGTCCCTTTAAATGAAATGGACAGATGTCATATTGGACGATTGGTCTTTGTAAAGAGGGTCTTTGAGGCAGGAACAGAAACCCCACTGCACACAATCTGGTCCCTACCCCTACCCCCTATAATTATTCCCTGTGAGGAATTACTTGTTTGTCTTTATTATCTTTCTCCCCTTTTAAAAGAGAATCACAGAAGCAAGAGGATCAAAGTGTTCTTAGACATCATCTAGTCCAACACCCTAAGGAAATAAGGCTTAGCGAAGTTAGATGCCACATTCATGATCTCTCATGTAAGCTAGTAATAAATATGTCAGATGAGACTAGACGACTTTAACTCCTGAGCCAATAGCTCTTATTCAAGCTCAAGGGCAACTCTGTAACTCTGTACAGTGAAAGATAAAATCCCAAATTACAAAATATAGCTGTGCCACTTGATAGGTCCTTCCCATCTACTCAAATCCACTTATGGCTCCTCTAGTAGGCCCCAAAAGAAAGGGAAACATGCAGAATTACTTTCTGTGCACTGCTGATCTTATAAACATACAATTAATCAGTACTTCAAAGCATGCACAGTGGGTTACTAAGATGTGCTCTGTGCTAGGCATCTTGGAGAACACAGAAATGGAGCAGACGTGGGCCTAACTTAGGAAGCTCAGTTCAATGAACATCTACCCTCAGATAATACCTCACTTATTTAAAGGCTACTTTTTCTGCAACCCCACATTTCTAGAGCAGAGATCAGCAAACTTTTCCTGTAAAGGACCAAACAGGAAATATCTTAGAATTTGTGGGCCATACAAACTGTCATGAACAGTCAACCCTGCTATGTAGCACAAAAGCAGCCACAGACAATATGTAAATTAATGGGCATGACTATGTATCCATGAAACTTTATTTACTAAAATAGGTGGCAGGCCCAAAGGCTACATTCTGCCAATCCCTGTTCAAGAATATGGCTGAGTACTGCCAAGGAAGTGAAAAGGGCTTCAAACACTCCCCAAATATATGCTGCCAAGTCCAAGCACTACAACAAATGCAGAATTTGTTCATGGGAGAGGACCTCATTTGGAACCTAGTGTTACCCTGGCCTTTAATTACAACTGTAACAAGGTTGGTTATCTAGTTTCTTAGGCCACTGTACATGAGAAGTAGTCACATACAGGAAGAATTGCTAAGGTCAGGAACATTGTTTTTAAAGATTTTTTTTAAGTAATCTCTATACCCAACTTGGGGCTCAAACTCACAACCCCAAGATCAAGAGTCACATGCTCTACTGACTGACCCAGGCACCCCAAAAACACTGTTAATATGACAGCCAAAGACTGAGAGCAAGAGAGGAGCCAGAGAATTCCATCAAAAGCAAATATAGGAACAGAGAGATCTGAAGCCCTTGGATGTACCATGCTTTTCAGGACTGCTGACAGCATCAGGAAAAAGACACGAACACGGATTCTAATCCCAGTTCTATCCAAGCTCATCCATAACCCAGGGCAAGTCACCTCCCCTCTCTGGGACACAGCTTCCCCACCTTGATAATCAGAGGCCTAGGTGAGAGGACTTTCTAAGGACTTTTCTAGCTAGAAACTCTGCCCATCACAATAACTCTGAATCACTCAGAAATACTGTTTCATTCTATGAAATCTTCTTTTTTTTAAGTGGGTCCATGCTGGGTTCAAGCCCCAACACAGGGCTTGAACTCACAACCCTGAGATCAAGACTGGTGCCGAGATCAAGCGTTGGACGCCTGGGGCGCCTGGGTGGCACAGCGGTTAAGCATCTGCCTTCGGCTCAGGGCGTGATCCCAGCGTTCTGGGTTCGAGCCCCACATCAGGCTCCTCTGCTATGAGCCTGCTTCTTCCTCTCCCACTCCCCCTGCTTGTGTTCCCTCTCTCGCTGGCTGTCTCTATCTCTGTTGAATAAATAAATAAAATCTTAAAAAAAAAAAAAAAAAAGAGTTGGACGCTTAACCGAGCCACCCAGGCACCCCGAGATCTGCTTCTTTAGGCAACAGGGTACAAAATCCATTTTAAAAGGAGTTCTAAAAAAGAATGCAAATTAAAACAAACTCAGGTGTTTGAATGGATAAATCAATGGGTCGCCCAAGGCCATGTCCTGGGATTGAGGTCCTGCCACATGGATGCCCCCCCTCCACCAGTGGGTAGCCACGTACATGTTGTCGTGGGCAGCCTTCATGGCCTTAGCAGCATAGCCCATGTTCTTGAGCACCTCGGTGTTGGTATTGGCATTCTCCAGGGCCTCCCGCTGAAACTCGATGGTTGATAGTGTGCCATCGATCTGCGCCAGCTGCTTTTCATACCTCTTCTTGCGCTTCAGTGCCTGGAGGGCCGCTGCATGGGGAAGAAAACAGGGTTTGAGAGAGCCTGACACTGAATAGCCTAGAGTTCCCTTGAGTCTTTGCCCTAATTGTAATAAATGCACCTCATTTGTTGCTTCCACTATAACACAGGGTTAATAATCTCTTCTACACAAAGAACACATTCAATTTTCTATGATACTTCACATACTTCAAAGTGCAGCAAAGCACACAAGCTCAAGTTTATACTGTATAGCCACAACCCCACAAATCACAGCATCGAGAGGTACCGAGACAGAGAATGTTTTGAGGACATACTGCTTTAGGTTCAAATCCCAGCTCACAGACTTAGGTGAGCTACTTAGCTTCCCTGATAGGTTCCTTGTGAAGAGTAAGTGAGATAATATGTATGGACACTTAGCACAACTTAAACATAGTGGATGCCAAAAAACAGCACCTCTAATTATTATAAAGCAGCTTTAAAGTATCATTTTATGCCAACTGAATTATAAAAACAATAAATAATAACTATACTAAATACTGGATAAGTGAGGGTTAAAATGCTCTCTCACACATAGCTGACAGCTGTAAGCTGATATACTGATTCTGAGAAGCAACATGGCAACACATAGCAACAGCCATAATGTTGTTCCTGCCCTATGACCCAGTAACTTCCTTCTGGAAATGTGTTCAACAAAAGCAAAAATCCTCATGCCCAAAGATGGTTACTGTAGCATTTTCTATCATAGAAAACACAACACAACTAAAATAAAGACAGAATTCCCTGCTAGGGACAAATCTAGAGTCTGACCCATTTGGTCAAGTCAATGTCATCATCTGTCTATATCTCTCTATGCTTCCTGGCCTGTTAAGGCTGTAGAGATCATCTTGTTCTTAGATCCAGTCAGGGCAGGCAATTTGACCAAGGTGAATCTGTGGTAGAGCAGGAGCCAAAAGCACACCTCCCTACTCACAACCCAAGGTTCCTTCCCCTTACCATCTCAATTTCCCTCTTTGTACCTAAAGGTATCTTCAGTACACATCTTAGATGGGCATCAAAGCCAGAACGAATGGGTCCCTACCTTGGCCTGGATAGCACTAGTCTTAGACACATATGAACACTCATATGCACCCACACACGCTCCACCATGTCCCTGAGCTCCAGCCCAGAGCCATCTCTGGCAGGCTCTCAGGAACATGCAATCATCTCCCTTACAGGGCTGTGGTTTCTCCATATATCACATGAACAGGTCCCATGCTCCTTCTACTCATGCTTCCTGTCAGACTAGGATTGCATCCTGAGAACCATCTGCCAAGGAACTGCAGGTAAGCAGCCCATACTTCCTCTAAAATGAGTAAATAAAGCCACTAGGAAAATTCTTCCAGCCAAAGGATAAAGCACACTAATGAGAAATTGCAAAAAATCTGAAGAACAATGAAATGTGCTTCCTTAAATGCTGACAAGACATTCAACCTGCTATCTCCCTTGCTTCCTGTGTGAATGGCCTATGACCTCAACAAATCCAACCTGTGTCACACCCAGGGTCCCCAAGACTCCTTACTGGACACCTTTACCTGCTAATACCAAGTCATACATGCTATGTAAGTACCTCACAAAACAGAAACCCTTTAAGGTAGAAATGACCACCCCTTTTAGTAGATGAGGAAACAGGTTCAGAGAGGTTACATAATTCAGGTCACCAGGTGGTAAGTGGCAGAGGGGATTAAGCCAAGGGTGGAACCCCAAAGTCCATGCTCTGCCACGCTAACTGTTATGCCTTCCACTTAATGTATACATTAAGACAGGATCCTGCCCTGGAGAGGTCATCCAATCCAGCGGGGAGTGTCAAGGAGACTGTGGGAACACAGAAGAGGGAGTGCGAATCCAACTATGTCATTCCTTTGCTTAAAAACACTCAACAGCTCCCTGTACCCCCATGACCAAGTCTCCACATGGTTTAATATGGCCTGTAAGATTCTGCAAGGGACTGGGACTGTCACCACAGGCTGGGTTTTGGGAGACCTTTGCCATTGACTATCATGGCAGAGGGAAGATATCCTGGTATATAAGTGCTCAGGGCCCGGGGTTGCTTCCTTGTGCCTTCCTTGGTGCTGTGTTACCTTTCCACAGAAACGAACTCAGACATATCCTAATCAACAAATGATTCTCAAGTTTTCTCAGGCCAATGTCCTACAGATGCCTCTTTCCCAGGTCCGCCTCAGCCATCCCCACCACCCATGGCATAGCCCAGCCTATAAAAACTTGTCTGCCAGGTTCATGAGTAAAGCTAACAAGGTGTCTGACTGCCTGCTGTGTGGTGAGCAAGCAAGATGGCTGTGGCAGTCCCATCCACCTTCTCATTTAATCTTCCTGCAGCCAGTCATGAGGCAGAGACCCCAGATCTATCACTAGCAAAGAGACTGGGGATCAGAAAGGTGAGTGGCCCATCCAAGTCATCCTGCTGTTATGTGGAGAAGGGAGGGCTCAACCGCTGGTCTGTGTAAACCCTCAGAATGATGGCAAGTGACACTGGAACAGTTCTCAAGAATAAAGATGGAGATGACACACTGCCTTGCTTTTCATGCCCTGAGTGCAGCAGGACCCTTGATTTTATTCAGTCAGCTACATTCTGATTTTTGTTTTTTTTTCTTCTTTTTCTTTTTTTTCAAGTTTTGTTCTTGTTTGTTCTTTGTTTCCCCAAACCCTTGTGTAGAGGACTGACTTTCAATAAATCGCAGAGAGGGAGCTGTTCTGCTTTGTATGAAACCCCAACCCAGAAGCAGGGTTTCCATGAATGGTTTAGCACGAGGTTCCCCATACATTCTGATTTTTA
>NW_024424675.1:23655400-23835378 GCF_017311325.1 Ursus maritimus | reverse complement strand
CTTTCCCTATTAACATATTAGATTAAGAACTGCTTTAATTTTTTTCTCTAATACATTTTCTTTCTTTCTTTTTTTTTTTTAAGGAAACACATCCTTTTTTTCCTTTAAGATTTTATTTATTTATTTTTGGGAAAGAGCGCATGTGCTTGAGCACACAAGTGGGGGTGCCGAGGGAGAACCACACTCCCTGCTGAGCAGGGAGCCCAATGTGGCACTTGATCCCAGGACCCTGGAATCATGACCTGAGCCGAAGACAGACACTTAACCAATTGAGCCACCCAGGTGCCCTGTAATACATTTTCAATTGGCAGTGACTCCTTGTATGCCAATCTTATATTTCTCTGATCTCCACATTACTTCTAAAATTCCCCAACCAATAAATAACCTGGAAGCAAATACCCAAATATATCAGAGAGATAAACAAGAGTCCCTCCATGAATGAAACGTTTATATTATTCATGTTTACAGACCAATATCCAGCACAATGGCTGGTACACAATAAGTGCTTCATATATATTAAACAATCTCTAATTTCATCTGTATTTCAAGTTTTTCATGTATTTTATCCAGGATTCCTCATGTGGGGTACACCCATATTTTATCTCCTAAGTACCTCTGACTCAAAGGAGAAATGATAATGTCTCATTGAAACACTAGCTAAAACAATCATTTGATAGAATTCTTTCCCTNNNNCATTCCTCCTGGCCCATAAAACAGGAATTTTTGTAAGCATGTGCCCTTCCCTCTATCCTCACCATAAGGTGTGCTCTTGGAGAGGAAGAAAAGGGCCTGAGCAAACAGCCTGGCCCTCTATGACTTTTCCCTCCTGCCTGCAGAGTTCACACAGTCTTCCTCTCCATGCAGTGAACTCTCTAGGATGGTACCTGGCAGGGACAGTTGATTTATTTACCCCAATTTAACTCCTGTGTGTACCTCTCAACTAGTTAAGAACTCTGAAGAGAAAGGGTACACTATTCATTTTCTCCCTTCACATGTGGCTCATGAGTAGTCTTTTTTTTTTCAAAGAAGATTTATTTATTTATTTATTTTAGCGGGGGAGGGGCAGAGGATGAGGGAGAGAAAGTCTCAAGCAGACTCCTCACGGAGCCTGGGGCCCAACGCAGGGCTCGATTTCACGACCCTGAGATCAGCACCTGAGCTGAAACCAAGAGTCAGCACTTAACTGTGCCACCCAGGCGCCCCTAACATAATCTTGAAATTAGGGGCGCCTGGGCAGCTCAGTGGTTAAGCTTCTGACTCTTGGTTTCAGCTCAGGTCATGATCCTAGGGTTGTGGAATTGAGCCCTGTGTCAGGCTCTGTGCTGAGCGTGGAGCCTGCTTGGGATTCTATCTCTCCCTCTGCCTCTGTCCCTCCTCCTGCTTGCACACTCTCTCTCTAGAAATAAATAAAATGCTAAAAAAAAAAAAAAGAAAAAGAAATTAGACATGAGGTCACCATTTGGGCTACAAGAGTATGTGTAAACATAAAGATTCATAGCACTTGAAACACTCCATATTTTAGAAACGTGTGGCAGAGGGGTAAAATATAACTTAGGGCAAACGAAAGGAGTAAAATGACACTCTTCCTGCATACTGCTACACTTAAAATAAAATATCATCCATCCCAACCTTATTTCTGACCACAGGAATTTACTTCTATATGTAGCCAAGATTTAAAGGGCTGAGCCCAATGTTTTACATAAATATATGCTGGCTCTTAGTGTCTTGTCCTTTATGTCTCCAAATTCTGGATGGTTGGGTTTAAAAAAACAAGTACTGGGTTCTTATTACAAGAAAAAAATGTAACTGTGTGAGGTGATAGATGTTAACTAAACTTATGGTAATCATTTCATAATACATACATATATCAAATAATTATGTTGTATAGCTAAAACTAATACAATGTTATGTCAATTATACCTCAATAAAACTGGGGGGGAAATGAAAAAATAAAAACAAGTACAGGGTTAACAAGGAGTTCATCTAAACCAAATATTCAAAGAGGTGTCCAAAGAAATCCCTTTCCTGTCAAAGAACGCCACTGTCATTCATAAACACAGTGGCTTTAACAGTTGAAATCTAACTCAGGCCAACAGAAGTTAAAGAGGTTGCTTTTAGATGGAAAAAAATAGTCCTTGGAATCTCCATATTTAATTATGCCTTTGCCGGTTCCAAGAGAGTAATTACAGCAGCAATTATGGAATCTAATAACCAGCTTTATTGGCTCTGAAAGCTGAAGCAAAAACAACTCCAACCATGTTGAAATAAACATTGGTCTCCAGACAGTTGCTTCATTAGACACTCTAAACAGCTATTTGGAGGAAAAATACAAAAGAGATACCCTATGAAACAGACCAGTTGAAAAGACATTCACCCAAGACTGGAAACTCCTTCTGCAAGGCACCTGTTATTGACTGTACGGAAACCATTTTCAGAGAACACATCAGTTCAACACACTAGATAGGATACTCCTTTCTCTTAAGCAAAGGCAGACTTGACTTCTCCTTGAAGAATTGCTGAGGAGGGCAAGTTTGCCTGCCCTGGTCTGGGGGCATTCAGTATAGGAGACACAAGCCCAAGGCATCTCAACAGATGCTTAAAAAGTCATAACTGTACACTCATGACTAGTACAGAGAGATTTCAGCATTGGTGGGAAGGAGGGCCCAGTAATATCCTCTCATTGAATGAATGAATGATGGTGTCCTTTCAAAGACCCAAGATTCTACATCTGGGTTCACCGAGCAGAAGATACAAGGACTAAGAGAGAAGGAGGAGAGTGCCATTCCTTTCCCACTCTCAGCACACAGCAAACACCAACACACTCCAGAGGACACTTTTTTTTTTTTAAGATTTTATTTATTTATTTGACAGAGATAGAGACAGCCAGCGAGAGAGGGAACACAAGCAGGGGGAGTGGGAGAGGAAGAAGCAGGCTCATAGCGGAGGAGCCTGATGTGGGGCTCGATCCCAGAACGCCGGGATCACGCCCTGAGCCGAAGGCAGACGCTTAACCGCTGTGCCACCCAGGCGCCCCTCCAGAGGACACTTATACACAAATGCAACACTAAGTGGGGATTCTGAAGAACACTCAGCAGCCTGGTCATGGCAGGACTACTGGCAGGCAGGCAGCTGAGTGAAGCTGAGGGAGCCCTGCTTTGCCTGCATCTAGCAATCATTCAGATGTTCCCTGTTCATCATGCCCATGAATAAACCTCAGATGTTCAGGGCACCCTCAGCCAGGAGAACCACATCTGGCCTTCGATCCACTAGTCACTGTGCTGGGGTCACCTGTCATCTGCCCGGTGTATGTGTGCAAGAAAAGACCCAAAGTCAAAACAACCAAGTTAATCACCAATGTCAAAGGAAGCCATTCTCCTCCAGGGACGGTTATTAGTAAGCATCCCTGTGCCACAAGGCATCAGATGTCCTGCCAGACCCTGACTAAATGAGTTATAATTTTGGTGTCAAAAGGGGGAGGGGTGCACATTTCAAGTATTCTCAGAGATCCTGAAGTCCGACCTGTCTCATTAGGTGACTGAGGAAAAACGATGCCCAGAAAAGGTGACACAGCTTGCCAGGATCACACAGGGAGTTAGAGAAAGAATCAGAACTAGAACCCAGGTCTACAGCCAGGGCTCTTTCCACCACCTCAACTCTCTTATCTCCAAATTAAGTTGCTCCAATAAATCAGCAGTTCCGCCACCAGAAGGAAAACAGTCTACTAATGCTCTTTCATCCAATTTCCAAACTCTGCCCTTTGCAAACCCCATTTAAAAGCTCATGCTGACACATGAAAGAACCAGAAAGCTACCAATATTCTCTCCAAAGTCCCCAGTCAGAAGAAAAAGAAAAAAGAATGGAAAAAAGGTCCAATATCCACCTGGTTCCAGAATAGTTTCCCTAAATGGGTACTGTTGATCTTATCCACAGTTTCAGAAGATAGGGGCAGGGCTGGGCTCTCATTCTGCTACCCTGTACAGAAGTGGGACGGGGCACCTGGGTGGCTCTTGGTTTCAGCTCAGGTCATGATCTCAGGGTGGTGGGACTGAGCCCTGAGTCAGGCTCTGCACTGTGTGGAGTCTGCTTGAGATTCTCTCTCCTGCTCCCTCTGCTCCTCACACTCTCTCTCTCTCTCTCTCTCTAAAATAGATAAATAAATCTTAAAAGAAAAAAAAAAGTGGCAGGAGTAGCATGGATCTACAGGGACTCAGAAAGGTCTCAGAAACTCAAATGTGCCTTCAAGCCCAGACAGAGGCTGTTTTATGTCCATCCTCACTCAGTATCTCGAGGCTCACCTGCAGAAAAGAGGGCCTCAGCCTGCAAAAGCCTTGGAATGCTGTGTTGATGCCCACACAGCTGAAGAGAGGTACAACCAGCATTTTTCAGAGCAGCCTCCTTCTCTGTGATGTATCTCCCTGTTCCCCTAATTTGCTCACCGTGGCCTGGGGCTAATGTGCTCCATTTAGAGATGGTAAAATGAGTACTTGTGTATGACCAGGCAAGTAGAGTCTGAAACACTGCTGACTTCATCAGCAAACACACAGGGAGTACAGCACTCACTGCAAGGAAAAATTCTAGAGAGAAAGAAAGAAGCCCCTTATCTGTTTAATGGGGACAAATATGAAAGAAATAAGCCCCCCAATTAACAATCTAACACTATATCAAATTACTCCAAACCATTTAAACAACACACAGAAAGTATGTTCTGCAAAGGTCAGATAAAGGCATGATAAGACACCTTCAAACAAGCTTAGGAAATGCTGGGTCATGCCAAGTTAACATGGTCATTTAGGGAGTCCAGGCATTCAACTCTGAGCTTCATTTCCACTATCAAAGTAAACCCTGAGAAATTACCGAACCTCACTAATTCTCAGATAATAATACTCATCTCATAGAGTTGTTTTGAGGATTAAAATGAAATATATGTGAAGCAGCTGGCACAGGGCCAGAAAGGCCAAGTGCTCAGTAAATGTTGGTCACTGCTCTTATTATTAACTGCAGGACTTCTCAGAGCCTGTTTTGTTTTTTTTTTAAGATTTTATTTATTTATTTGACAGAGAGAGGGACAGCCAGAGAGAGAGGGAACACAAGCAGGGGGAGTGGGAGAGGAAGAGGCAGGCTCCCAGTGGAGGAGCCTGATTCGGGGCTCAATCCCATAATGCCAGGATCACGCCCTGAGCCGAAGGCAGACGCTAACGACTGAGCCACCCAGGTGCCCCTCAGAACCTGTTTTAACAGAAAGAGAACCACTACCATTACCACCACCATGCCCTCGCCCACAAAACAATTTAAAATCACCTTGATTAGTTAGCCAACATAAGCTTCATCATCCTTTGTCCTGGCTGATGCATACCAGCACTGGAACACAGAGAAAACATGGAGCTTGGTGTCAGAATCCTGGCTCTGACACTGGCCTGGGGTAAGTCATTTCACCTCTTCATCGAATGGAAAAATGGGAGTGATAGCGCTACCTCAAAGACGAATGAGAAAGATAATCTCCCTGAAAATACTCAATAAAGCTGAGTTTTCTCTCCATCTTGCCCACTTCTTTAACCTTCTGCCTCTCTCTCCTTGCCTGTGTCTAATATTCTCTCTGGGGATCTCTATATCTTCTTTTCCCTGTGCTGTTCCTCCCCCTAGCCCAATGTGTCTCTCCAAGAAACAGTATATAGCCGTGGCACAGTGGAGAAAAATGTATTATAGGACAGCAGCTAACACTTATAAGGAGTTTCTTGGGTAGCAGGCACCATGTGGTGCTTTACATGTTCACTGGATCCTCCCAATAACCCTGCAAAGTAGGTACTGTTATTGCCCCCGTTGACAGATAGGAAAATTGAGGCTCAAAGAGTTTATCGCTTGCTCAAGTCATATGGTTAGACAGTAGGAAGCCTGGGATCGATGCCAAGCTGCCTATCTGCAAAGGGTGTATTCTTGCTCCATAGAGGAACATCTACCCTGCACTGAGCAGACAGCTGGCCTGCTTTTGCCTGAGCCTGGGGATCTGAGAGCCTCCCATGCCTTTCCCACCCAAAAGATTCCACAAGCTAGCAGTCTGGCACCAAGGGCATCCAGAGGCAGCTCAGCCTGCCCAGAAACACTTGACTAATTGTTAATCCATGAGGGTAGGTAGTAAAAGCCTTTGGCTGAAAAAACAAATTTTTTTTTCCAGTGGATTTTAATTAGTTAAAAGTATATGTGATAAAATCCAACAACAGCTCCTCTGCATTTAGGTTGACAATTCTACAAAGCTGGGGAGACTGTAATGAGTTGTTTCCTATTTTATTTTATTTTATTTTATTTTATTTTTATTTTTTTTTTTTAAGATTTTATTTATTTATGTGACAGAGAGACAGCCAGCGAGAGAGGGAACACAGCAGGGGGAGTGGGAGAGGAAGAAGCAGGCTCACAGCGGAAGAGCCTGATGTGGGACTCGATCCCGGATCGCCAGGATCACGCCCCGAGCCGAAGGCAGACGCTTTAACGACTGCGCTACCCAGGCGCCCCTATTTTATTTTATTTTTTTTAAGATTTTATTTATTTATTTGACAGAGACAGCCAGCGAGAGAGGGAACACAAGCAGGGGGAGTGGGAGAGGAAGAAGCAGGCTCCCAGCGGAGGAGCCTGATGTGGGGCTCGATCCCAGAACGCCGGGATAACACCCTGAGCCGAAGGCAGACGCTTAACCGCTGTGCCACCCAGGCACCCCTGTTTCCTATTTTAAAGACTATCTTCTTCCCTCATGCCTGCCCTGTATCTTCCCTAGGTCATAAGCTCCTCAAGAATGGAACCTACATCTCTGTGCCCCTAATAGCACTGACACAATGAAAAGAGAGGGTGTATTCCATAATGCCCAACTTTGCCCTGTCATTTCTTCTGAGGCCAGTGGGCTCTGCCCTCTGTCCTCTCACCCTATAATGCCCTCTAGATCTTTTCCCAAGACCTAAAATAACCTCCCCTCTGTATTCTAGAAGACCCAGGGACTACAGCTACAAGAACTTGGTAAAGTTTCTTAAACTTCTGTCACTTGCCTACCTTTTTTTTTTTTCTGTATTAACTCCAGTCGGGATGCCTAGAACTCTTTTTTTTTTTTTTTAAAGTAATCTCTACACCCAACATGGGGCTCACAACCCAAGAGCAAGAGTCACATGCTTTATCGACTGAGCTAGCCAGGTGCCCCATGATGCCTAGAACTTTAAAACCAGAGTCCAGGGGCTTGTTTAAGTGCTAGTGAGCCTAGGACTTCCCCTTGTGACTACGTCTGAGAGGAAGTAGCAGAGACCCAGAGTAAGCAGCAAATTGTTCCGACTGGGCTAGTGGGAGGGGCCCAGGCCATAAAGAACAGAAAATGGCCGAGGGAAGTCAGGCCCAGCCAGGGGTGTAGTGCAAAGGCCTGTGTGGCTGCCTCCTCTTGTTCCTAAAAGGGCAGCTGATGGCTTTTCAGGACTCTGCTGCAGCTGGCTTCAATTTGGGCAGGAAGAAGAGGTGTTTCATTTCCCAGATAGAGCAGGCAGCCAGGGAGGAGCTCTTGTGACAAGGATAACTCAGGGCCAGATGGGGCAACTAGGATCCCAGGAAGGAAGGTGATCTGGCTTTAGTTATTGAGGGCCACAGTCAGACAGCCTGTGCTTTGGGATCCAAGGTCAAGGTTCAGAAGAATTTCATTTAGGGGCGCCTGGGTGGCTCAGTCGTTAAGTGTCTGCCTTCGGCTCAGGGCGTGATCCCGGCGTTCTGGGATCGAGCCCCCGTCAGGCTCCTCTGCTGGGAGCCTGCTTCTTCCTCTCCCACTCCCCCTGCTGTGTTCCCTCTCTCGCTGGCTGTCTCTCTGTCAAATAAATAAAATCTTAAAAAAAAAAAAAAAAAAGAAGAAGAATTTCATTTAAATAGCTATCAGAAACTAAAACTGAGCACCCATGAAACCCAAAGATATGTCTTAGTTGTTCCATGTCTTAATTCATAAATTTGAATGTCACATATTTCCCACAAAAAAAAATCCAGATTTTTGGCTTCCTTTCGATAACACAAATTTTCTGGCAACAATCCAATGGAACTAAGTAGCAGCCATCCTTTTAGAAAGGGTACATACTGTCTAGTTCACCTCAGTGCCCATCACTGCCCACTCTCATATACACAGCCATGTTACTCATTTACATGTCCTGACCACTCCACAACACTAAACATTAATCTTAGATCTGGAGGAAACTGTTATGAATTATCTGGGACAATCCCCTGCTTTCACGCAGTTAAGGTTATTCCCAATTCAAAGACAAGCAACCGGGGCGCCTGGGTGGCACAGCGGTTAAGCGCCTGCCTTTGGCTCAGGGCGTGATCCTGGCGTTCTGGGATCGAGCCCCACATCAGGCTCTTTAGCTATGAGCCTGCTTCTTCCTCTCCCGCTCCCCCTGCTTGTGTTCCCTCTCTCGCTGGCTGTCTCTATCTCTGTCAAATAAATAAATAAAATCTTTAAAAAAAAAAAAACAAAGACAAGCAACCAAAAGTTCAACAACTTGCTCAAGGTCACAAAGTTAGAGGTAATGGTCAAGGAAGAATCCAAGCCAGGTGCCCTGTCCCTTGGGACAGTGCTCTTTCCACTACTCTTGGGGAGACTTGTGTCTAGACAGAACCTGAAACGTGGGTCCTATGATCCTGGATCTAGCTTCTTGATCTAAATCTATCATGATCAAATTATGACATTGAGCAAGTCCCTCTTAGGGCTCATCAAGGACATAGGAAGGGTGGATTAGATGCTCCCCCTAAGGTGTTCCTCCAGGTCTAATAATATATGAACCTGTAGAGTTCTGAAATTTCTGGTAACTGATTAAAACAAACACAAAAGGCTTTTTCTGATTGACCCTATGTGATCTTGAAAATGTAATTAACATCAATATACTCCATTTCCTGAGTATTTCACATAATCAAGTTTTTCCTGTCCAATAAAATTAGCAGTATCTCTTTTAACTGGTTTCACAAACTGTTAGAGAAATCACAGACTCCTTCTAGCCTCTGCACTCAGCTGCTCCAGCTGGGCAGAGGAAGTTAGCACTCGCGCCCAATACTAGCCACAGATGTCATTCATATATGTCATTCAGGGAGAAGAGGTAATTACAATTAGAATGTAAACACAGATGCCCCACTCTCCATTTCCCTGTAAGTTCTGGCACTGCTGACCTCCTCTCTCTGAAATACCTCTCTCCTGTTAGTCTTAGAAGATACCCTAAAATCTGGCTCCCTGGCTCCCATAATCATTTCTTCTGGGGTTTTTCTAGATCTTCTCAATTCCAAGTGGTTGGATGGAGCTCAAACTTTGATCCTGAGTTCTTTTCACACATACTAACCTGAGCTAACACACCTGTTCAAAGTCTTGTATTTTATTCCTTCATTTAATCCTTACAATAAGGAATTAGTCTTATTAGTCCATTTATAGATGAGGAGATTTGAGGCTGGAGAGATTATGTAACTTGCTAACCTCTCAAAGCTTGTGAATAACAGGCAGAGTCAGGATCCAAATCCATATTCCTCCTACTTCTAGTCAAGATAAAATGGTAGGAACTGAACTTACCCTCCTACCTAAGAAAAATGAAACTGATTTGCAAGACACTAGACATTAGGTAAAAAAAGGTCAGTGACCCCTGAGAAATGGGAAATAAACTAGGTGACAACTGCCCTAGTTCATTGCTTTCAGAGTTTCCTAGGCCTCAGTGCAGGGAGAGAAACCCAGGCAGAGCCTGGCAGGCTTCCCTAGTTGACAAGATATAGCTGACAGTCTAGAGAGACTAAAGTGGTTAGCGTTCACAGGAGACAGAGGACCAGAGAGGACAAAGCTGGAGAAGGCAGTGGGGAGGGATAGAGAAAGAGAACACATAACACAAACTCTTGGAGATCTGCAGTCCCCTCAAGTATCCAGCAAAATACTGATTAGTACAAGCGTGAAGAAACTACCTGAGGCCAAGGAAAGACCACTCAAAAGGATTAGAGAGAATAGTACCAGATGCTCATATGGGGCTGGTTATAGTACCTGCTCCTTAGCCATACTGAAAAATCTCATTAATTCATGGGGCTTTGGGTAGAGTATTCAGAAGGGTCTTGTCTCGATAATATGGAATAAATAGCCCTGCTTTGGGCCCACCTAACAAATTTTATTTTATTTTATTAAAGATTTTATTCATTCATTTGACAGAGCACAAGCAAGGGGAGCAGGAGAGAGATCATGACCTGAGCCAAAGGCAGTTGCTTAACCAACTGAGCTACCCAGGCATCCTGACCACCTAACAAATTTTAAAAGCAGGACCCAAAAACACAAATTGTTACCAACAAAATTAACTATGCCCAAACAAAGCTTAAGAGTATAGGAATACAGGGGCGCCTGGGTGGCACAGCGGTTGGGCGTCTGCCTTCGGCTCAGGGAGTGATCCCGGCGTTATGGGATCGAGCCCCACATCAGGCTCCTCCGCTGGGAGCCTGCTTCTTCCTCTCCCACTCCCCCTGCTTGTGTTCCCTCTCTCGCTGGCTGTCTCTATCTCTGTCGAATAAATAAATAAAATCTTTAAAAAAAAAAAAAGAGTATAGGAATACAGGGGCGCCTGGGTGGCGCAGTTGTTAGGCGTCTGCCTTCGGCTCAGGGCAGTGATGCAAGTGTTCTGGGATCAAGCTCCACATCAGGCTCCTCCGCTATGAGCCTGCTTCTTCCTCTCCCACTCCCCCTGCTTGTGTTCCCTCTCTCGCTGGCTGTCTCTATCTCTGTCGAATAAATAAATAAAATCTTTAAAAAAAAAAAAAAGAGTATAGGAATACAGGGGCGCCTGGGTGGCGCAGTTGTTAGGCGTCTGCCTTCGGCTCAGGGCAGTGATGCAAGTGTTCTGGGATCAAGCTCCACATCAGGCTCCTCCGCTGGGAGCCTGCTTCTTCCTCTCCCACTCCCCCTGCTTGTGTTCCCTTTCTCGCTGGCTGTCTCTCTCTGTCAAATAAATAAATAAAATTTTAAAAAAAATATATAGAAGTAGAGAAACATCTAATACCCAATAAGGTAAAATTTCCATATAACAATGATCAAATCAGGCAGAAGAAAAATAATACCAGATGAAAATATAGCTCTGTACAGAGGTATGAGAAGCACCAAAAAGGATAAATACATGGATATACATGTAAGGCCTTTTAATGATTTAAATCTCTTTAAACAAAAAAATAATAATGTATGTGGGGTTTATAACATATGCAAAAGTAAAACATGACAACAGCCATAAGCCAGGGGAGAAGTGAGAATGTGCTACTGTAAGGTTCAGATACTTTATGTGAGGTGACAATATCACTTGAAAGTAGAATACAGTAAGTTAAAGATATATATTATAAACTCTAAAGTACTAAAAATAACAAAGAATTACAGCTAATAACCCAACAAAAGAGATAAACAGAATCATAAACACATTCAATCCAAAATAAGGCAGAAAAAGAGAAAAAATGGGAGCAAAGAACAGATGAGACAAAAATTTTTAAAAAGCAAGATGACAGATTTATATTTAGCCTTATCAATAATCACATAAAATCTAACTTTCTCAATGCCTCAATTAAAAGGCAGAGGGGACACCTGGGCAGCTCAGTCAGTTAAGCATCTGCCTTCAACTCAGGTCATGATCCCTGAGTCCTGGGATCAAGTCCTGCATTGGGCTCCTTGCTCAGCGGGAGCCTGCTTCTCCCTCTGCCTACTGCTCCCCCTGCTTGTGCTCTCTCTCTCTCTCCCTCTCTGACAAATAAATAAATAAAATCTTAAAAAAAAAAAAAAGAAGGCAGAAGTTATTGGGGCACCTAGGTGGCTCAGTCAGTTAAGCGTCTGACTCTTGATTTTGGCTCAGGTCATGATCTCAGGGTCCTGGGATTGAGCCCCACAAGGGTTCCATGCTCAGCAGGGATTCTGCTTAAGGATTCTTTCTCCCTCTCCCTCTGCCCCTCCCCCTGCTCATGTTCTCTCCCTCTCTCTCTCTCAAATCAATCAATCCATCAATCTTCTAAAAAACTAAAAATAATAAAAGACAGAAGTTAACTGATTGGACTAAAAATCCAACTATATGCTGCCTACAAAAAACATACTTCAAACATAAAGACATATAGGTTAAAAGTAAAAGGATGGGAAAAAGATATACCAAGGTTACATTACTCAAAAGAAAGCTGGAATGGCTATATTAATTAATATAACAAAATAGATTTCAGAGCAAAGAATTACCAGAGACAAAGATCATCTCATAATCATAACAAGTTCAATATATCAGGAGGATATAACAATTAGAAACATGTATAGGCCTAATAATAGAATTTTAAAATACACAAAGCAAAAATGGATAGAATTGCAAGGAGAAACAGGTAAATCCACAATCATAGTCAGATTTCAATACCCTTCTTTGACAACTGAGAGAGGATACAGAAAATCAATAAGGATACAGAAGTCTTCTTGTGCATTGACTGCTGAATGGATAAAGAAGACGTGGTGCGTATATACACAATGGAATATTACTCAGCCATCAAAAAGAATAAAATCTTGCCATTTGAAACAACATGGATGGAATTAGAGTGTATTATGTATGCTAAGTGAAGTAAGTCAGTCAGAGAAAGACAAACATCATATGATTTCATGCACATGTGGAATTTAAGAAACAAAACAGATGAACATAGAGGAAGGGAAGGAAAAATAAGATAAAAACAGAAAGGGAGACAAACCATAAGAGACTCTTTTTTTAAAAAAGATTTTATTTATTTATGTGAGAGAACACAGAGGGAGAGGGAGAGAGAGAAGTAGACTCCCCACTGAGCAGAGAGCCCAACGTGGGACTCGATCCCAGGACCCTGGGACCATGACCCAAGCTGAAGGCAGACACTTAACTGACTGAGCCACCCAAGTGCCCCCCCATAAGAGACTCTTAACTACAGAGAACAAACTGAGGGTGGCTGGAGGCGGGGGAGGATACGGGATGCGCTAAATGGGTGATGGGCATTAAGGAGGGCACTTGTTGGGATGACCACTGGGTGTTCTACGTAAATGATGAATCACTAAATTCTACTCCTGAAACCAATACTATACTATATGTTAACTAACTTGAATTTAAATAAAAAATATAATAATAAAATAAAAATTAAAAATAAAAAAAAGGATACGGAAGTCTTGAATAGCTCAAAATTAATAAACTTGACCTGTTACCTGTAGAAGACTTCACTACCACCAGCAGAATACTCATTCTGTTCATGTGTACATAGAACAGTTACCAACATAGACCACACTCTAGGCCATAATACAAACCTCGATAAATTTAAAAGGACTCAAGTCATACAAAATATGCTCTCTAACCACGATAAAATTAGAAATCATGAACAGAAGATCTCTGGAAAACTACCCAAATATCTGGAAACTAACATACTGCTAAGTAACCCATAGGGTCAAAAAGAAATAAAATGAGAAATTAGTAGTTTGGTTTTTTTTGAGAGAGAGAGAGAGTGAGCAAGCGTGTGAGCTGGGGGATGGCAAAGGGAGAGGGAGAGGATCTTAAGCAGGCCCCACGCTCAGCACAGAGCCTGCCCCGCGGCTGGATCTCACAACCTTGAGACTGTGACTGGAGCTGAAACCAAGAGTCAGATCCTTAACCAACTGAGCCATCCAGGCACCCCAATTAGAAAGTATTTTTAACTGAATGAAAATGAAAACATATCAAGATTTGTGGGACACCACTAAAGCAGTACTTAGGGGAAATTTTACAACACTAAATGTTTATATTAGAAAAGAAGAAAGACCTCCAATCAGTGACCTCAGCTTCCACCTTAAGGAACCAGAAAAAGAGGGGTGCCTGAATGACTAGCTGGCTAAGCATCTTTTTTTTTTTTAAGATTTTATTTTTATTTATTTGAGAGAGAGAGAGAGCAAGCGAGCAGGGAGAGAAGCAGGCTCCCCAATGCAGGGCTTGATTCTAGGACCCTGGGATCATGACCTGAGCCATAAGCAGATGCTTAACCAACTGAGCCACCCAGATGCCCATAGGCATCTGACTCTTGGTTTCGGCTCAGGTCATGATCAGGGTCATGAGATCGAGCCCTACGTACAGGTCCACACTGAGCATGGAGCGTGCTTAGGATTGTCTCTCCCTTCTCCCTCTGTCCCCCCTCCCCCTGAGCACACGTGCTCTCTCTCTCTTAAAAAAAAAAAAAAAAGTAAAGAAACTAGAAAAAGAGTAAAACCCAAAGTAAGCAGAAGAAAGGAAATGAGGATCAAAGTGAAGATCAATAAAACAGGGGCGCCTGGGTGGCTCAGCCGTTAAGCGTCTGCCTTCGGCTCAGGTCATGATCCCAGGGTCCTGGGATCGAGCCCCACATAGGGCTCCCTGCTTGGTGGGAAGCCTGCTTCCCCCTCTCCCACTCCCCTTGCTTGTGTCCCCTCTCTCACTGTCTCTCTCTGTCAAATAAATAAATAAAATCTTTAAAAAAAATCAATAAAATAGAATTTAGATGGATGTTAACAAGACTTATTGTGGTGATCATTTTACAATATATCTATTATCAAATCTATACATTGTATACTTGAAACTAATATGTCAATTATATCTCAATAAAAATAAAAAATAAATTAAAGAGAAAACAGAAATAGAAATCAATGAAATAAAAACCTGGGGGCGCCTGGGTGGCACAGCGGTTAAGCGTCTGCCTTCGGCTCAGGGCGTGATCCCGGCGTTATGGGATCGAGCCCCACATCAGGCTCCTCCGCTATGAGCCTGCTTCTCCCTCTCCCACTCCCCCTGCTTGTGTTCCCTCTCTCGCTGGCTGTCTCTCTCTGTCAAATAAATAATAAAAAAAAAAAAAAAGAAAAGAAATAAAAACCTGGCTCTTTGATCAATAAAACAGAACTTCTAGCCAGAATGATCAGGAAAAGAAAATTATCAATTACCAAGGTGAAAGGAGTTCACAAACCAGCAAAGAGATGGGCAATGTGATATAATGACAGAGGTAAGCACAGGGCACTAGGAGGGGAACTTAACCTAACCTAACCTAACCTTTGGAGTTATCACACACTTCAAAGGATGATTAAGAGATAGGCAAGAGAGACACATCCCAGGCAGGAGGAACAGAAAGGCATGAGAGAATAGGGGAGGCAGCAAGGAAAGATAAAAGCCCAAGAGAGAAACTTAAGAACAAGTTTGCAAGTCCTATTAAGGAGCTGCTAGACTTTATCCCAGGGTTAGAGGGAAGCCACTGAAGGATTCTAAGTAGGGCAGGCATGTGATCAGATTTGCATTTCAGAAAGATCTCTCTGGCTGCTGTGGGCAGAAAGGACTGGTGACCACTGCAATAATCCAGAGTTTGGATTTCAAGGGCCTGAACCAAGGCCACGGAAGAGGGATGAGGATGAACTTGAGAGATATCAAGAAGGAAGACTCCGTGGGCCTGTATCACCTGTTTGAATGTGTAGGGGAAGGAAATGCAGGGTCAGGAACAACCCCCAAGTTCCGGCTGGGGCAACCAGGTGGTTGAGATGCTATTTCTCAGAGTCTAGTGACTCAGGGGAGAGAAGATGGGACAGGTAGGGTGAAACCATTCTCACAAGGTCTTTCTGTGGGGCTGTGTACTTCAAAACTCAAATTAGTACTGAAATTTAAATGAACATTCTCTAAATCCCTATAATGAAGATAGGGAAGTTTAGTGACTTCTGACTGGGTCAAATCTAAATAATTTCTTACATGCTCTTGTAAAGAGTAAAGGATTCAAAGGTAACTTAATTGCTACCATTTATGCATGCGTGTGTCAGAAGGAGATATAGGTATATGCTTGCAATTTGCAGAGACTGTGAGCCTTGTAATTGGTTGCCTCTGGGAGGGGCAAAGAGTGCCTGGGGCAGAGAACGCACTTCTAAAAATTATGTACCATTTACAAGTCGATCTAATCAGAACAAACAAAAAAGTAACTTAAATAAAACAGCCAATTTCTGCCCCATCCCCAGACATGAAAAGGCAATTATATTTTAAAGAGTAAACATTTGGGGCGCCTGGGTGGCTCAGTTGGTTAAGCGTCTGTCTTCAGCCCAGGTCATGAACCCAGGGTCCTGGGATCAGCCCTGCTTTAGGATCCATGCTCAGCGGGGAGTCTGCTTTTGCTTCTCCCTCTCCCCCACCCCCAACACTCTCTCTTTCTGTCAAATAAATAAATAAAATATTTTAAAAAAGAAAAAGAGGAAACATTTATTAAGAACAACTTAACTATGCCCAGCACTGGAAATGTGGTCTGGTCCCACCAGCGGAGTAAAGGCACTGATTGCACTCCTTCACCCACCCACCAGATCCCCTGTATGCTCTTAGCCCGGCTTACTTGGGGTGATCAGGTTCTTGGCTGGGACAGAGAAAAAGCAGAGCCTGCTCTTGGTTTCCGTTCCCAGGCTAGGATGAAATGTTTCTTTTCCAACTGGCTTTTCTTCCCCTGCTTCCAGCTGAATTCGTGCCAACAAAAGCCCCCTCTGCCTGAACAAGCACGAAAGCACCCTGGCAACTGAGATGACAACAGAGGTCTGGGGGCTGAAGTCATTTGTGGGGAAGTGGGGAGAGGGGAATGCCAGCAGAAAAACATTAGGAAATGTTTTTCCAAAGCAAGAGGGAAAAATGAACCAGTGTTTTCTATTTTTAGAATCAGACAGACATGATGAGGTGGGTAGAGACAAATCACCCTCCTTGCCTGAATGGCAGCTTCTAAGGAATGGAGGGCAAGAGGAGCCACAGTAAGCTGGTGCCTTTCTGGGAAAGAAGAGTCTTCCCTGGTCCACAAAAAACGGAGGCACAGAACCTCAGCATCCTGGAACCCTAATGCATATCTCTATTTTCACACTGTAAGAATGTGAACTCCGGGAGGAAGGGATTTGTCTTTCCATCTCAGGATTCTCGGTACATAGTACTGAGGTGTTTGGTGAGGGATGGCTGGCTGGACAAACACACTTCCAGAGAGTAAATCCAACTTTGTTTGTACAGAGGAGGAAACTAAGACCCAGGGAGGCACAAGCAGAGTATACATTCAGTAAACCCCTGGTAGAGGGTGGTCTGAGGACCAGAACCCAGGTCTTAAGTTCTTCCCTACAAACCCTGCTAGGGCTGGAGAAGAATGGATGAACAGGAGCAGTGAGCTCTACCAGGGAGGAGGAGAAAAGCGCAGGTGCAAGTGTTTCCTGAGGAACAATCTCCTCAAACCCTAAGCCTCTACAAACAAACCTTGCCTCCTGGCCTTGGGGTGGAGTAGGCTTGTGATAGAAGCTGCGCCACAGAACAGCTCCCCCTCCCACCCAATGCTGTGATTGGTCTAGTCACGAGTACCGACCCAAGCAGCCAATCAGATTCCTCCTCTGGAATTTGCTAGGAGATTCCAGAGGAGAGTGGAGGGAAGTAGTGATACTTTGCCTGCCGGGATCCAAAGTTATAAGCCAGAGCAGCCTGCAGCCCTGGCCCAGACTCATGAGGAAGTAAGAATGAGTCAACATGCCCAAACGGAGACCAGCTCCACCCTGCCCTTTCCCATAGTCATGTGTCAGTAAGTCCTCCTTCCGCAGAGTAAGCCAGTGTGAGTTGGCATTTTGTCACCTGCAACTAAAACCAAACTGACCAATTCAAGAAATGAAGCAGTAGAGAAAAAAGCAGAGAAGCTGGAGCAGGATTCTCAACTTGCGGTCCAGGATCCCTACCACGACCTGCAAAACTTCACATACATTGTACGTGTAGTTTCGGGAGATAACTGTACTTATTGGATTTTGAAAAGGGTCTGTGATCCCCCAAAGAACTAAAAATGAGGGAGCTTGAGAAAAAGGAGACTGACATTCCCAAAGCAGTGTCTCCTGATGAGGTTCCATCAGGAGTTCTCGATTGGTCGACCAAATTTAGACATCTACTTCCTTACTATTCCCATCTCCTAGCTCTGCTGCCCCCACTTTCTTCATGCCTGCCTTTACTGGTGCAACAGCCTCTGCACAGATATTCCTGCCTCTAGGAAATAATAGAACTAAAATTTCTTCTTGCTACTCTCTACTCTCCGCAACTTTTGTGCTGGGTTGTTTACCTCAAGTTCTCAATAGGATAAGCATACATCCTGGTTTTCCTGAGATAGTCCCAGTTGATACCTGCTGACCAGAGAAGTTATTAATGGCATCCCTTTCACTCTCATAAGTGTCCTGGTTTGGATGATCTATATACAGTCACCCTACCCCCAGGAATTAGATAAGAACCTCCCTCTTCCTTTTTCTTCTCAGTCACAGATCCTGCCCCTTGGTGGAGAGATACACATAGCAGAGGTTCTGTGGATCTCAGGGCAAAAAAAAGAGGAGCACAAGGGTATCTCACGAGGACAGGGCCATTTCTTCCTCTACATGCACCCTGCCAGTCCACCTGGGTCGGAGGATTAGGTGGGAGTTTGGCTAAAGTCATGTTTAAACACATACACGCACTTCCTCACCTCTGGGGGAACTTACCTCTTACGTCTACACTCAACCTCCCTGACTGAGGAGCTAGATAATTAACAATTCTACCTCCCCTCCTACAGCATTTACCACCCCTCCCAATTCTGGCGGACCTGGATCAAGGCTGAAACATGAAAAGCAGCTTTAGCCTCTTCTTCCTTAGAGGCTCAAAAAGCCTCCGTGCCCACATATCTTCAGCCTAAGCCCTAACCCTTAAGCACACCAAGGGAAAGGCCCTCCCTACAACCAGAGCAACCAGGACCCAAGAGCAAGAAGACTATGTCCAGAGTAGGGCCCTATGTTGAGTGTGTTTCTTGGAGGCAAAGGGATTATGTTGCATACTTGCTCATAAGGTTGAACTCTGTGAGCTGAGGAAGGGAGTGGGAAGAGTATATGTGTGGATGGGGGTGGGAGTTGTCCCCTCTCTACTTGTCACCAGTGGTCTTTCTAAACACAGACTTTAACATTCCACTCCCCTGCCTAAAAAACTCTGTACTTGCTTTCATTCTCTGTAGCCTCCTCAGCCTTCCAGTTCTCTTCAAATGCTCTTCTCACCCTTCATCTGGCTAGCTCCCACTGGTCTTCCAGGACTATCCAGACAGCAGCTTCTCAATCACCCCACTCTCCCCAGGCCAGGCGAGGACACTTCTCCTGCATGCTCTTGAACCTCTCCCTGCTGAAGGCTGCCTCAAAGCACTAACACTATAGTGTAACTGACATCCCCTTAGACAGTGCAATGAACCTTCTGAGGACAGTGTCTGGCATAGATGAGGTGTTCAAACCCATGTGTCATTTGAATGAATGAGAAAAAAAGCAATGTCTATGGTCTAGTAAGTCACTTAAAAAGGACCTGCCATCATTGCTTCTCCACATAAGCGTTTATTTGAACCAAGTCTGACTACTAAAAAAGTTCTTAAACTGTCTCGATGGACTAGAAACTCCAACAACAGCCTGAGATCCTCATAACTTTGGGAGAGTTCTAACAAGACTTTTACCCTTGCCAGTCCTCACTGTTTATGAAATCACAAAACACCCACTGGTCTACCTCCCAGGGTCAATGAGAGAACAAATAATGAATCTGTTCCTGGCTCTAACCTCCTGGGAATATAATAGTGACGGCAGTTCTCTGTTTCTGTTCTTTGCAAAACTTTTTTTTAAAGACTTAATTTATTTATTTATTTGACAGAGAGAGAGAGAGAGAGAGACAGCCAGCGAGAGAGGGAACACAAGTAGGGGGAGTGGGAGAGGAAGAAGCAGGCTCCCAGCAGGGCAGGGAGCCCGACACGGGGCTTGATCCCAGGACCCTGGGATCACGCCCTGAGCCGAAGGCAGATGCTTAATGACTGAGCCACCCAGGTGCCCCTCTTTGCAAAACTTTTGAGCAGACATGCTAATAATGGCTGGGAAGACCCCTTCCTTATCACTCTACCTTAACATCTTTCATTATTTTGTGATTCAGGTCAAATCTCATTGTAATTAATTTCCTGGGGCTAGCCAAATTCTAATGCTGGAATGAAATTCATTTTTATCAACAACTGCTAGAAACAACTGGGCCACAGTCAGGTAATCCTGAGGTACCATGAGGTAGGAGTCAAGCAGACCTGGGTCTATATCCTGTCTCTATCATCTACAATCTAGGCAATCTTAGGTGAGCCTTGAGCTTTAATTTCCTCATTTATAATATGGTGATAAGACAATAAAATAATTCTGGTATGAACTATAATGCCTATCACCCCAAAAAAGGTTCAGCAAACATTAACTGAACCAGAATCCATATGAAAAAAAAAATCCCATTTCAGAATAAACAGTAATAGTCATTCCCAAAAGGCTCTTCCCTAGATTTATTAATTGGTGATCATGGGCAAGTCACTTAACCATTCTGAGATTCAGTGTCCAAATATATAAAATAAAGATAATAATATCTGTATCTCACTGGACCACTGTGAGGAAACAAGGCAGCACATGCAAGGCAACTTGCATAGTACAATACCTGATCATAGATGCTCAATAAATCTTCATTCTCTTCTCCTTCAATAGCAAAAGAATGTAAATGGAAACTTAGAAAGCTAAGTAAACTTCCCCAAATTGCAGTTAGTAAGTGATAGAGGCTGAATGCAAATCCAGTTTGTTTGACTCCAGGTCTTATTATGATTATTACGCCTGTTTTACAGATGAGACCAAATAGTTAATCTTGATGGCAGACGTCAAATTTAAGCACCGTTCTGCTCATGATTAATCTCGGCCAGGGGCGCCTGGGTGGCTTAGTCCGTTAAGCATCTGCCTCCGGCTCAGGTCACAATCCTGGGGTCCTGGGATCGAGCCCCGCATCAGGTTTCCTGCTGAGTGGGGAGCCTGCTTCTCCCTCTCCTGCTCCCCCTACTTGTGCTCTCTCTGTCAAATAAATAAATAAAATCTTAAAAAAAAAATCTTGGCCAAAAATCCCCAAAGAGTAAGAACAGATTGGGCACAACAATGTGAATGTACTTAATGCCACAAAACTATACATTTAAAAATGGTTAAAATGTGGTGCCTGGGTGGCTCAGTCGGTTAAGTATCTGACTCTTGATCTCAGCTCAGGTCTTGATCTCAGGGTTCTGAGTTCAAGCCCTGTGTTCCACGCCTGGCATGGAGCCTACATTTTAAAAAAAAGGTTAAAATGGTAAATTTTATGTTATACACACACACACACACACACACACACACACACACACACACATTTAGAAAAGAATGTAAAGAAAGGAATGTCAGAAGGCAGACTTCCTGGGCCACCCAGATGACTCAGTTGGTTAAGCAACTGGCTCTTGATTTCGGCTCAGGTCACAATCTCAGGGCCCTGGGATCGGGTCCTGGAATCGAGCCCTGCATCCAGCCCCACAGTGGCTCCAGTTTGAGGATTATTTCTCTTCTCCCTCTGCCTGCTCCTGCTCGCTCACATGCTCTCTCTCTCTCTCTCAAATAAATAAATAAATCTTAAAAAATAATAATAATAAGGGAAGAAGGAGGTAGGTTTCCTACCAAGGAAAGCAATACCTCAAGGGTCCCCAAGTAGTCAAATAGAAAACAAAAATATAAGAAGGTTAAGTGCCACAGATTCTCTAGCCAATTAAAGTCCTTAATCCTGGCCACAGTAGCCTACATATCCCCTTGCTATGGGGGTCCCAGGGCACCCCCATCAGATGATCGACAGCCTCAGAGTCTTCCCGGCCTCCACACTCTTACTCCTCCCACCTCCAGCATTTTGGTTTTCCCAGTTTCACTGTTAGGGGGAACCACCCAGTGCTCCTGTCACTCTGTTCACCCTCCACACCTACCACCACCCTCTCCCAGCCATGCCTCCTTCGAAATTCTGCTGAGCACTCTAACAGAACATCTTCGTACTCCACTAGACATAAGACCTGGTTCTGGTTCCAGCCCTTATCAAATCAAAGTCTTGGTTTCCTCATCTGTGAAATGGAGATGGGGAATGGACCCAAATGATCTAAATTCTCTTACGATTCCAAGACACAGTAATTCATCAGAACCTGAACAAGGTTCAGCCAAGCTAAGCCATTTGCCCTTCTTTCTTTCCTATCTACACATACACCAAGGTAAAGCTCTGCCATGTTCAGATGTCCCAATCTAGTATCTCTTCATGCTAACCCTGTCTTAGACACTGGTCTTCACTACCTTGGGAGAACCTTTCTTTAAAGAAAGGGATTACCTTGCATCTACTTAGACATGGCCTTCTTCCCTCCTACCAATCACAGAGCCATATACCTTTATTAGCAATTAAAACAAAAACCTGTTTTTCACACATGAAAACAGATCAGAAAAGTCATTCTTGAGTCTGTTTTCACTTAAGAGACAGAAAATTTTATGTTTAGACTATTTGACCAAAGAGGGCAGAGAAATTCAGGCCAAAATTAACTCAAAAAGATGTGTGGTCTTATAAAAGTCTTAAGACCCAAGAGAGAAGGGAAGTCAGCTCCTTAGAGCCTGGTAGCCAAAGAGGGGGAGAGCCTTGTTTTTGCTCTCTTCCATATTGTCTAAGTTCTCTCTAGCAGAAAAAGCAAGGCAGAGCAAACACCAGAGACGCAGACTTTCAGCTGGGCCTGTACCTCTCCAAAGTACCCAACATGGTCTAAAAATGCAAAGAACTAGCTGTGAAAGGACTAAAAGTCCATAACCTGGTTCCCTTCCTGCATTTATGAATAATGATAGGACTGGGGAAAACTCTGTGGCTGTAAATACACATACTTGCCTCTCCCAGCCAGAGGCCGCCTCCTTCCTCCAAGCTGCTTCTTACAGCCCTTCTCACTTTCTCCCTGGGGTCCTAACTGTAATCCCTTATGGGTGGTTAGCCCAAGACAGGGGTCAACAATTACTCATTTCTGAACTCCCAGCAATACCTAGCATAGCACCCTATTTTACTAGGTGTTTGGGAAACACATGTTGAATGAGTAACAGAAGGATAATATAATGCCTCTGAGATTCTTAAGGGGGCCAGAGTAAACAAATACTGTTTTCTTCTCAAGTCTTTAGCCACTATAAAAATCAGTGCTAGAAATATTCTATGTCTTGATCAGGGTGATGATTACATGGGTATATACATTTGTAAAAGAAACACTGAGCTGTACACTTAAGACTTGTCAGCTTTACTATAAATAAAATACACCTCAATAAAAAAAAATTAAGCAGCACCAAAAATTGCCAACTTTTTCTTAAGTCTCTTTATAGACTTCCTAATCCTTCCAGGGTCCTATAAAAGGGGTTAAAAGTAGGAATTATTCTGATCCCTTGCATAGGAGACATCCCCCCTGGAAGGCAGGGAAAGACAGCCTGGTTACACAGAGTCGGGAAGGTAGCAACAACAGGACCCTGAGGTTTACGATCCTCCATCCAGGCTGTGCCATCCTGCCAAACCATCTGCCAGTTATAACTCAAAAGAAAACAACGCTCTAAAATAACAACTGTTTGCTCCATCTCTTCTGTCAGCTGGCTTTCTGCATGGCAACTTTAATTTTATTTTCTGCATGGCGACTTTAATTTTATTTTCAAAACCATTCTGGGAACATACCACCCCAGAGTCTTTTGAGAAGCAGTGAAGCAGAACTTAATGGAATGAAGAGAAAAGAGCCATGGGTGCTAGTCCCAGATTTGTCTTCATGAGCTGTGTCACTTTTAACAGGTCACTTAACCTTTCTGGGCCTGGGATTTCCCTCTGTACGGGCAAGAAGAACTCTAAAGTTGTGTGATTTTTCCAAAGCTGCTTAGGAGACAGGAAGGTACCATGAAAATGTATAAAAGGGAGTGAATGGTTTTTAATGGGGACTGGCAGGGGCTTGAGGTTTTAAAGGCCTTAATTTAGAATCAGGTGGGTAAATGTCTTCCATATTTCTAAGAGATTTTAGCTGCTGCTCATGGTGGTGCCAGGATTTACACCAAGCACACTAGGTCTTTGCAGAGAAGACCACTGCTCTCCCCCAAGACATCCAGTATCATCTTCAGTTGCCATCCTAAAAAGCAGATTTAAATAAAATGACTCATGTCAGGCCAGGCCTGACCAGCTGGTTCCTTTCTCCACTCCCCTCACAAGGGAGACAAATCCTGTATCCTGTGGCCCTGAGGTTGGTGAGGAGGTCGAGAACTACTACAAGGAAGCACCCCCAGTACGATTAACTGGTCACTGCTGGTCCACCAGGGCTTAAGTCTGCTCAGCCCCAGAAGAAATGTGTGCCTCTGATTTGCCAAAAGGCTGGCAGTCAAGTCAGAGGCAGACTACTGATCCAAAGGAGGCTCAGACACCGCAAGAGATGCCCTCTGGCATCTGTGCTGCTCACCTGGATGCAGGCTCACGGGAGCAGCTAAAAACCATTATTCGGCTCTGGCCTCTGAACCAGGGAATCACAATAAAAAGACATCCATCACATTCTACAAAACAGTCTGTGGCTGCCCTCAGCTTTTACAATGAGCAGGGCTGTACCCAAGCTGCTAACAGACGAAACGAACGCTAAGCTGCTCCATCTTTTTATGCAGTAAAACTGCTTAGAGCAACACCTGGTTCTCTGGAGAGTTACTGTAATATGGTACTTGTTGACTCAGACAATGTGAGAACAGGAAGAATCTTAGCATTCATTTAATCCATTCTTCTCATTTTATTGTTGAAAAAAACAAAGGGAGGGCACTTGCCCAAAGATGCTAGTTGAATCAGAACTAGAACGGGGGCAGGGCAGGGGGAGTCCTAGGGCTCTGCCTGGCCATCCTGGGTGATGCAGGGAGCACCTAGGAAACAGGAAAGCTAACAGGAGGATGGGAGTTCAGAAAAGAACGGGTAATAAAAGAATGAGCTCTCAGATTTTTGTGAGGATAGCAGAGACCAGGCTGAACTTGAAATGTATAACCTCAGAAACAGAGGTCCTTGTCACCAGCCAAGGGAAAATAACTCTTCCCATCTCCCTCTCTCTTGGATCAAGATAAACATGAAGGGAAGATTAAATAATCTCTAAAACCACAACTAACTGAGTGAACCAGCCAGGAGCTGGGAGTGAAATGCACAACATGAAGCAGCCAAGGACCTGATTAATAAATGAGGCTGGGCAAAGCTAGTTTAAGTAAAGATCTGCCTGCCCACCTTTCAGCATGTAACTGAGATACTCCCAAGTAGAAAAAAGTTACTGTTCTGTCTCTACCCAGTTGCCCAGATGTTCCAGGTTTCAGATAAAGCAGAAGGGGAACCAGGAAGAAGTAATGAGAGAAAGGATACTGACCCATGAGTCCTCTTATAAGGGAACAATCCCTCTACCCACTTTATTCCCTCAGGTAATAATGGGTAGAAAGCCTACCAATGGGTAACTTCACCAGGGTGCTGCAGGAAGATGGCTGCTGGTCCCCACAAACTGCTCGAGAGACAGTGTTCATTCAGTATGTGCCTCACTAAATTCAACCACTAAATTCAGATTCCAGAGCTTAGTGTCCAGGGCTTCCTCAGGGAGGCTGCAGCCTATCTTTCCAACTGTCACTTTGCCTGAGCAACCCCTACTCCTTACCACCCCCTAACTTCCCCCCTCCCCTCCCACATACATACACAGTACCTTGGCTCCCACAAGTCCCTCAGCCTGGAATGGCCCTACCCACTTCCTCTCTCCCAAATCCTATTCATCTGTGTCCTATACTGTCCCTTCGCGTGGAGTCTTTCACAGTGGGCACTCAAAATGTTGGCCTAATTGGGTAGAACTTAATCTAACAACTTTTTTCCTTTTCCCACCATCATCTGACAGAAACAACCAGCCCCATCCTGGGATGCCAACCAGAGTTCCAGCTCCTAAACCTGAGAGTAGCTGGTTCTCTTTCAGGGGCCATTTGTGCGGCCTCGCCTCTCTACCTCTTACCTCTGAAATAAGAGTAATATTTCTTGTCAGAGAAGCTGAGTGCTTTGAGATGAGAGGCTGTGGAAACACATATTCTCAAGTTCAAGGCCATTATTTTAAACTCCCCTTAGACCCATGCACCATTTACCAACTAATGCTAAGAACTTAAAGCTTGTTTCCAGCCAAATGCCTCTTCTTTTATCACAAATACCCTAGTGTATAGCTGTTGAGAGAGCTGTACTGAGGACTCTGGGTAGCCTATTGGCTTTTTATTTCCACAGACTGTGGAGATTTCTATCTTGAGTGTAAAGAGAGTTCATGGTTTCAAGAAAAGCCCCGAGTTTCAGGCCTGCTGTTCTCCCAAATCCCAGGGTATAATGCATCAACTGGTTTCCAACCTATGGGTTGTGAGCTCATAGGGGTTCATGGTTACCACTACACTGCTCTGTGGAATGTGCCCACCCAGCACTGCCTGTGCACTAAATGGTGACTATATCACACAATCCCAAAAGCAACTGCCACGTGACTACCTACTACCATTCATGTGAGATAATCCTAGGATGGAGGCACAGTGGGTATTCAATAAATACCGATTGAAGATAATTATGTATCTTCTTGATTAATGGGTACTAAAGTACAACTATGTATTATCACATGACCATTTCTGATTTTTTTCTGGAATTAGAAAAGCATCCTCCTGCCTGAAGAGTGAAAACCTCTGGGTTGGTGAATGAGTCCAGAAAACCATCCTCCAACCTGAAGATTGAAAAACTCTACGTTGGTGAAAGAGTCCTGAGTAGGAGGGATTCAGATCTAGGTCCCAGTCCAAGCCACACTCCCAGAACGCAGAGCCAGAAGGCCCTGAGCTATCTCTAGACCTTGGTGTCCTAAGCAGAACAACATAAGGGTAGGATTAAAAGTACTCTAATGGGTCCTCTCAGCTCTATTCTTTAAAACAACTGACCCTTAGGCCAGTCTCCGGAGCGCTAGAGCTGTACCTGTGCAGCGTGACCAGCCCTAGAGCAGTAGTTATCAACCCTAGGAGCTTCTGTCCCCCAGAGGACATTTAGCGGTGTTTGGAGACATTTTTGGTTGTCACAACTGGAGGGGGAATGCTGTGGACATCTAGCAAGTAGAAGTCAAAGATGCTATTAAGTATCCTGCAGTGCACAGGACAGCCCCCCTCAAACAAAGAATTCTCTGGTCCAAAATGTCAATAGCCCCAAGGTTGAGAAACACTGCTTTAAAGACCACTGAGAAACTGAGTTGATTGTGGTAAAAGAAATGGAAACCAGACTGGGAAACGCACAATGGTAATGCTGTAGCAGACTGTGAATAAATGAATACAGTGAACAAAGGCTCTCAAACCATTCCAGACACATATCAACAGTCTCCTCTTAGTTTTCTCGCTGGCACTAGTCCCACTGTGCCATAACATAATCCAGTCACTCTGAGGACCCCCAACCTGGTCCTCCTCCTCAACTTGACCCACACCCACTGTTGACACTGGCAAGGGAATCTGAAATTGAACATTAATATCACGGAGCCAGAACAGTGCATGGTGTAGCAGAAAAGCACTAGACTTGGGTTCTAGCCTTGACTCAGTCCCTAGGGAAACCACCTAATTGCTCTGAGCCCTAGATTTCTCCTCTGCAAAATGGGGTTAAAATCACAACCTGCTCTACCTATCTTATAAAGCTTCTCTGACTTTCAAAACAAGATTGCGTGTGTGAAAGTGCTTTGGAAGCCAAAAATCCTACACAAATGCGAAATATTTCCCTGCAGAATAACTTGCACTGTACTTATACAGTGTAAAGAACAGTAAAAAAAAACAACAAAAAAATTATTTCCAATAACAGGATTTTGTCCACTGATAAGTTACGAGCACTGACGACTATGGAGTCCTGGCCCCATGGAACACCAAAAATATCCAAACCCACTGTGATGCAGTCCACCTTGGGATCCCCCAAGACTTCTGGATTGGACCAGTGACTCACGTAATCTGAATGTCAGCTTTCTCATCTTTAATGGAGGTGTGGGGTATAATACCACTTAATGCAAGGGCTGTTGAAAAAAAAAATCCATTTATAAAGTGTATGGCATTTCCCAAAGATAGGGGGAATATTTTCATTTTCTGAGGATTTTTCTCCTGAAAAAAAAATATATTACTTTGAAATACAATTTTTTTAGGATGACGAAAATAATTTAAGAAAAGGTATTTCTATACTGCTCTGACCTTTACACCTCCAAAATTACCTCTAAAATCTAAACATGAGAAGGGCTGTCTGCAGCCACCAGTCCTACTGCTGTCTGCTAAAAGCAACAAGCTGAATGCCAGGCTGATACTAGCTCCCTCCTTGGACATGGCCACAGAAGGCTATCAGAGCCCATTACAACTCAACACCCAAATCTTCTAACTCCAGACTTGCTAAGCAATCTGCAACCATTCACTGACCTTGCACAAGATTCTAAAGGAAAAAAATGCTCTGGAGAGGTGAAAGCAACTGATCCACTTGATGGAGAATTAAGAAACTAGTAATTATTTTAGTTTTAAATGTCACCCTTGTCAGTCAACGTTTCAAAGTCTAATGAACTCTGGGGGCACGGAGCTGATCAAACTCCTCACCCTAATGGGGAGTCTTTCAGATGGCCTCATTGAGTACCAACTCCTCTTCAAACCTCTGCAGAGAACAGCAGCCAGGCTACACACATGTACAAGTATAATTTTTGCTTTTACAACTATCAGGTCTTTTAAAGATTACAAACAAGAAACTTATAGTTCTCGATTATGCAAACAGTGAATCATTCCTCAAGTTTATTCCTATTTCCTTTTATAGGAAGTAAGACAACTGTAAAACAAATTTGTAATAATTATCAGAATAAGCTGTACTTTAAATTAAGTATTCTAAAACTAATTCTTTTATGACTAAACTAACTTAAACATGTATCCATTCTTATGTCCCCACAAGGGATCCCAATCCAAACAAAGTGCTTTTCAAAAGCATTGCATATATTTCCATGTTCCTGGGTTTTCTTTCTCAAAAACTTTTTCTATTAATTCAAAGTTTCAAGCACTTTTACATTTTGCGTCCCTTCCTAACAATCTATTATTCTCCAAAATAACTATTTAATAAAATATAGATTCAATCAACACACACACACAGACTGTTTCAGTTCCCTCCACTGCATATCTTGTACTCTGAATATGCTTCCAGAACAGATCACACTGTACCCTGATTATATTTGATTACTTGTTTGTCACTCTAGCTAGATTATAAGCATTCAGAGGCAATGACCTGTCTTCATCTGCATTTACCCAATAAACTGGGACAGTATCTGGCACACAGCTCAAGTTAATATATACTTATCAAATGGGTTTGTAAATGAAGCAAAAGTTTCTAGCTACTTTCATCTTTTAAAGTATAACCAAACAATATTAGTTTCATGTGTACACCATAGTGATTTAACATTTGTATACACTGTGACATTTACATACATTGGAAACTGATCACCATAATAAGTCTAGCTTCTATGTGTCATAAGTTAATGCAGTATTACTGACTGTATTCCCTACGCTGTACATTATATCCCCATGACTTATTTTACAACTGAAAGTTTGTACCTCTTGATCCCCTAACCCATTCCACTGCCCCTTCCTCTGGCAATCACCATTCTGTTCTCTGTATCTCTGAGTCTCTATTTTGGGGACGGGGGTTTGCATTCCACTTATAAGTAAAATCATGAAGTATGTCTTTCTCTGTTTGACTTATTTCACTTAGCACAATACCCTCAATGCTCATCCATGTTGTTATGAATGGCAAGATTTCCTTCTTTTTTATGGCTGAGTAGTATTCTGCACATGCGCGTGTATGCACGCACGCACACACACACACACACACACAAATACACACCCACATTGTCTTTAATCCATTCATCTATCGATGGATAGTTCGGTTGTTTCCACATCTTGGCTATTGTAAATAATACTGCATTAACATGGGGGTGGCATATATCTTTCCAAATTAGTGTTTTTGTTTTCATCAGATAGATACCCAGAAGTGGTATTGCTGGATGTGGCAGTTCTTTTTTTTTTTTTTTTTTTTTAAGATTTTATTTATTTATTTGACAGAGAGAGAGACAGCCAGCGAGAGAGGGAACACAAGCAGGGGGAGTGGGAGAGGAAGAAGCAGGCTCCCAGGGGAGGAGCTTGATGGGGGAGGAGCTTGATGCGGGGCTTGATCCCATAATGCCCGGATCACGCCCTGAGCCGAAGGCAGACGTTTTAACGACTGAGCCACCCAGGCGCCCTGGATGTGGCAGTTCTATATTTAATTTTAAAAAAAGATTTTAATTACTTATTTTACAGAGAGAGAACAAGCAGGGGGGGTGGCAGGCAGAGGGAGAGGGAGAAGTAGGTTCCCCACTGAGCAGGGAGCCCAATGTGGGGCTTGATCCCAGAACCCTGGGATTATGACCTGAGCCAATGGCAGATGCTTAACCAACTGAGCCACCCAGATGCCCCCTCTATATTTAATTTTTTGAGGAATTTCCACAGTTTTCCAAAAGTGTTTTTTACCAACTCACATTCCCACCAATAGTGCATGAGGGCTCCCTTTTCTTCACATCCTTACCAACAATTGTTATTTCTTGCCTTTTTGATAACAGCCATTATGACAGGTGTGAGGTAATATCACACTGTGGTTTTGACTTGCATTTCCCTGATTATCAATGATGCTGAGCATCTTTTCATGTACCTATTGCTGCCTAGATATTTTCTTTGGAAAAAATGTCTATTCAGATCCTCTGCCCATCGTTTAATCAGACAGGTTTTTTAATTGTTAATGAGTTGTGTGCATTCTTTACATATTTTGAATATTAGCTCCTTAACAGATACATGATTTGCAAATATCTTCTCCCATTCAGTAGGTTGTTTTTTTGTTTTGTTGATGGCCTCCTTCACTGTAAAGAAGTGTTTTAGTTTAGGGGCGCCTGGGTGGCATAGCGGTTAAGCGTCTGCCTTCGGCTCAGGGCGTGATCCCGGCGTTATGGGATCGAGCCCCACATCAGGCTCCTCCACTATGAGCCTGCTTCTTCCTCTCCCACTCCCCCTGCTTGTGTTCCCTCTCTCGCTGACTGTCTCTATCTCTGTCAAATAAGTAAATAAAATCTTAAAAAAAAAAAAAAGTGTTTTAGTTTGATGTAGTCTCATTTGTTTATTTTTGCTTTTGTCGTCCTTGCCTTTGGAGTCAGATCCAAAAAAACATCACTAAGACTATCTCAAGGAGCTTACCACCTATGTTCTCTTCCAGGAGTTTTATGGTTTCAGCTCTCACATTCAAGTCCTTAATTCCTTGAGTTAATTTTTTATATGGTGTAAATAATGGTGCAATTTCTTTCTTCTGCATGCAGTTGTCCAGTTTTCCCAACACTATTTATTGAAGACACTGTCCCTTCTCCATTGTATATTCTTGCCTCTTTTGTCATAAATTAATTGACCATATATGTGTGGGTTTTTTCTGGGCTCTCTGTTCTATTCCACTGATCTATGTGTCTGTTTTTATGCCAATACCACACTGTTTTCATCACGATAGCTTTGTAGCGTAGTTTGAAATCAGGAAGCGTGATGCCTCTGGCTTTGTTCTTTCTCAAGATTGCTCTGGTTATTCAAGTCTTCTGTGGTTCCAAATAATTCTATATTTGTTTTAGTTCTGTGAAAAATCCCATTTCACAGAATGTGTAGATTGTTTTGTGTGTACGGACATTTACAAAATATTAATTCTTTCATTCCATGTGCAGGAGTACCTTCCTATTTATTTGTTATCTTCTTCAACATCTTTCATCAATGTCTTCTAGTTTTCAGTGTACAGGTCTTTCACGTTCTTAGTTAAATTTATTCCGAGGTATTTTCTTCTTCTTTTTAAGATTTATTTACTTATTTTAAAGGGAGGGGGAGCACAAGCAGGAGAGGGCAGAGGGAGAGGGAGAAAATCTCAAGCAGACTCCTCACTGAGCACTGAGTGCAGAACCCAATGTGGGGCTTGATTTCAAGACCCCAAGATTATGACCTGAGATGAAACCAAGAGTCAGACACAACCAACTGAGCCACCCAGGTGCCCCTGGCTCTTTTCAGTTTATTGCACAAAAGAGTTCATTAGTCCACATTAAAAGCAGACCCCAAATAGTTACTTTTTATACAAGCTATAAGGTTTTTAAACTTGTGATAAGGGACCGAAAAGAAATTCTACTCATTGCACGGAAATCCTCACTTAAGTTTCAGTGAGCCAAAAGCACTTAAAGCTCATGAACCTTCAGCTGGTCAGTTTAGCCAGTACAATCTCTACAAGGAAGGAACTGGTATATATTCTTGCACTAATCACCTTGTAGGTGAATTACTTTTTCATATTCTGGATGTTCAACTACAGCACCATTGCAGGCAATTCTCTTCTTAAACACCTTCACTAGTTTTTATTTTAACCATCAACAATCCCTTGGACAGGAGTAAGGGTCTTCCTGCCATTTCTCTGTTGAATTCTTTTTTTTTTTTTAAGATTTTATTTATTTATTTGAGAGAGAGAGAGCGTGCGCACGCAGGAGCAGTGGGGAGGGGCAGAGGGAGAGGGAAAAGGAGACTTTCTGCTGAGCAGGAGCCTGATGCAGGGCTCAATCCCAGGACCTGAGATCACGACCTGAGCTGAAGGCAGATGCTTAACCGACTGAGCCACCCAGGCGCCCCTCTCTGTTGAATTCTTATATATATAATCCTCAGTGCCAGCAGGAAGCAGAACATCACTCTTACTTGCATCAGCAAAGGAGTCACAAGAGTGGAGGTTCTGAAATAGTGGAAATTTGATATGATTCCTTTTCTTCGGTGGAAAAGTCCTGCAGGAGAAGGAGTGGGAAAAGCCGGGGGGCAGGAGGGGGCAGGCCAGCTCAAGGGGGAGGCTGCTGAGTCCTCAGTGGTGGCTCAATGACTGGGGCTATTTTATTCTTTTTGATGCAACTGTAAGTGGGACTGCTTTCTTGTTTTCTCTTTCTGATTGTTCCTTATTAACGAACAGAAATGCAACAGATTTTTGTATGCTCATTTTGTATCCCATAACTTTACTGAATTCATTTATTAGCTCTGAGAGTTTTTTGGGAGTCTTTAATGTTTTCTATATATAGTATCATGTCATCTGCAAATAGTGATAGTTGTACCTCTTCCTTTCCAATTTGGATTACTTCTAGTTACCTTCTTTATTTAGTTATTTATTTGTGTTATTAACATATAATGTATTATTTCTTTCAGGGGTACATGTCTGTGATTCATCAGTTTCTTACACAATACACACTGCCCCATGTCCCAATGTCCATCACCCAGCTACCCCATCCCCCCAGTAGCTACCTTCTTTTAAAATGGACCATCTGGGCATAGAGCCTGCTTGGGATTCTCTCTCTCCTCTCCTTCTGCCAGTACTCCAGCCCCCCCTCCTCTCTCTCTAAAAAAATTAGAAGAAGAAGATAAAATGGACCATCTAAAGTGAAATGCAAATGTTTACCTATGCAGCACTACAACCAAAAAGGTTTGGGATCTCAACATCAAGGTCCCTAAACAGTACAATATCCAAATCCATTTCAAAAGCCTTAGTGTCCTTTTCTCAAATATACTAATCTATACTCAACACAGCTAGATGAAAGAGAGGTTCTTCTGCAGCTTCCAGTTGTAACTCTAGATCTGAGGTGGTGTGATATATCAAACACAAGTGTCTATGTCCAACACCCACTCCACTCTACCCACCCCACTCCATTCTGTAGCTGCCTACTCCTTTAAGGACTAACACAGAAGATCACACTGTCATCTCAACTCTAAACTGCTCCCTTCTTCTCCACCATGCTCCATTTAGGGTGCTCCTGTGGGTGGTACGTACAGCCAATTCTGCACTTTAATTATTCTTGTCCTAGGTTTACCCCCCTACCAAGAGTATGGGCCTTCTGAGAGCAGGATCATTTGGCAGGCCCCACACTTGGGCAGGAAACACTGATTGGGTCAATGTCTGAACTTCTACTTTGGGACTTGTAGAGTCTTCAGCTCTGAGCAAACTCAACTGCTGTGATTGTTCAATGGGAGGAAACTTTACTCAGCAGGTTGTGCCAAGTCTCAGGTCTACCACCCCGAGAAACGTGGTGCTTGATTCACTATCACCCCAAATCCAGAAAAATGTCATTTTATGGAATCAAACAGGGCAAGTTGATGATGGAATTCCCTGCACTGATCCTCTGCCATCATCTATACTTCATCATCCCATATAACTCCCCTTCTCCTAGCTGAGAAGCTCCTTGAACTTTTTTACTTTATCCATAAGTTCCTAAAAGGAACACTTAGGATGGTTGTAAGACTCTAATGAAAAAAATGTATGGGCTATGTAGTTGTGATAACTTTTTCTCTGAAAGAGCCTCAGATCTGTTTAACTATAGGATCCACTGGGCCAGGTGTCTTTTTCACTGCCTGGAAATCCACATAGTATCTCAGATGGCTCTTAACACAGAACAGGCTCTCAGAGAACATCTGTCCCTCCTGATGCAAAAAACTGGTGGATTAGAACAATACCAGTGCCATATAAACAGAACAGAAAACAACCACAAAGCCACTAAACCAAGAAAACAGAACTCACTGAACAATTATTTAGGGAAAAAAAAAGACTTCAAAAAATTCATTTCCTAGCCACCCCTCAGCCCCCAGCTGGAGTTAATCCCTCTTCATCTGGGTTTCTTATGGCACTCTACACAAGCCTCACTGGGTAGAAATCCCTTCTTTACCAACTGGTCCCCCAACCAGGAAGTAGTGCTTACTAAGGATGGGAACTGGCCCAGATGACTGACTTCTTTCATGAAGAAGGCCATTACCCCATCAGCTAGGACAAGTGCTTCAAGTTTTTCAAAGGGGTGGGGCAGATTCTACTGAGCCATCGCATTCTGTAACCTCACTGGGTCTGGAGGTAGCTGAAGGTACCTGAAAACAGACTGAGCAGGATAAGAGTTCAATCTCTGTGCAGCCAAAGAAGTGAGCAAACTGACCAAAGACACAGCATCCCTGAGTGTCTCCTTGTGAGGAATGAATATTGATTGGCATGGGCATATGAAAATGCCCACTATTCTCATTTAATCTCCACAATAACTACAGAGAGGTGTCTCTCAAACTTTCATGTACATACAAACTGCCTAAGGATCTCATAAATATGCAGGTTCTACTTCTGTGGGGCTGGTAGGGCCTGATAATCTGTATTTCTAACACTTTCCCAAATGTTTCCATAGAATGCACTCAGAGTAGCAAAGTTGTAAAGTAAATACTATGTACTGTTTTTGCAGCTGAAGCAGCTGATGCTCAGAGATACGAGGAGACTTGCTGCAGATCACAAAGCTAGCAAGTAGCAGAGGTGGAATATGAGTGCAGGTCTTCTGATCCTAAGCCCATCACCTTTTCCAATATACCATACAATTAACCTTTTGACCTACACAGCTATGACCACAAAGATGTATAGTTTTCCTGCATTCCTCAAATAAGCCCTCCAGCCAGCTTTGCCCTGTATGGAAGAGGGAGGAGGAAGAACTGGAAATATGAGCTATGGGAGAATCAAGCCAGCCAGATGCTTTTGTTAAGAACTTAAATCATTCAATCCTCCAGCCAAGGCTCCTTAAGGGCCAAACTTTACTAGTTACTAAATGCTCATTCCTTTATTAACGAAAGGCCACTGGAAAGCAAAATCTGCTTAAAAAAACAAAACAAAACAAAAAAACCACAAACAGTTTCAGTGATATGGGAATTATCAGGGCCGTTCAGTACATAGAATCAAATTAATTGCTAGACAAATGGCTAGCCCTGCATATTCTGGGCTATGCTGCTCAGACCTTGGCTGGAATATTCAGAGATTCAGCTTTGTCCACTCCACAACTTAAAGGCAACACTGATAAAAAAAAGGAGCACATTCAGAGGAGGGTTACAAGGAAAGAAAAGAAATGCCTGCAACAGTCAATGGAACAGAGATCTGTCCTGGAGAAGTGCAGGCTTGAAACATAAAGCACCATCTTCCCTGATATGTCTTGTTGGAGGAGGAGTAGACCTGTTCTCTCTGGCCCCAAAAGACAGCATTGGCAGTCAGGTTTTCTGATGGAAGAAACACTGTTCAAAATCCTCTACTGTCAGAGCCAGGATCTGCCCCCAAGCCTTCTAACTCCAGATTACATACTCCTTCCACTAGCCCAAACTGCTTCCCTGGAGCTACCACCTCAACCTGCTGGAAGTAGGCACAAGAAGAAAGATCTCCATTTCCAAAGAAAAAAGGTGATTTTATAGTCAGAGCTATCCAAAGACAGACGATGCTGTAGTATGGGAGGACAGAAGACCTAATACAAATCCTGTCAGCAAAGAGGTTCAATCAGAGGTTAATCGCTTGGCAGGAATACTGCAAAGGGAATTTGGGCATTGGATGGGTGGCTGGGTGAAATGAAGCTGCCAACCCTCAGAGATGAATTAATCTATTCCTGCTGTATTTTCCTCTAATACTTCATTTGTACATTTACCATGGTTTGCCTTCTATCAGTTACTTGTACATGTATGAGTCTTCCTCACTGAATTGTGAGCCCTTGTAGGAAGAAAGTACTGTCTCATCCACCTTTATATCCCTTATTGTGCCTAAGACCATACCTGGAAAACGAAGGACATATTTACATCTCTCCTATGTTCCAGGCACTCTGCTAGGCACTTTACATACATCAACTTATTCCACATCCTCACAAGAACCCTAAGAAGTATTATTTTCCCCTTTTTATAGATGGGCACACTGAGACTCAGAGAGGATATGTAACTGCCAAGGTACTGCTGGTGAGTGGTGAAGTCAGCATTCAAACTGAGAAATCTTTTGCCTAAACCATCACGCTGCTTTCCTCCTAGAATGAACTCAAAAACCATCTGCTGGCTGGAGCCAAACACCTTAAAAACAGGCCAGTATTATATCCAACTAGGTCTGTTCTTATTTCCTGTTGCTAAGTTCAAATTTTGCTTCTAAATATAACCATCTATCCTCAAAATGACCAATCTAAAGTTTTTGTTGTTTTTGAATATCCTCTCTCTCACTCTTTTAAAGACAACGGCACAGCACAAAACAATTCTGGGCAAGAGAACCAAGTTTTCATAAACCCTTCCTACCCAAAGGAATTCCTCAAGACCCCAAGAGCTTCCTTTCTCCCAGCCGGCCCTGGCTCCACCTCAGGGCTCTGGACCACTGAAAACAAATCAGGTCCTGGCTTTCTGCCTCAGGGATATAGGGCTCTCACACATCTTCACAGGCTGTTTTTCAAGCTCGTGCTCTTTGCACACAAACCCAATCAGGGACAACACGAAATTTCCCTGAGCAAAATAGTCCAGGCTCAGAGGTCCTCACATTTAGCTCAACTTCCAAACAAAATCTATCTTGAATTTCAAACCACATTATAAACCTACTGGCAGGCACTTAAAAATATTTAATCTCCCTGCCAAATGGGGCAAAAAAGATTCTGTCATTTGAATCAAAGGCACCAGCGTGTTTGGACAGCCAACACATGAGACCTCTCTGACACTCCATCTGTCTTAAACCAAACGAATCTGGCCAACCATTTCTTCAAACAAGAAACTTAAGCATCACCAAGGGAAATTCCCACTGCTCAGTTCCCTGGGTGGGTTTTGGGTTTTCCATCCCAGGGCTTCTGGAAGAGGAGATTCTGCTGACACATGCACCATTAAAATGTACTTTTTTTTTTTCTTTTCTTTCAAGATTTTATTTATTTATTTGAGAGAGCGAGCATGAGCAGAGAGAGGAGCAGACTCCCCGCTGAGCAGGGAGCCTGATGCAGTGAGGGTTCCATCCCAGGATCCCGGGATCAGGACCTGAGCTCAAAGGCAAACGCTTAACCAACTGAGCCACCCAGGTGCCCCAAGATGCTGTACTTTTCACCTGATACCTTGAGTTCTCTAGACTCAAGGCCACACTCACTATAAATGTAACTTATTAAGATGTCTTCCCCCATTATAACATTTCGAAGCAATTTTATTAAACATGAGAGAGCCACCCTGGCTCCAGCAACGAATAGGATTTAACGAAGATGTATTTCCTGTGAGCGCATAGCCTCTCTGCATCCATCAGACATTTTCTGCTGAACCTAAACGAACCTGTAAATGAACTGATTTGCATTCATATCCAATAGAAGTGTATCGGTATAGGATGTTTGAGATGAGGTGTCTCATACCCATTTTCTAATCTCATACAGTTCTCTTGTTAAACTAAAATATGACCCTTTCCACAAATTGTTTTCATCTTTATTAAAACAGGAAAAAAGGGAAATCTGAACCATTTAGGGTAGATATTTCATAACTCATTACAACACCTCAAGAAGAAAAAAATCTTTGATATTTGACCATTTGTCTTAGGGAGAAAACTAACAGGGCACTGTAGAAAGGTACCAAAAAAGACCTAAGTTTGAGTGATTTTTGTCAATTCACCTAGACTGGTTTCCATCCAGTTCTCAGTGAAAGAACTTTTCCATTTTGACAATCAAACCAAAGAATTCTGAGCAGCAATAACTTTATCAGAAAAGGAAAGAACAGGGGCGCCTGGGTGGCACAGTGGTTAAGCGTCTGCCTCAGGGCGTGATCCCGGCGTTATGGGATCGAGCCCCACATCAGGCTCCTCCGCTATGAGCCTGCTTCTTCCTCTCCCACTCCCCCTGCTTGTGTTCCCTCTCTCGCTGGCTGTCTCTATATCTGTCAAATAAATAAATAAAATCTTTAAAAAAAAAAAAAAGAAAGAAAAGGAAAGAACAATATACTTTCATATCCACAATGTGTCACNNTCTTTCATATATTCTCTTAACTAATCCTCACCACAGTAATGTGAGATAAATATTACTTCTACTTTATAGAAAAGGAAAGTGATGGTATTTAAGTCCCTTGATTGACCATGTTTGGTTTCTATATATTTCCAGCACTGAGCATGGGGCCTGGGACAGTTCAAGAGCCTGCTACATGCTTAAGAATGAACACATGACTAAAGGAAAGGAAAAGGAATTTGGAAAAAATATGCAATTCAAATTTTGCTCCAGGACCCTAACTAAAACCACTTCCTGGAACACACTTGCACACAGCAAATAATCTACTTTGAGCTTCAGAGATTGGTTTTAAAGGACAATTTAGATGTATACACCACAAGGACATGGCGTGGCAGGGCAAAAGGGCAGGGCGTGGTCCTATCTCACTTATCCCCCCACCCATTCAGCACCACACCTTGCACAAGTGGGTGTTTAATGAGCTGGGTGATGACAAAGGTAATGATGATGACTTCAGCCGTCACGGGAGTACATAGAACACAAGATGCCCACAGCCACCAGAAAAACTGGTCTCTGAGTCAAGTTACATCCTCTCTTGAGCCTCATTTTTTTCTCTGTACAATGGGAATAACAAAATATAGCCAAAAGATGGTTCCCATTCATTTAATAAATACTTACTGAACCTTAACCATATGCCAGGCACTATGTTAGAGGACACAGTGATGAACATAACCATCACATCCTGCCTGGAGGAGTTCACAGTTTCAGTGGATGCTGTGAGATTCATAAAAAAAGTTTTACAAACCTCAAAGGAGTACACAGTTATGAAGCACTGCTCCTCCTCTATGTTTCTTAACTTGGTTAATGACATCACCATCCACCCAGTTGTCCAACTTGGGAACTGTCCTCAACTCCTCCCTCTTTCATCCTACCCACAATTCCCATAAATCACCAAGCTTCTTTTGATTCTCCTTCAGAAAAGTCTGACATGTATTACTTCTCATCTAGTTTTCCATGCTTCTACTCTAGGCCCTTTGTTCCCACCTGAATAATTACAAGTCTCCTTATAATAATGATAACGGCAAGCATTTATTGATCACTTACCATATGGCAGGCACTATGCTAAGAGCTCTGCATACATAACACAATTTAACCCAATCAGGTAGATACTAGTACCCCTATTCGTGGAGGAGGAATATGAGGCGCAGTAACCAGCCCAAGACACCAGCTAGTAAGTGATAAATCTATGGCTCAAATCATGTCTATGAGATTCTATCCTTATGTCTTAATGGATTCCTGCCTCCAGCCCCTTTCAGATTGATCTACACTCCTTATTTTTATGCTGTTTCTGGTGTGCTCTTTGGAAATCCAAGTTGGTCCGTCTCTTCTGCTTTAAGACAACCAGTGGCTCCTCAGCATCTCCAGGTTGAGGCCTGAGGCTACAGGACACTGCGGTATTATTTCTCCGCTGTCTCGCCCCACAAAAGCTCTCACTGCTCCCGAAACTCTCTGCTGACCCATCTCATACCGCCCTCTCTTTCCCTTCCAGACAGGAACCTCCTCAGACATGTACACACATTTCAGCACTGACTGGTATGTTCCCCTCCCCCCTTCCTCCTCCTACTCCTTTTCCTTCTTCTCTCTCTCACTCTCTCTTTCACACACATACACACAAAAACTACAACAAAAACACACCCACTACCAATCCTGAGTTCCTGGAAGGCAGGCACAGTGTATTTTCATCCGATTCTCCAGATCCCGCCACAGTAGCAAGTCAATAAGTGACTAAATGAATGGTATGTGGTTGTGTTAATACCTCACAGCTCTATCCCAATAAGCAGATAAGACCTAAAGATGCTAAAAAGGACAAGCTTATAGTAGCTCCTGTTCTCTCAGGCAACTCAAGAAGACGGACTGCTTTCAGCAAAATCATTACAACTAAGATTGTTCCTCCACAGTCTGCTGGTACCCCCTCTCTCCAAGCCTCCTGAAAGCAAATCCAATCACCTCTAAAACTGCAAAAACTAAACCAGCTCCAGACCAAATGACCTCAGAAGAATTGCCCTCTCAGATGGGAGATGAGGTAAAGTGACACCTCCCTCCCCCACCACCCTGCAATGGGCAAAGCATTCCAAAATGCAGACTGGTAAAAAAAATGACTCTATTGAACAATAGAGGATCCTGACAGAGGGAGAGTCATCAGAGAAGAAAAGCTAGAGGCAGCAAAATCTAACCCCACTCTCTATCTCCAGGGCTATCTATAACTGGAGTCCAGGCCACAAATGGATGACACCAACTACTTCACGTCGCCTTGCTGCCACTCTCATCCCACACCTGTCTACCTTCCAAAGAGGAGCCAGATGGTGTTTTTAAAACTCCATCAATGATAAGGACACACTCCTGGATAACACCCTCCAACATCTTTCTACCCACCTGAAATAAAATCCAAACTCTACCAGGAAGTCCAAGGTCCACTCCCTACCCTCCTATTTCATACCATTTTCCCCTTCAATTGCTACATTCCAGATACAGAGGTCTTCTGCTTCTTAAAACAGGCCAACCTCCCGGCCTTTTCCTATACTGTTTTCCCTTGCATGGAAGGCTCCTCCTCTAGCTTTTTACAGAGCTGGTTCCTTCTCAAGGATCAGTTCAAACTTGACTTTTTAAAAGAGGCATTTCCTGACCACTCTATCTAAAGTGTCACCCCTTTGCCCACTCCATCACTCCCCACCAGATCATCTTTTTTTAAGCACCCACCATCACTAGACAATATTTTCTCCATTTATTTTCCTGTTTCTATCTTCTCTCTCATAAAAGTGGAAGCTATGCTTTGTTCACCCTGTCAATATGCAGCAAGCACTAAAAAAATAAAAAAAATAAAAAAAATCCCAGAGTATTTGTTGACTATCAGCAAAGAAGTATCCTCAGGATGGGCTATTCTGTTCTTCTGTTAGAATGAAGAAGACATCTACTTAGCCTCTACTTGGTGCTGGGCACTGTAAATGCATGATCTTCCTTTTAAAGAGGTAAAATAACCAGCTCAAGGTCACGTGGCTAATGACTAGCAGACTTCTAAATTAAATACTTGTTTGTGCAGCTCCTCAACCCCTCTCACCTTTGCCTCCCTCTGTGGGGGGAGGCCCTGTCACTCTACGGTTCACTCTCAAATTGCCATAACACCAAAAAGATCAAATATTTCTAAACTGCTTTACAGTTATTAAAGCATTGTCACATTCACCTTAAGAAGAATACAAAGCACTTGCCCAGAAAGCCCTACAGCAACAGGAAGTATATTAAGCCTGCCTCAAGGTTCACTATCCCCACCCTGACCCCCAGGAGTGGGGACTGGGAAGGAGTCACTGCCAATGGCGGAATGGAATCCCTATTTCTGGTTCAGAGGGATGGGGAAGCCCTGAGTCACCCATGAAGGCTTATGCTACCAGAAACTCTGATAAGACCTGGCTATGAGGCAACAAGCAGTGAATCACGGATCTGGAAGGCACTCGCTGATGGACGGGGAAAAGGAGGCCTCAGAGGGAAAGCAACTTGTTCAAGTTCGCTCAGCAAGTAAACAGAGACGGAACCAGGGGTCTCCTCTCCCCCAGTCCCCTTTCCTCTCCATTAAGGAGGCTTCTCAAGGAGCATTCTGAGTCACGGGGATGGGGAGAGGGCAGGGGCAGCTCACGGACTCCACAGTCAGGGAGAAGGGGTCAGAGGAAGGCAGGGGTAGGACAAGGAAGGACACAAGAGTTAGGATGGGGGGCAGAAATGAGCCAATAAGAAAACGACGGCAGTTTCCCGAAGGTGGGTGAGGGCAGGCCCGAGAAAGAAGGCGGAAGAGAACGGACTACAGGGCGGACCGAGGGAAGTGCAGTGAAACCAGGGTCTGAAGGGGCCTGGCGGAGAGGGGAGAGCCTGAGAGGAAAAGGCAGGAATGAGAGTCTGATGGTGGAGGAGTCCAAGGCCCCAAGAGACACTCAAGGGAGCCAGACGGAGAGGTGTCCGGAAAGGCCTAGAGTTCTAGACCGGGGAGAGTTCTAGGGTCGGGGCAGACCCTGGGGCGTGTCTGATGAAGGTGGAGTCCGGGCCCGGAGAGCCCGAGGGGAGCCTGAGGAGAGTCTGAGGGGAGCCTGAGGAGAGTCTGAGGGGACCCGGCCGACTCACCGCGCTTGTTTTTGGTGCCGTGCTTCTTGGCGGCGGTCAGCTCCTGCTCGATCTTAGTCTCCAGGAATTCCTGCTTCTTACTTAGCATCTCCTCCGTGTCCCGAAGCCGCTGGATGGCATCCTGAGGGGTCGGGCCGCCCTTGCCGGCCTTACCCCCTCCTGCCCCGAACAGTTTCCCGAACACCGACATGGTGGCTGTTCGCCGCGCCGGCCTGCGCCGCCCGCTCCGGCTCGGCTCGGCTCCAGCGCCCGCTCCCGACCCTGCCGCTCTCAGCCGCCACAGGCCTCTCCGCCGCCTCCGCCCCGCAGCTGGGCCCGGCCGCGCCACCTCCCACAGGCCCCCACGCCCGGCCCGGCCGGCGTCAGAGCGATACGCAGCTAACTACAACTCCCGGTGGGCAACGCGCCGGCCGTGCCTCAAATCTAATGGAAGGAGGCGCACTGCACGCCGGGAGACTATAGTCTTCCGGCTTGAGGCGCTCGTTGGCGCGTCTTTTTGGTCTAGTTAGAGTCAAAGGGCGAGGTGGTATGCTGGGAAATGTAGTCTCCTTGGAACCCGTTCCGTATGGGTAGAAGGACAGGCGGAGAAAGAACAGTATTTTTTAAAACATTAATTAGCGTTATGCACATTCTATGATCCAGGTACTGTACAAAGTGCTTTACACGCATTATCCCATTTAATTCTCACAAGCCTATGAACCTATAAACCTATAATACTGTTCCTATTTTGTAGGTGAGTAACCAAGACACAGAGAAACTGAGTGACTAATTGACTAGCCCTGTCTTTGCATATTTTGTACCCTCTACCTAGAATGCCTTTCGACTCTTTATTCGCCTAACAGGTTCTTGGAAACCTAGTAGAAGCTAACAGCCTTGGCACTGGAGTTAGACTGCAAGGGTTCAAAACGCACCTTGATGATTTACTTGGCCAAGTTGCTTCCCCTACTCTGTGTGCCTCCCTGGAGATGATAATAACAAGACCACCTCCAGGCTTATGTGAGACAGGTAATGTAAAGTACTTACTGAGCATGGCCTAGCACTGTAGGTGCTCAAAAATTTATTCCTTATTCTTGGTCCTCATTATACACAATAATAATTAAACTAGGAGGAGACCCAAAACTTACAAAGTAGTAGAAGCATTAAAGAGTTTTTTGCCCCTGCATTTTACAGACCGTTGTAGTTGTGTGGCCACATTTTATTGTTTTCCCTTGTCCTTTGCTGTCAAGAATCACTTCTCCATCCATTAACAGTGAGGCGGCGTCTAGTAACCAATACTTGGCCCAAGCCCACCATTCTAATTTGCTGCTTCCAATATTTTATTTGGAAGCCTTGTTGTCACTTAGATTTGTATGAAAGCAAAAAGTAAACCAGTTCTGAGTGACGGTCTGAAGTGCTCTTCGATGAAGAAAAACATAGCTTCTCGAAATTCTTTTTTATTCCTTCCTGGACCTTCCAAATATGTGAAGTTGCTTGGGAACAGTTTCAAATAAATGAGAGCTTCACTGACTTTTTAAAATTATATCACATACAAGTCTTATCTCCTTCTCAGACTATGATCTACAGGTAGATTAAAACATGCCTTAGATGTTGTTGTTCTTATTGTAATCAATGACAATCCCAGCCTGCATATACAGGGAACCATTCCCAGAGGATGGGAGAGTTTATTTCACCCAGATTTCCAGGTTGGAAGAAATTTTTCAAATGTGAGAGACATGCAGAACTGTCAAGATCCACAACAGCATAAATTGTGAAACATAAGTCACACTTGTGCTTGTTTTGTAATTGAGGTATTGCAATGTTTTTATCAAAATAAAAAATATAAATAAGGAGGCTTCAATCAAGCCACCTCGTGGGTACAGCAACTCCTCCACATCTAAGCAATCCACCCATTCCCCTCTTACTTAAGTCATGCTGTAATCAGACTCACAGGAAGCAAAAGATTTGCTGGGTTTGAGCCCTGACCCAAAGAATATATGAACTGGAGACACTATAGGCCTTTACCACCACCAGTCTTGTATTGCTGTGGGATAAACTGAGGATGATAGCAGAACCCCTCATGTCATAACACTGGGAGCCCAGAAAAAACATCTTAGGGATCTGATAACAGAACATTTAGATTTAATATTGAGTACCCACCCCAATTAATTGGTGTAGGCTACTCAGATTACTGGATTGAGAAGAATTTTGAGGCTGCCTCAGGACTCCCTGAAAAATGTGCTGAGATCTATTTGTGATGTCTGTCTGGAGTGTGGGATAGGAAGTGGAGATCTAAGGTCAAGATACCTGTGATCTGGGCTGAGAATTCAACTGCCTTGGTAAAAATTCATATGGTGGGCTGATTCAACACAGGAGAGCCCTGGGTTTCCCTGGACTTCATTTTTTTGGTCTCTTGGGCAAATGCACAGCCTTTTCAGGCCATGACTGACTAGCATTAAAAATTATGTGAAAAGAATGACCTATCATTACATGCAACAACTTGGAAGATTTGCAGATATCATGCTGAGTGAAAGAAATCAGACACAAGCCTGTATAATTCCATTTATACAGAGTTCGAAAACAGGAAAAATAATCTATGGTGATAGGTGTTAGAATAGTGGTTACCAGGGCGCCTGGCTGGCTCAGTCAGAAGAACATGTGACTCTTGGTCTTGGGGTTGTGAGTTCAAGCCCCACCTTGGGTGTAGAGAGTACTTAAATAAATAAACATTAAAAAAAATAGTGGTTATCTTCAGGGGTGGTATAGACCAAGCAGAATGATCTTTATGGGATGCCAGACAGGTTCTATATCAAGATCTAGTGGTATTCATGAGGGTGTATACAAATTTACCTGTCCTCATAATTAAGATCACTGCCCTTTATATACTTTATGGACTTTACTAAATACATGTTATATTGCAATTTTTAAAACTTCTCTGGTAAAAACAGCAACAGAAGCATACAGTTTTTATTTGTTTGCAAAGTACTTTCTCATACAAAATCTCATCTTATCTCCAACTACCAAAGCCCTAAGAAATAAGCATTACTATACCATCTTATCTTACTGTTGAAGAAACTGAGGCCCAGTGAATAGAAATTGCCCACGGTCACGTGGTTAAAGACACTCAGCCACGTATTTGTTAGCTTCCTTAAAAATGTCAAGTCAAGGGGCGCCTGGGTGGCACAGCGGTTAAGCATCTGCCTTCAGCTCAGGGCATGATCCCGATGTTATGGGATCAAGCCCCACATCAGGCTCCTCTGCTATGAGCCTGCTTCTTCCTCTCCCACTCCCCCTGCTTATGTTCCCTCTCTCACTGGCTGTCTCTCTCTCTGTCAAATAAATAAATAAAGTCTTAAAAAAAAATGTCAAGTCAAGAAAAGCTGAGTTAATAAAACTTATAAAGGTTTCAAATTATGAATAATAAAAATTCTTATGAAATTTGGTCTCATGTAATTATACCAAATCAAACAGAGGATTTGCCAATTTTTAACTGTAAAAAACAGGCAAAGTAGATCCAATACCCCTTCCTGATAAAAACACTCAACAAACTCGGAATAGAAAAGAACTGCTCAATCTGATACAGAACATCTATGAAAAAACCATAGCTAACGTCACACTTAATGGTGAAGGACTGAGCTTTCCCTCTAAAATCAGGAACAAACAAGGACGGTTGCTCTCACTACTATTTGACATTGTACTGGAGATTCTAGCCAGGGCAATTAAGTGGAAAAGGAAATAAAAGGCATCTAGATCAAAAAAGAAGTAAAACTATTTCTATTTGCAGATGACATGCTCTTCTATATAGAAAACTTAAAAGAATCCACCGAAAACTATAGATAGAGTTAAAAACTAATGTGGCAAAGTTGTGGGACACAAGATCAACACACAAAAATCAATTGTATATTTGGGGCACCAGGTGACTCAGTTGGTTAGGCATCCAACTCTTGATTTCAGCTCAGGTCATGATCTCAGGGTTGTGAAATCAAGCCCCACGTTGGGCTTGGTCAGGCTCCACACTTAGTGTGGATTCTCTCGCTCCCTCTTAGGATTCTCTCTCTCCCTCTCTCTCTGCTCCTCCCCCTCCTCCCACGAGCACTCGTGCCTGCGTGTTCTCTCTCTCTCTCTCTCTCTCAAAGAAAGGGGGGGCACCTGGATGGTGCACTCAGTTAAGCATAGGAGTCTTGGTTTTGGCTGAGGTCCTGATCTCAGGGTGCTGGGATTGAGCCCTGCATCGGGCTCCAGAAGTCTGCAAAAGTTTCTCTCTCCCTCTCTCTCTGCCTCCCCCCATGCTCTCTCTCAAATAAATAAATAAATCTTTTTAAAAAATCTGTTGTATTTCTATACATTAGCAGAGAATAATCTGAAAATGAGATTTAAAAAACCAATTCCATTTACAATAACATCAAGAAGAATAAAATACTAGAAATAAATTTAACCAAGGAAATGCAAGTCTTGTACACCGAAAAGTACAATACTTTGTTGAAAGAAATGAAAGAATACCTAAATAAATGGAAACACATCCCATGTTCATGGATTAGAAGACTTACTATCATCAAGGTGGCAACACTCTCCAAATTGATCTAGATTCAATATAATCCCTATCAAAATCTGAGCTGCTTTTTTGCAGAAAATGGACGAGCTGATTCTAAAATTCACATGGAACTGCAAAGGGTCCTGGATAGCCAAAACAAAATTGGAGGACTCACACTTTCCAATTTCAAAACTTACTATAAAGCAACAGTAATCAAAACAGTGTGGCACTGGCGTAAGAACAGACATATAGATCAATGGAATAGAATTGAAAGTCCAGGAATAAACCAGTATATCTATGGTGAGTTGATTTTTGATGAGGATGCCAAGACCAGTCAGTGGGGAAAGAATAGCCTTTTCAACAAATGGTGCTTGGATAACTGGTTATTTAAATGCAAAAGAATGGATATCTACCCCTCCCTTACATCATATACAAAAATTGACTCAAAGTGGATCAAAGATCTAAATGTAAGAGCTAGGGGTGCTGGGTGACTTAGTCGGTTGAGCATTTACCTTCAGCTTGGGTCATGGTCCCAGGGTCCTGGGATCAAGCCCCGCATTTGGCTCCCTGCTCAGCGGGGAGTCTGCTTCTCCCTCTCCCTCTGCTGCTCCCCCTGCTTCTGCTCTCTCTCTCTCAAATAAATAAATAAATAAAATTTAAAAAAAAATTAAATGTAAGAGCTAAAACTATAAAACTCTTAGGAGGAAATGTAGGTATAAATCTTCATGACCTTTGATTAAGCAAGAGGTTTTTTTTTAAGATTTTATTTATTTGAGAGAGAGAGCCTGCACAAGCATGCATGAGTAGGGGGAGGAGCAGAGGGAGAGGAAGAAGCAGACTCCCTGCTGAGCAGGGAGCTGGATGCCGGGCTCAATCCCAGGACCCCTGGATCATGACCTGAGCCAAAGGCTGACTCTTAACTGCCTGAGCCGCCCAGGCGTCCCTGTCGCCCTTTTATTTATTAGGTACTAGAGAAACAGAGAAGTTGAACAGCTTGCCCAAGGTCACACGGCTTGTAGGGGCAAAGTTGAGATTCTTACTATAAAAACAAACTTCTTTTTTTTTTTTTTTAAGATTTTATTTATTTATTCGACAGAGATAGAGACAGCCAGCGAGAGAGGGAACACAAGCAGGGGGAGTGGGAGAGGAAGAAGCAGGCTCATATCGGAGGAGCCTGATGTGGGGCTCGATCCCAGAACCCTGGGATCACGCCCTTGAGCCGAAGGCAGACGCCTAACCCCTGTGCCACCCAGGCGCCCCTAAAGACAAACTTCTTAACCTCTATGCTACATGGCCTTTATCCAAATGAATGTATGGATAGAGAGATATGCACAAATAAACACAAATAAATGAAGTGTGATGAGCCTGGGAGCAGGTATGACCTCCCTGGGGAACAGGGCAAAGTTAGTAGTAGGGGTAGGAGAGACCCAGCAGAAGCTGCGAGAGGCAAGTGGGGAGTGGGGGGAGACTGTGTGCTGGAGAGGTCCCTGCACTTGAGCCTATGGTGGGTTATAGCGCCTGCCTATTCCATACCTATTCATCTGAGCACGCGTAGGCAATGCAACAGGCACTGTGCCCTGAAGGGTCAAATGTAAGGCTTTTCAGGCCACCCCATATCATGTTGCAACCTGCACCCCCCACACACTCACACTACTCTCCTCCATTTTTTGTTTCTACAGTACTCATCACCTTCTAACATACTATATAACTTGCTTATTTGTTGTTTATCTTCTGCTTCTTCCACAGAGGGTTTCCACAGATCATTATTGTCTAGTTCACAATGTATCATCAATGCCTAGAACTATGCCCAGCATATAGTAGGCACTTGATAAATATTTGTCAAATGGATAAACGAATGGGCTGCTGTAGCATCGACTTGGGGGGCAGGAAAACTGGGTTTGGATTTAGCCATATTATGATGGAACTTGGACAAGACCCTTTCCCTCTCTGGACCTCGTTTTATTCCCTGTGATTTTACAAAGGGCCCAAGGCCCTGAAGTTGGGCTTCAGACCCTGGCCTCGGGATTCCATGCCTGACCATACACAAGCCACCCTTGGTGAGCAGGGGTTCACCCCCAACCCTGAGGTGGAGTCTGTTCCACCAACCTACAGGACCTGAGAATCCATGGTATCATTTGCTGGCTGCCTTGGGGGTTGGGAGCACTTGCAGCTGCCACCTCCACTCCAGCCTCCCCAAGGGAGACAAAACTGGTCCAACCGGTTCTCCTGGGCCGCACCAATACCTGCTGTGTCAACTGAGATTTCCAAGCCATGGCTTCTGTCATTTGTCCCAGATATTCTCAGCTTCTTAAAACAAGGAAAACAGAGCTTTACAGGGCCCTGGGTTAGTCATTTCTCAGCCTACATGACAGATTCTTCCTAAGGGAAACTTACCCTTGGCCTCCATTTAATGGGAAAAGGGGATGGGTAGAGTGGGTCTTGTTCTCTCAAAGTGCTGCTGTTGGTTCATTCAACAAATATTGATCGAGCAATTCCTGAGCAGTTCTAGGCACTGTAGATATATCAGAGAACAAAACAGAGAAAATCTTTGTCCTTGTGGACTGTTTGTTTTTAATGAGGGGTATGGACAATAAAGAAATGTCTAATATAATGTCACAAGGATGATGAATAAAAATGAAGAGTAAGGGACTAGAGTGTGATGAGGGTGAGGTGGGGCTATTTTAGACAAATTGGCCAGGGAATTCCCAAGGAAATAACTTTTGGACAAAGGTAAATAGAGGGAGGGAGCCAGACATATGAAAATCTGGGGGAAGAGCATTCTAGACATTCTAGACAGAGGGAACAGCAAGTGCAAAGGTCCTGAGGCAGGAACCAGCTTACATAATGGAGGAGCAGCAAGAGGGCAGGTATGGCTGGAGTAGAATGAGAGAATAAAAGAAGAGGGCCATATCATGTAGAACCTTGAAATCTACCAGGAAAACTTTAGATTTCATTCTGGGAGAGATTGGAATCCACTAGAGGCTTTTAAACAGGAAAGTGGCATAATCTGATTGAGGCTCTAGAAAGATCCCTTGGGATGCTGTCAAGAGAATGGATCATGGTGGAGAGAGAGAGAAAGCAAGGAAACCAAAGAGAAGGCTGATGCAATCATCCATGCAAGAGAGGCTGGCAGCCTGGACAGGGCAGTGATGGCTGAGGAGATGAAAAGTGGTTGGAGCCCTGGAGAAGTGCTTAAAACAACAACAACAACAACAAAAACCCAAAACCTTGGCCAACAGAGCTGGTGAGAGCTTTAGTGATCCTAAGACAAGAAAGGAACTTTGGGGTCAGTCCTGGGTTTGAAGCCCAGCTCCGCATTCTGGCTGAGAGTCTTTGGGCAGGTTGCTACACCTGTCTGAGCCTTGGTTTCCCCATTTACAAACTGGGTGTGATAAGACAGCTTGCTTCCAAGGGTGTTTTGAGGACTCAGTGACACGTAAATAAGACACAGAACACAGGGTTTGGCACTTAATAGACAGTAAAGTTAGCTACGACTCAACTCCCCACATTTACTGATAGAGAAACTGAGGCCAGCTAGTTCAGAGGCAAACAGAGGACTGGCAGTGGGAGGGAGAAAAGAAAGCACTATTTACAGAGTTCCTCAAGTCATATACCTCAGGTCCAGACAGAAAGATGGTTGAGTAGGCGAGGAACATAAAAAATCATGTGACCCTCTCTGGCCATCTGGTTTTCCTACTCTTGAAAGACATGGGAAATTAGAAATATTTCGCTAAGACTAATCAACGCAAGTATAGTAAGTAGAAACTGGCATTCAGCTTCAATGTCAGGGAGATCTTAAAGAACAGGAACCATGGCATCTGGAATGCATGTGCCCATTGAAAGGGGCTGGCTAGCTCAGCTCCACCTGGCTGCTATCTCCCTATGCCCAACATCCTTATTTTCAACGTAAGTCAGAACCCAGATTTTTATATGAAATCTCCCATTTTTTAAAAGATTCTATTTTTAAGTTATCTCTACACCCAACGTTGGGCTCAAACTTACAACCCCAAGATCAAGAGTTGCATGCTCCACCAACTGAGCCAGCACGGATCCCGAAATTTCCCAATTTTTTATTTTGAACTTGATTTTTTTTTCTTACGTAGGCTCCATGCCCAGCATGGAGCCCACCATAGGGCTTGAACTCATGACCGTGAGATCAAGACCTGAGCTGAAATCAAGAGTGGGAAGCTTAACTGACTGAGCCACCCAGGTGCCCCCCAAATCTCCCAATTTTTACTTACATTTTCTAATTGCTTCTGGAGTATAGGAACCCAGCATTTGTTTTTATTCATAGAACCTAGTAAATTTTTATATATTGATCTTGCTATTATTTCACCCTTTCTGATACTTATTTCTTTATCTTGCCTTATTGCTTTGGTTAGGTCTCTAACACAATGTGGGAATGATGATAGCAGGAATCCTTTTCTTGCTCCTGACACAGAGGGAATGTATCTCACTTTTCACCATTGCGGTAGGTTTTTAATTTCATTATTTTTAAATGCTGGGTTTTGTCTTGTTTTTTTTTTTATAGTGAAAGCTAAACAAAGTCTGTCTACAGGCTGCATTCAACCCATGGGCTGCCAGTTTGTGATTTCTGCTTTACCTGAATTCTCTCTGAATTGTGATAACCTTATTGGGTAGGTACTATTATTCACCCTGGTTTGACATATGAGGACGCTGAAGTTCAGAGAGGTGAAGTGACTTGACACAGCCACATACCTGGGAAGGGACAGAGCCAGGATTCAAACCTAGCTCTGTTCGATGTCAAAATCTGTGGGACCCTGGATGCTCAGGACAGCCCTTCTTTACACTTCATCCTCTCCAGCATCTTGGGGGACCTCTGGGGTCCTGGAGCAGCTCTATCGTCAACTTTGAGTGACCCTTGACCAAGGGCCTTCCCCTTTCTGGGCCTGAAGCTTCCCATCTGTCAACCTAGGAGGGATATAGTTATAGGAACCCCAGTATGGTCCCAGCTTCCTCCTCTACAGTCCCACTATATATCTATCAAATATTAGGCCTTGATATGTCCCTTGTTCTGTGGCCTGGCTCTACCGCTTACTGCTGTGTGATTTGGGGCTGCTTAACCTCACCGTGCCTTTTGCCTCATCTCAGCTATAAGATGGAATTAAAAGTAGCACCTACCTCCAAGTGCTTAGGACATGCCAGGCATGGCATAAGTGCCTAGTAAACATGAGTCCTCATGATTATTGATAAATGTACATGCATGTGTACATGGTCAGGAAGAGGCAAAAATATAACTTAAGTAGTTTTATTAGGATGGAGATGTGATTTTTAACATTTTCTTTAATGTCACAATTTTTAAAAATGTTTAATGACTCCTCCATTTTGTAGAGAATAAAGTCCAAATTCCTTAACCCAACATCCAGGGACATCTCTGATTCAACATCAACTTATATTTCAATACAGCAAAGTGGCTAACAGCGCATAGAGGCAGGCCACCCCGGCCTGAACCCCAGCTCTGTGACTTACTGGCTGTGTGAGCTTGGGCAAGGAGCCCTGCCTCTCTGCGCCTGTTTCCTCATCTGTAAAATAAGGAAATTAACAATTCTCACCTGATGGGGCTGAGGTGATATGTGCAGTGTCCATCATGTGGAAGCTTAAAACATATTAGTGATTATTATGATCTAACCACTACCCCCAAACCTCTGGTCATCCTGGTCCATTCACCAGCCCCAGAACTGTCATACCTTGAAGGCTTTGCTCATGGCTTGTTCTCCCTGGCATGCCTTTCCCTATTTATCCAACCATCAAAATATTCTGCGTGAAGGACCAACTCAAATGTGACCTCCTCTGAAGAGACTTTCCATCCTCACCAGCCCCCCTCTGGCCTTGAAGGCTGGGTGCCCTTGAAGCTCTTACTACCTCAGCTGTGTACCACTTCCTCATTGGTCCTTCCTCCTGCATCATACCCTTCCTGAGGGGAAGTTGGGCTTGCTTTGAGTGCCAGCCGAGAGCCCCAGCACAGATATCTGAGGGACATACCGGCCTTCAAGGAATCTCATCAGACTGAGTCCAACAGCTCTGCTGCATCCTTTCCTCCCCCTTCTTGAGCCTTAGTTTCCTCTTATCACTGAGGCAGTGTGGAAGTGAATAGAAATGAGGAAACACTGTCAAGGCCCCTTTTCTCTTCCCTGCCTCCCAATAAGCCTGGTTTGCTTCTCCTCTGGACTAGCTGGGGAGTGGGGACAGAGTGCTGGCAGTGGGGGCAACTACGGATTCTAGAAGCCTGATCAGAGTTTCTGATGCCAAAGGGTTTTGGGCAAGGCCCAGGATCCTGCATTTTCAAGAGTATAAACCCCTTCCATGGCCATGTTCTGAAATATGAGAGCATCAAACCTCTTCATGGCTAATGGGGGAGCACAGCTGTGTGCAAGGGGCCATGGGACCTCTCAGCCCCTCCATACTTTGGAGGAGGAGAGGGAGTGCTGCCACCTAGGGGAAAAGAAAGAAACTGCCAAGGCTCGAGCCTGAGCCATTGGACACACATTTTGATAAAAACATTTATTGAGCACTTTCCAAGTGCCAAGCACTATGCCAAGTCCTTTGCACATTTCATCATACTGGATCCCCATGGGTCGAAATGTTATAAGCCCCATTGTACAGATGAGATACACAGGGCTCAGAGAGGTCAAGTGACATATCCAAGGTCACACAGCAAGTGAGTAGCAGTGCTTAGATTTAAAGCCAAATCTGGCTGATAGCTGCACTCTAACCATGACATTTGAGTGCTGCCTAAATGCCCACACCAGAGTCATCTGCGGATACCATGTGGAACCATATATGAAAAGGTCCAGCAGATAAGGGCTCTAACCATTTCAGGCCTCCAGAGCAGCTTGACCAGAGGCCACACCAAGAGAGCCCGGAGCACGGGTGGGCAGAACCACCCTGTCTTCTCTCTTAGGTGGGCTGGGCTGCTGGCCACCCTGGGCTGCTGGCTTGGCCAGCTCTCTTATCTCCAATGCCCCTACCTCGAAGCTGTAGGCCGCCCTGCCTCACATTCCAGAATGCTGCAGGGCTAGCCAGAAGAACAGGAGCCACGGCAGGCTGGCCACAGGCCAGGGTTCATAAATGACACTCCAGAAGGATTTTGGCCAATGGCTCACTTCCATTGGGAAGGATCTCTCGTCGGCGCCTGAGGCCTGGACCCACAGGTGAGCATCAGGCCAGGCTCTGGGAGCAACACCACAGGTCCGTCACTCTGAGGCCTGGATGTAGACGGGCACAGCAAGCATGGCACATGGGCCCTCGGCCCCAGCCTGCAGCTCTGCCAGCGCCAGGTTGGAGCCCAGGCTCTCTGCATGCCCGGGCACTACCAGCTCCGGTTCACCCCCCACTGTGCCACCTACTACAATGGAGAGCACTGCATCTGGCTCTGAGAAGGGTGGCTTGCCTGGGGCAGCCTCAGGCACCGGCCCAGCCCCGGTGTCCTTCAGCTCCTCCAGACCCAGGGGGTCGGGCAGGGGGGTCCCCACCTTGCGCCCGCCACTGCTGCCGCTGCGGGGCGCTGCCCTCCTCCGGGAGGGCCGCCGGGCTTGCAGGTCCTTATCCTTTTGGGGGCCAAGGCGGCAGCGGTGGTCCTTGAGGTATTTGTGTCGGGAGAAGCCCTTGGCACAGCCGGCGCAGCGGAACTTGTAGTTGCCTGTGTGGGCACGCTGGTGCTCCGCCAGGTGGGCACGGCGGCTGAAGGACTTGCTGCACAGGGCGCACTTGTGGAGCTTCATGCCTGGAACGAGGGGAAGTCCGTGAGAGGTGCCCGAGCCCTTACTCTGCAACTGTGCCTCTGCGCTCGGAATAAAACCCAGTCTCTCGGCTTGGCCTCTGAGCATGTGTGCGAACTGGGCTCTGCTCCTGCCAGTCTCATCTCCCACCTTCTCCCAGCTACTCACTTCCAGCCAGGCACACATGCTCTCCTCAGGCCACCAAGCTGGCTTCTGCCTCCGGGCCTTTGCACTTGCTGTTTCCCCTCTGCCTAGAAGAGCCTGCTCAGCCCCAAAACCTTGGTTTACTTACCCAGGTCACTATCATCTCTCTCCTCTCTGGTCTATCCGCCTCACCCTCGCCCCCTCAGACCATCCCTACAGGGTAGCCAGAGATGGCTTCATGAAATACACAAACGATCCTAACATTCTCTGCCCTGAACCCTCTGGCGATTCCCCAAGTTTCCCACAAAGCCCTGGGCAGTCTGACCAACCCCTTCACCTCTCAGCCCCATTCCCTCCTTCCCCTTACTTGCTCTATGAGCTCCATGCTTCCCACTCACCTTTCCTTGTCTTAAACACCCCCCGCCCTCAGTCTCTTCCCTGCCTTTGCACTTGCTCCCTCCTTCTGGAAGCTATTTCCTGGCTCTTCTTATCCCTCAGGACAGGTCTCACCTTACATCCTCCACAAGGCCCTCCTGTCACCTACCTCATATCTTTCTCTGCCCCATCACTCTGTTTATTCCTGTCTTTGTACTCTGCATACTTCGCTGTAACATACTTACTTGTTTGTTGTTCATTTTCAATCTCTGCCACTAAATGCTAAGCTTCCCCAGGAAGGCAGGGTGGGGCTCTGCCCGTCTGATTCCCCCACGTCACCCCCAGAGTCTGACATGTGATAGGTTCTCAATAGTCACCCTGAATGAATCACTGGTGCTTCCATGTCTACCATGAAGTCAACTCCAGCCCACACGCAGCCTGAGCCACGCTCCCCTCACCCTCCCTGGGATGAAGGCTCAGAGAGGGGCAGTGACTTGCATGAGGCAGCGCAGCAGGACAGCGGCCCTGCTAAGAATCAAACTCGGCCCTCTGTCTTCAAGTCCTCAACTCTACTCTCCCAGTTTTCAAACTTTCTTTAGTCACTGAATCCTTTCTGTTAACCAAGGGCAATTTTCCCCTCCAGGAGACTTTTGGTTTGTCCTCTGGAGACATCTGTGGTTGTCCTAATTGTGGGGAAGATGCCACTGACACCTAGAGGGTAGAGGCCAGACATATTGCTAAACATCCTACAATGCACAGGGCGGACCCATGACAAAGCATCAGCTACTGCAAAATATCCAGAGTGCCAAGAAACCACGTTCTAGACCAAATGGTATGTGGAAAGCCAGCCAAGCTGCTCTGGGGACAGAGCAGCACCCAAGGAAGCCCCATAGAGCCCTTGGGAAACTACGGAGTGGGGTGGAGACCCTTGCTTCACACACCAGCTGCCCTGTGCTGCTGAGCGTACCAAGGAAACTTCCTGGCCATGTCTTGGACCCAGTTGGAATCTGATTTCCCTCCATGACTGACCCACATCTCTATCACACTGGGGACCTCTCTGATTTACAGCTATCTCCTCTCAGATCAGCTTTCCCTTCAGACTGGGGGACTATATCTGACTCACCTTGTAGGACCCTGAGGACCCTAAGGCAGACCTGGCTCATGGCTCACCTGAGCAAAATCTGTTGACTGGAATATATCAGGCAGTGATAATAAGCCTCATGGGATGTATCTGCTCTTTCTAGGGGGCCGGCCCCAGGGACTCAGACCCTCCTGGTAGGTCCAGCATTCACTTACCGGAGTGGGAGAGGATATGAGCCTTCAGCTTGTCTGGCCGGTTGAACTCTTTACTGCAGCCCGTGTGTGTCCTAGAACCCAAAACCACTGGTCAGGGGGAGCTCACCAGACTCGGACTGTCTTGCTGGTCTCCGTGCTAGCCCTGAGCATGAGGGACTCCCTCTCTACCCCAAAGGCCAGGCAAGGAAGCAGGGTGGGGAGTGAGGCAGGTAGGCAAGACCCACGACAGGATAAAAGGAGAGAGGACCTTCAGAACCTCGGCCCTGACAATTTTCTGTCCCACTGCTGGGTAAATGTGCCCCTCCCACTCACGCCAGTCTCTACTCACGAGAAGGGGCATTTATACTTCTTGAATGGCTCATGGATCAACATGTGTCTCTTCAGTTTGTCCTTACGGTTGAACGCAGACTCGCACACTGAGCATTTGTAGGGCTTCTCACCTGTAGGAGGAGACACAGATAGGGGGCGGGGACCGAGAGTCCCATGAGATAGAGTATGAATATGGGGTACAATAGATAGCAGCCCCTCTAGGGAAGTGGCCTGGAAGAAAACAGCCTCTCCCATTCCTCATTGCTTTTCCAAGGAGAAGAGGGGGCTATTTCAGATAGGGCAGTCATGAAAGGCCTTTCTGATGAGGGAAGAGGTGAGACCCGAGGGGGTAGGGGAGTGAGCCATGATGGAAATTGGAGTCAGGGTCCCAGGAAGAAGGAAAGGTGGGAGTGTGTGGTATGTCTGAAGAGCAGTGGGGAGGCCAGTGTGGCTGGAACAGAGTGGAGAAGGGAGAATGAGGCAGAAGGGGAGGTCAGTGAGATAGCCGAGATAGCCGGGCCCAATAGGAAGGGCCTGGAAGGCCTAGGTTTTTACTCTGAGCAAGATGAGAAGCCACCAGAGGGGCCAAGTGGAGCGGGGACAGATCTGACTTATGTGTCGTGGGCTCCCTCTAGCTGCCTGCAGAGAACAGACTGAGGGGGGTGTGAGTGGGGGTGGAGGTGTGGGAAGTGGCCAAGTAGAGACCATGTTAGGAAAGCGGAATCGGCAGCCTTTGCCAGTGGACTGACTGTGGGGAGTGAGGGGAAGGGAGTCAAGGGTGAATCTAAGGTGGGGCTGAGTGACAGGTGAACGGTTGTGGCATTTACTGAAATGGGGTCCACCACAGGAGAGAGGGGAATTATACCTTATCTAATGGAATTGTTGCCACAAACTATGAGGTAAGTACTAGATGAGAAAACTGAAGGTCATGGTCTGCACCTAGTGAGCTAAGATGCCAGCCCAGCCGTGTAATGCAGAGTTCACCTGAGTCACCCCACATGGGCTGCAGCGGAGCCTGGTGGGGACCAGGAGGGGGAGAAGAGCAGCTCTCACCTGACAGGGGTCAGGGGTCACAACCTATCCTGTAGAAAAGGGCTGCTACTGGGCTGTTCTGATTTCTTGCCATTATTTCCTCCCTATTCTCCCTCTGGAATGAATAAAGTACTTTTGAAAAATGTCAACCCAGTGATTAAGGAAATTCTGGTCCTTACAGTGGAATGCTCTGCAGTCATTAAAAAGATTAGGGTCCATCTGTGTTTCCTGATCTGGAAAGAGGCTCCTGGTCATACTGCTAGTGGGGAAAGAAAACTGTAGAACAGCTTAAGACAGTCCCCTTTTTGTTAGAAAAAAATACAATCCTCATATTCCGAAACAGCCCTAGCCATAGGTGGTGGTATATTCGCAGAAGATGCAGGGAGAAAGTTGAGGAAGGGTACATACCAAACTGTCAGTAGCAATTAGGGTGTGAAGGGGAACCTTAAAGTTTCACCTTATGTACTTCCATGCTGCTTCCATTTTTAAAATAAGCATGTATTACATTCGCATAAGAATTCTTAAAATTATAAGGAGAGTAATTTGGTAATATCTATCAAAATTACCAAGGCATATACCTTTTTTCTTCTTTTATTATGTTAAAATATACATAAAATTTACCATTTTAACCATTTTTAAGTGTACATTTCAGTGGTGTTAAGTACATTTGCATATTGTGCAATCACCACCACCATCCATCTCCAGAACTTTGGCATCATCCCAAACAGAAACTGAGTACTGTACCGCATAAACATTTGAACCTGGCATTTCCACTGCGCGGAATACACAACCACAGATATACTCCCAAAAGCGTGCCAAGGGGACCCACACAACATTTTGTGTACAAACTAACAGCTGAAAAATAATCTAAGTATTCACCCATAGGAAGTGGCTAAATAAAAGATGGTAAATACAAAGGAATTCCATGCAACTGAGAAAAAGAAGGAACATCTTCAAGATATACTGATGAGTGAAGAAACAAGGTACGTGACAGAGTTATAATATGTGCTCCATTGTGTAAAAGTAAGCACGCGTGTTGTACAGGTATAAACTTAAACCAGAGGACTTACACTAGGGCCACTAACGGCAGTTATCTTGAGGGACGGGAATTGGGGGTATTTTTCAAACTGCAAGTCACAACCTGTTGGTGGTTATTTTAACAACTAAAATTCAACAGAATAGAAAATACTGTTTTATGAAATTTCTGTTTCAGTACATGCTCTGTATATAAATGTGTTTCCTGGGTTGTAGTATTTTATATATTTATATATATATATAATTTATTTATTTATTTTAGATCTTATTTATTTATTTGACAGAGAGAGAGAGAAACAGTGATAGAGGGAACACAAGCAGGGGGAGTGGGAGAGGAAGAAGCAGACTCCCCTGCTGAGCAGGGAGCCCGATGAAGAGCTTGATCCCAGGACCCTGGGATCATGACCTGAGCTGAAGGCAGACGCTCAATAACTGAGCCATATAAGCACCCCATAAAATATATTTTTTGCCATAGGTCATAGTAAAAAGAAAAAAGAAAAAAAAATTTGGATTATGCATTTGAGGTGAGGCGATGGGGTTATTTTCTTTTTTTCATATTTGCTTTTGTAATGTCAAGGATTTACTACTCAGGCTTTGCAACCTTTGGATCCTTTTAAATGAAAAAAAATATTTTTTAACTAATAATCTTTTTTTTTAAGATTTTATTTATTTTATTTATTTAGAGGCAGAGGGAGAAGCAGACTTCCCACTGAGCAGAGAGCCCAACAAGGGGCTCAATCCCAGGACCCTGGGATCGTGACCTGAGCCGAAGGCAGATGCTTAACCGACTGAGCCACTCAGGTGCCCCTTAAGTAATAATTTTTTAAAAATTAAAAGAAAATAAAATGTCAATGTGTCTCAACTGGGGAACCAAGGAGAGGGGGGTTCTGTCCAGGGCTATGTGGGAATTTTGTAGTGACAACAGTACCTCCACCTCTAAGGGCTCAGAATGGTCTGAGTGGGCTGTCAGGGGGCAGAGCCAAGAGTCCCTCCACCAGCCTCCAGAGGTACATCTCTACTCTAGTATTGGTAGGAACTCCTTCTTCCCTTGAAAGGGCAGGTTGGAAGGGGGTCAGAAAGGAGATGGGGAAGGGGATGAACAAAGAGTGGGGAGGAACTGGACGGGGAGGGAGAAGAGGGATGGAGAAAGACAGAGGCAAAGATGAGTGGGGGATGGGGAGGGGAAGAGAGAGGGAGTTGGGGGAGCAGGTGGGGCGCTGGGCAGGAGTTGACGGGGGACAGGGTACCCACCTGAGTGGATGTGAGCATGCAGTTTGAGGTAGTGCTCCCGCCGGAAGAACTTCTTGCACACCTGGCACTTGAACCTGCCACCACTGCCATGGGTGGGCAGATGACGGCGCAGGTAGCGCTCACAAGGAAACACCTGGCAGAAGAGAGGAGCTGGCGTTAGGTCTGACTCACTAGCCCTCACCACCCTCTGAGCTTAAGGGGCCCCTCATTTCCCACACTTATGGAAACAATTTCTTTTCTGCCCACCAGAGATCAGGGCCCAGTGTCAGGCTCAGCCCTTAGAACCTCACGGCTCCCATGACTCACCCATAATGCATGCTCTGAGCTCCTGCCAGGCTGCTTTTCTACCCAGAAGGCCTTTCTCTTTTAGCCTGACAAATTTCCACTTAGCTGTCAAGACCCAACTCAGGTGTCACTGCTTCTGTAAAGCCCTCTCTGACTCTCCAATGCCACACAGGCAACACAAACTCTGCCCTTGAATGTTCCTATATGTTTTATTTATTCATTTATTATTATTTTTTTAAAGTAAACTCTACCCACAATGTGGGGTTTGAACTCATGACCCCGAGATCTACCACCTGAGCCAGGCAGGTGCCCCTGTTCATTTACTTTATTTATTTATTTATTTAGTTAGTTAGTTAGTTAGTTAGTTATTTTTAAGATTTTATTTATTTATTTGAGAGAGAGCAGAGCAAGAGTGAGAGAGCACAAGCAGGGCCAGGGGCAGAGGGAGAAGCAGATTCCATATTGAGCAGGGAGCCTGATGCAGGGCTCAATCCCAGGACTCTGGGATTATGACCTGGGCCGAAGGCAGACGCTTAACCATTGAGCCATCCAGGCACCCCTTATCTACGTTTTTAAAGTCACCATCTAACCCAATGAATTATAACCTATAGCTTATATGAGATCTCTACAAGGGCAGAGGAGCTTTCATTCACCAGCACAGGGCCTGGGTCAAATGACTTACGTGCAAAAGAATGAATGACAAAATGAATACATAACGGAAGAGCTGAATGAAAAGGTAACAAAGAGCTAGGAAACATCGAAGCCAACATCTCCTTCCTCTCCAGCCTTAAGAAAGGCATTTGTTCATTTTTTCATTCATTTGTTACAGAGAAGTAGTTAGGTTACAGACCCAACTACTTAGTAGCCCTTACTTGCTACACCTCAGTTTCCCCATCTGTAAAATGGGAAGAGTAATGGTATGCTTCCTAGAGTTAAATGACTCAATTCAGATAAAATGCTCCGACAGCAGCTGGCACATGTTCTTGTTCAATTCATGATATCTTTTATTTGGAACACAAATTCCAAAGCCCTGAATTAGGCTATCTACATAATTAGAAACATCTACCATGAGGCTGAAGTGAAACCAGGGCTGTCCTGGAAAATCTGCCACGTAAGGCTGTGAGAAAATGAGTAGAATAAAGAAACCAGTTAAACACACCAGGGGAATGCAATCAGCAGAATCCAGACTTCGGGAAACTCCACAGGACCGATGGCCCAGTTTCTTCAACAAATAAATTAAAAGGAAAAGAAAAGAAGGAGCACTGGTTGGGGGAACCTATTGATGAACAGAAAGTTTGGTTGTATCAACCAACTGAAGTGTGTGGACCTGATTCAAACAAATAAACTTTACAAAAACTATGATGTTTCTGAGACAATTAGAATTAGAACACAGCCTGGATATCTGATGATATCAAGGCCAGGCTTTAGCGATGGCTTTCAGATTCACTGAAAAGAAGAACCCATAACAAGAAGGATAATAACAGGTCAGGAAGCTGGAGGCAGGCTGTTCAGATGCTGGGCCTGGGCCCAGGAGAGGCCTGACCCCACATTGGTGCAGCCTGGCCTGGCCTGGCCCAGCAGCAGCCTCAGGATGGACACATGTGCTATCTAGTGGCTCAGATGGGCCAGGCAGGGCTCTTACTCTTTAAAGGGGAAGTGTCGTCTATGGAGACAAGCCCAGGAGACAGTGAGGGGTTTGCTCTACCACCTCTCATCCCCTATCGTTGCCCCAGCCGGGAAAGGGCAGTGGTACCCACCTTCTGGCAGTGAGGGCAGGGGAAGTTGTGAGTGGCGGTCTGCAGGTGGTGCTCCAGGGCCTCGGGGGTAGAGTATTTGTTGACACATTTGACACACCTACGTGGGAAGGAGCAGGAGAGGTGACAGAGCAGTGTGAGGAGGCTGGACTGGCCCAGGAACCAGCCATTTTCCTCCCCCAGGGCCAACAATGGGAGGCAAAATTCTATACTTAATTCATTCTTTTCCTTTAAAAAAATGTTTTTTTAAAGTAGGCTCCACACCCAATGTGGGGCTTGAACTCATGACCCTGAGATCAAAAGTCTCATGCTCTACTGACTGAGCCAGGCAGGCTCCCCAGAGGAAGTGTTAAATAAAGGAAAAAAAAGAAAATCAGACCACATCACATCCTTGCTTAAAAGTTCCCATCTTGGCCTACAAGGCTCTAGTGGCTTAACCACGCCTATCTCTCAGACTTCATCTTTCTCCCCAGCTCACCCCACTCTGCTCCAGCCATCTTGGCCTCCTGAGTATACCCTGAACACCCCAAATTCTTTCCTACCTCAAGGCCTTTGCACCTGCTATTGCTGCTACCTTGAACACTCTTCCCCAGGTATTCCCTTGGGCAGCACCTCCTTATCCTTCGGGTCTCACCTCAAATGTCACCTCCTCAGAGGTGTCTTCCTTGAGCACCCTGTCTCAAGTTGTCCCCTATGGCCCGCCCAGTTTTGTTTTTTTCTTTTTTTCTTTTTTTTTTAAGATTTTATTTATTTGACAGAGATAGAGACAGCCAGCCAGAGAGGGAACACAAGCAGGGGGAGTGGGAGAGAAAGAAGCAGGCTCATATCAGAGGAGCCTGATGTGGGGCTCGATCCCACAACGCCGGGATCACGCCCTGAGCCAAAGGCAGATGCTTAACCGCTGTGCCACCCAGGCACCCCAAGTTTTGTTTTTTTCTTAGCACTTGTTATCTATAATTATTATTTATTTATTTGCTTACTTGATTTGATCTGTCTCTTTCACCAGCAATTGGGCTCTGGAGGCAGGGACCACATCTGTCCTGTTCATAACCTGATTCGAGCACCAGTGACAATCTGTTATGCAAAAGAGTCAGACAGACAGGGATCCAGGCCTGGCCCCTTCTTGTTTCTGACCCTCAGTTTCCTCATCCACAAAATGGGGTAGGAATCCCAAATTGATGTGCCCCTTGTTCATTCTTAAGATGATCACATGAGTAAAAGGACACAAGTGTGTCAAACCACAAATCACAACACATCATAAATGCAGTCTCCATGCTTAACATCACTGGCTGACAAGCCTTCAAAACAGCAGTTTCAGGTCGTAAGCCACTCTGAAGAAAAGACCCCTCCAGTCTCCTGACCATAAAAACACCTGCCAAGCAAATGGACCCATTTATGATGATGTTCCAGTGAGGAATGCCACAGGTAGGTGGGCAATTCATGCCAAAAATAGAAACATAGGACCTGACATCTGTACATGGGCCACCATGGGAAACCCACAGGCAGCCTGCACCTGCCCAGGGGACTCCTGTAGACCACACTCTGAAAACCACAGGCTAAATGCCTCCAGATGGCAAGAAAGAAAGAGCAGGTCAGGTGGGAGCAGAGCTGCCGGGGGCACAGAGACTGCGCAAGCTGGTGAGGTAGGAGGGGGCAAGAACTCCACAGGCCTCAGCAGTGAGGAGACAGAGATTTCTGTGGGAGGTAGTTTAGCAAGAACCATTAAAACGAAAACTTTCCTGCCAGAAATGCCATCGTAACTAAGTCACCCAAGGTAACATCCTCAGCACGGGGGCAAACCAATGTCATGTACCTGCTGATATGACGTGCTGAGGACAGAGCGTTACTTGATGATATTTCCTGCCCAGAGTGCCAACCCAGCATCTAACCTGAGGTCGAAGCAGACAAACCCAAACTGAGGACATTTTACAAAATAACCAGCCTATACTTTTCAAAAATACCACGGTCATGAAAGACAGAGACCGAATGAGCAGCTGTTCCAGCTTAAAGGAGAATAAAGAGACACAATGTAATGCAACGTGTGATCCTGGCTTGGATCCCAGGCCAGAAAAAACATTTACTTTGGCTATAAAGGATGTTATTGAAACAATCGGAAATTTCTGAATAAGGTCTGTAGATTAGGAAACAGAACTGTATTGATTTAACTTTCTTTTTTTTCTTTTTGTTTATTTAAATTCAATTAGGCAACATATAGTACATCATTAGTTTCAGATGTAGCGTTCAGTAATTTATCAGTTGTGTATAACATGATTTAACTCTTTTTTTTTTTTTAGAGATTTTATTTATTGAGAGAGAGATAGCGAGAGACAGAGCACGAGTAGGGGAGAGGGAGAAGCAGGCTCCCTGCTGGGCAAAGACTCCGATGTGGGACTTGATCCCAGGACCCTGGGATCATGACCTGAGCCGAAGGCAGATGCTTAACCGACTGAGCCACCTATAACTTCCTGATTTTGATAACTACACAGCGCTTCTGCCAGAGGTTGTCCTTATTTCCAGAAAACATACACTAAAGACAGAGGGTAGAAGAGCATCATGTCAGCAAATTATCCTCAAATAGCTCAGAATATAATAAAACAAATGTGGTGAAAAGTCAACATTTGGGAAATCTGGGTGAAGGCTATATATGGGAATCCTTTGTACTACTCTTAATGTTTTTTCTAGAAGTCTGAAATTACCTCAAAATAAGTTCCTGAAAGTGACTGCGGTATGAGGAAGGGGCTCGGGGTAGACGGGGAATTCCTTTTCACTCATGCCCTTTTTTTAGTAATTAAATATTGTACTATATGCACATAATTATTCTTTAAGTAATCAATCTTCTTAAAAGCCTTCATTGATTTTAAAAAAATTTTTATGTTTATTATTACTTTTTTTTTTTTTAATAATCTCTACACCCAATGTGGGGCTTGAACTCACAACCCTGAGATAAGAGTCGCACGCTCTTGACTGAGCCAGCCAGGTGCCCCTCCCTCATTGATCTCTAACCTGCAAAATCACTTCCAGGAACTTATTTATAAGTGAGCAAAGATGTATGCCCAAAGCTGTTCTCTGTAGTGTTGTACGTAATAATGACAAACTGGAAATGACCCGACTATCCTGCAATCAAGGACCAGTTACATAACTTTGGCATGTACAATGGAATAGTAAACGGCCGTTAAAAGGCTGGGGCAGGTATGTTTGTGCTGAGATGCAAAGATGTCCATATTACGGTTGTAAGTGATAACGCACACCACGTGTACAGAGTGATCCCATTAAGTTTCAGTCAGTTTGTTGGAAGTTGTGGGACAGGGAGATGACATGATCAATTTTCACCAAAGCCAGTAACTGTGTTTGGGAGGACCTGACTCCAGTGCAGCCTGTGGTAGTTATATCCATAAACATGCTTATTACAGACAGAGACCAAATAACACATACCAAGAGGTTAACAGGGATTATTTTTGCTTGGCAGCGTTTTGGGGTTTGTGCGATTTAAAAAAAAATCTTTTCCTTGGGGCACCTGGGTGGCTCAGTCGGTCAAGCGTCTGCCTTTGGCTCAGGTCATGATCCCAACCCCGAATCGGGCTCCCTACTTAGCTGGGAGTCTGTTCCTCCCTCTCCCTCTGCACCCCCCACCATTCGTGCTCTCTCTCGCTCACTCTCTCTTTCAAATAAAATCTTAAAAAATATTTTTCTCTGCATTTGAACATAACTTTTGCAATTAGGAAAAAAATCAATAAATCTTATTTTTAAAAGGAAAAAGTAAATATATAGCATATATAGAGTGGCATGCATAAAATTCACTTGAAGGGTTTGGGGTTTGGGGAGGCACCATAGATAGGCCAAAGCAACGTGGCCCAAAGGGAGCAGAGCAGGTAGACCAATGCGGCCTGGACACCTGAAAATAGGATGAAGCCCTATACCTGCTCAAACATTACTGCGAGAGAGAAATAAATTCTCATTTTATTTATGCCACTATTATTTGGAGCCTCCATTGCATGCAGCCAAACCTATATCTAAATTGTACAAATAATAACTCCAGCAATAACACTTATTGAGCACCTACGATGTTCCAGGTATCATGTCCAAGAGCCGCATAGTTGTCTTACCTGATCCTCATAAATAATCCAATACAGTAGGCATTATAATTATCCCCATTTCAAAGATGCAGACACTGAGGCTCAGAGTAACCAAATATCTTGCCAAGGTCATCTCCTGGGCTTGTAGTCAAGCTGGGATTTGAGCACAGGCAGGTGGATCCTTATCATTACCCAAGACACCATCCCACCCTTGAGTCACCCAGATGATGGCCTGCCTCCTCGGGCCTTACTTTTGGGCCAAGAAGATCCAATGGCTACAAAGGGTTACTGGCACCGTAACCCTCACACGAGAACCTAGGAGAAGAGATTGACTGTAGACACAGGGCCATCAGCACTGGGCTCAACCCTTAGCCTACAAATTCCAAAAACAGAGCTGTGAGGCTTCCAAGGTTCCAGACAAGAGTTTGAATCTCAGCTCTGTGCTGACACTTACTCTGATGGGCAGGTCACTTCTCCTCTCTGAACCTCAGTGTCCTCATCTTCAAAATGGGGAGAATACCACTGCCATGGACCAAACTGTGTCCCTCCAAAATTCATATGTTGAAGCCTTGACACTCAATGTGATAGTATTTACAGATTTACAGATGGGACCTTTGGTGGGGGTGCGTGTGTGATGAGGTTTAGACGAGATCGTGAGGGTGGGGTCCTCATGATGACAAAGTGCCCTTATAAAAAGAGACCACGTGTCTGTGGCATTTTGTTATAGCTGGAGCTGGCTAATACAACCACCTACCTCCCAGGATTGCAGGGATCAAAGTCCTAAGCCAGAATTTGGCACATAGTAGGTGCTCCCTTCCTTTCACTTGGCATCTCACTCCAGAGAGCCACACAGTCACAGGAACTCACAGATAATCCACAAATCGATAAAGCAAAAGAAAATGCCCCCTGAGTACAAATGGGAATTATCCATCACTAACCAGAAATCTCCACCCCTCGACTGCCCAAAGCTTTGCCTGGTTTTCCTCTCTGGCTCCACTTCCCAATCTCCTCCAGGGCAAGCTGCCCTACACCCATCTAAGTTCCAGTCCCTCTGCCAATTTCTCAAAGCTTCTGTGATTTCTATAGGCTCTTCTTACCCTTACCCTGGCCCTACCTTCTCCTCTAGGCCACATCTAAACATACTTTCCCACTTCCACTCTACACAACGATCATTCTAAAGCACTTGCTATTTCATTTTATATCTACGCTTGCTGTTCCTCCTGCTAGGAATGCACGCTACCCTACCCAGGCTACTTGGCAAACTCCTATTCATCCCTCGAAACCCAGTTCAGATATCACTGCTTCAGGGACACCTTCCCTGCCCTACCTCCTACTGTGGTACTTGTATACCTTATATCTACATATGCATTAGCATTTTATCACAGTCTGTGTAAGCATATTTACACACTTGTCTCCCTAAGAAGCCTGTGCATTCTAAACTCAGGGTCTGTTGTTACTTATCTCTGAGGCCCAGAAGTGTCACCCAGCAGTTACACCTCATTAACAGAGGTTATTAGATAAATCCCTACTGGCACAAGTTTGTACAGAGAGGCAAAACCATTCCAACATGAAAATATTCATTAAGAACTGGGAGAAGGGCCCTGACAAATACCTCTCCTTGCTTATCCCTAAACCCATCCCCACGCGCTACGTGCTAGGCTTTGTGAGGAAGCTGCTCCCAGATGACGCTGGGTGAATGCACAGCAAAATGGCTGCAGGGCAAAATGTGGGATTTCACAGTTAGGAAAGTGATACTGGGCACCTGCAGACAACCCCTCGACTAAGGAGGGTCTGGAAGAGGGACCAGAAAACAACTGAATGAGAGAAACAGTGAGGATGGTCACAGGACTGACAGCTCAGCCAGAGGGATTTGAAGACTCAAGGATTAAAAGCCTGTAACAAAACTGAGGGAGCCTTTCTTCATTTCTGCCAAAGGGATGCTCTTGACAACTACAATGGAAGACTAAAGTGATGTAAAGGGTCGTCAGAAAAAATTACCCCAAATAAACTCTACACTTGGTTCTTTCCTTGTTCATTCTAAGAATCAGCCTATAGCTTCAATTTTACCCTGAATTTTATAGATTATAAAACAAATGAATCTGATTTTTATGATTTTTGCTTTCCACTGTGTGCTTGTTCATTCTGTTTTCATTCTAAGAATCAGTGTACCATTCTGACTGTAACCTAAATTTTGTAGATGATCAGACAAAATAACATTTTCATAATATTTTTAGTTTAGGAAAAAAAATGTTTTCCACTATGAACAACAACAAAAAAATATTGATTTCCCTTTTTTTCAGATTATTTTTTAGGATAAATGTCTACCAAACCGAAGAATGACATAAGGAGGGCCAGCATCTTCTCTCCCAGGTCCTCAGCAGTCAGAAGGAGCAAGGCTGCCGAGCCCGGGGGTCCCTGCGGGGAGAGGAAGGGGGGAGGGGGAGGGCACATACTTGTAGACAGCGCTGTCCTTCTTGGGGCTGTGCTGCGGCAGGAGGCTATGGGAGTACTGGTGCACGCCCAGGTCATACAGCGAGGGGAAGTCCTTGCCACAGAGATGGCAGCGATAGCTCAGCTCCTCCTGGTGGCTCTTGATGTGCTCCAGAAATGTGTCGAGCTTTGGGAATGTCTGCGCACAGCTTTTGACCACACACTTGTAAACCTTGAGGGAAGATACAGACCAGGTGAGGGGAGGCAGACTGTTCCCCTGCTCCCTGGCTCCTGGAGCTCTCTTTTATTGTGGTGAGAGTCCTCTCTTCTCAGCCGGTCACAAGGCCCCATTACCTTTCCCTCACGTGCTGTGTGACCTGGGTATATTCAGGAAAATTACTTCGAGCCTGGAAATACAGTAAAAGGATGACATCGTGCCCTTCCAGCGTTACCCTAGAGTAGTGGCTCTCTGACGTGAGCATCCACGGCAGTGACACAATGCTGAGCACCGCTCCCAGAGCACCTGATTCAGCAGGTGTGCAGGGCCTGAAGGTGTGCGTTCCTAACAAGTGCCCAGGCGACGGATGCTAAGGCCACTGCTCTGGGGACCTCGCTCTGAGAACTGCGATCTAACAAACCTGCCCAGGCTCATCTCACTCTCTGGGCGATGTGCCTTGTTTTGACTATTTACTATTGATTAGGATCCAGACTCCAGAATTAAATATTAATTTGCAGAAAACAGATCCAATATACATGATTTTTGTCAGGTAGAAAAGATATCCCCAAAGGTCACAGGTTTTATTGCCCTGCAGGATATTAACCAGATTTGTATCTACCTTAACAATCTTATTTGAATGTTCCCTTCTTTCACTGACATAATTACATATAGGTATAAATACCAGTATCTTAGATCCTCTTTTGAACTGGCTTTGTCATCCTTCTAGTTTCCTTATTAATGAGTTATATAAAATTCTGGCTTATGTTCACTATGTTATTTATTTATTTATTTTTATTTTTTAAAGATTTTATTTATTTATTCGACAGAGATAGAGACAGCCAGCGAGAGAGGGAACACAAGCAGGGGGAGTGGGAGAGAAAGAAGCAGGCTCATAGCGGAAGAGCCTGATGTGGGGCTCGATCCCGTAACGCCGGGATCACGCCCTGAGCCGAAGGCAGACGCTTAACCGCTGTGCCACCCAGGCGCCCCACCACTATGTTATTTATATGAGAATTAGGTTTTTAAATTTTGAAAAGTATACTTTGACAAGCATACTCCTGATTGCCTGTACAATTCCACTTGCTCCTTCTTCCTAACAAAGTGAACCCTGATTTGTTCAGGGTGGCAACATGTACAGTTAAAACACTTGATCTCCCTGGCTCCCTTGCATCTAGTGTCAACCATGTGGCTCCTTTTTAGCCAGTGATATGCAGGCAGTAGTCTGGAGGGAAGGCATTACTTCCAGAACACAAAAGGCATAAGCTTCCCAGGAGAAATCCCCTCTGCTTTTCTCATTTGTCCTGACTGGAAAACAGATGTGATGGCTGGAAATATAGCAGCCATTATGCAATCTTGAGGATGGAAGTCACATGCTGAGGAGGCAGGGCCACAAACCAGAAGAAGCCTGAGTCAACAATGACATATCTGACCTATACAAGCTCAACACTGCTTACTTACAAACTTCTTCTGACATAAGGGAAGTAAAACCCTAACTAGTAAGCTAGTTGTCTATTATTTGCAGAGTAATAATGAATTCCTAGCTATTAGAGCATAGTGGCTCTGACTCATGAGAGATCTACAGTGGACTTCTAGGAAAGGTTTTTTTTTCCTAGAAACACAGAGAAGATAGCCCGTTTTTGCTCTGTCTGGACTACTGCCTGGAAAGAGTGACTACCATCCCAAGACCACGGGTAAGCCGTCAGTACTAAACAACGTCATACCCTGAGGGGGCAGAGACAAAAGCTAAAAGACACAGGGTCCTTGATATTGGGTTGAGTCAACTGACTGTCTCAGACCTTGAGCTGCCCAATCTTGGGTTTTCTTATTATGTGCAATGACAAACCTCTTGTTTAAGCAGCCTGAATCAAAGTTTTCTGTTATTTTCCCCAAGGGTATCGTAACTTAATTCCATCAACTCCCCTGCTGGGAATCTAGGGTAAGGGAAAAGTCAGAGATGTGGATGAAGATTTGATTATAGGGATGCTCACCATGGTTTTGCCTACAACGCAAAACACAGTTCATATCCTACATGTTAAAACAACGGGATTTTTTTAAATGTAGCTGTTAAAAATTACATTTTTTTTTAAAACAGTGACATGAGAAAATTCTCAGAATATAAAATTAGGTTAAAAAATAGAAAGCACAAATCTCAAGAGAATTTATGCTTATTAGAAAAAAACCCAATCTCAAAAGGCCCCATACGGATGATTTCATTTATACAACGTTCTCAAAATGACAAACTTATAAAGACAGAGAACTGATTAGTGGTTTCCAGAGGCTGAGGATGTTGGGGAAGAGGAGAGCAGGTGTAATAATGAGGGGTAAAACAAGGAAGATCTTCGTGGTGTTGGAATAATTCTGTACTGTGACTGCAGTACAAAACTACATAGGCGGTAAAATGGCAAAGAACCATACATACGCTTTACACCCATGTCAGTTTCCTGGTGTAGATATCAGGCTGTAGTTATATAAGATACAGGGAAACTGTATCTGAGGGATACTGACTGAGGGGTGTAAGGGACCTCTCCCTACTATTTTTGCAAATTCCTGTGAATCTACAATTCTTCCAAAAGTTTAAAAAAAAAATCTATCAGGAAAAAAAATTGCAGTTCAAAATTATATGTGTTTACAGATCTCAATTATAATAAAAAAACAGAAACTCTACAAAATGTGCTGGATTTTGTGCTGTATCCTGGGGAGGATATATTGTAAGGTAGTTAATGACATGGGGTTTGGCTTTGAGCCCTGACCTGGTCACTTACTGGTGGTGTGACTCTGGATAGGTCACTTTACCCTTCGGGACTTTGGTTTCTTCTTGGATATACTGAAAATGCGGATCTCTAAGTTGTTATGAAGACTAAACAAAATATTGAATGTAAAGCATTTAGCAGGGTGACCGGCATCTAATAAATGCATTCTTCAACCTACACATTCTTTAGATTTTTCTGAAATTTAAAAAAATATTTTATTTATTTATTTGTTCGTTCATTTATTTATTTTAGGGAGTGGGAGAGAGAGAAACCTAAGCAGGCTCCAAGCCCAGTGTGGAGCCAGATGCAGGATTCAATCTCACCACCCTGAGATCATGACCTGAAAGCCAAAATGAGCTGAAATCAAGAGTCCAGAGCTTAACTGACTGAGCCACCCAGGTGCTTCTGAAGTGTACACTTTAAAAAGGATGAATTTTGTGGGATGCAAGTTATATCTCAATCAAAAAAAAAAAAAAAGACTGGGGTCCTAAATCCCCATAGGTAGGTGTTTAGACATTAGATTTTCTTGGGGTATTGAGAATTTTTCTCATGTCTGGTTTCTATACTGTATGACCCGTAAGAGGTGGGTTTCCTCCCTTGGCCTAGCACCATAATGGCCCAGTAAGCAGGCCCCTCCCACAGAGGGGAAGCTTGGCCTATCACGGGTGGTTAGATGGCAGGTCACTGCAACTGGGGCCCACTCCTGTCCCTTTCTAGGCAGTGTTCAAGACCCCAGCACCAGCCAAAGCTCACATCTTGGGTGGTTGTGGCCTCCCGCTGCCCATTACCCACCTACCTGCTCATTCTTATGCTGGGTCATGTGGGACTTGAGCTGGAAGTAGGTGCTGAACTTGCTGGGGCAGAACTGGCACAGGTAGGAGCTGTCGATGAGGACGACCTGCTTGGCCTCCAGCTTGTCCCCTTCATCCTCACCTGCTGCGGGCAAGGCTTGGGGCTGTGGAGCACTCGACAGGGACTGGCCCAACCCTGTGGAGAAAACCAGGGAAGAAGTCACTGAGAAGGGCAGCGGAAGAGTCAGGACAGAGAGCCATGACATTCAGGAAGGATCCACAGAGCACATCCTGTGTGTTGCTGGGTCTACCCGGCCACCTGCCACGTGCTTGGTGTTGGACACTGTACTCAAGGTCCTACACTCACATTCAGCTTTGTGCACGGATACAGTCATTCCAGATGCTCACCTCCTGAATACTTACATCCTGATTGGGAAACAGCTATTGCCTCAAATCTACCCTCATAGCCTTTCCCTAGGCCTCTCCACAGTTATTAAAAATCCTGAACACTACTCCTGGCTGTATCCATCACACCTCCCCAGCTCCCCATTCCAATTACAATCATTTGTTTAGCTGACCTTCCCTCACTTTCTGAAGACAGGGGCCTCTGACCTCATCTCTACAGAGGCCTCCATAGCAGTCCTCCCTAAATGTTTGCTTCATGGTTGAACCCCTGGTGCTAGGCACTGTAGGAATTTTGAAAAAAAATAAGAAAGAGTTTCTTCCCCAAGGAGCTCAAAAAAAATGCATAGGGCACACAGAGACTAGCTAAACACACTGTAGGGCTAGTTCCAGCATGTGGCCACATGCTGCTCGTGCAGCAAAACACCCCTTTCGTTGGCTGGTATGTGGTGGGCTTTGCTCACCCGGGGGACTGTGCAGGAAGGGCTTAGGCCCTGGCCCTACACTGTCCAATACAGTGGCCACGAGCCACATGCGGTGACTAAGAACTCGAAATGTGGCTAGTCCATATCCAGATACGCTATACACATAAAGACACCCTGGATTTTGAAAACTTAGTATAAAAAAAGAATATAAAATGTTTAATTAATCATCTCCTTATATTATATGCTAAGCTGATAATATAGGTTAAATAAAACATATGATTAAAATTAATTTTACTTTTTTAAAGTATTGTTTTTATGTAGCTACTAGAAGGTTTTAAATTGTATATGTTGCTCATATTACATTTTTTTTTAAAGATTTTATTTATTTATTTGACAGAAAGAGACACAGCCAGCAAGAGAGGGAACACAGGCAAGGGGAGTGGGAGAGGAAGAAGCAGGCTCCCAGCAGAGGAGTCTGATGTGGGGCTCGATCCCAGGACTCTGGGAACACACCCTGAGCCGAAGGCAGACGCTTAACGACTGAGCCACCCAGGCGCCCCTCATATTACAATTTTGTTAACAGCACTGCTCCAGGCCTAGTAAGTCCTCAACTCCCATACAGAACAGAAATTAAAGCATTATCAGGGACATGATCATTAGCTCAGGGACAAGTGATGGCTCAGATGGGAATCCTACAAAGTGTAAGAGACCATCTGCCCATGGAAGTCAAACAGGTTTCAATTTCAAGTCAACTGATAGTGACTGCCTGGAGCAATATATCGAAAGTAGATTTTGAGGCAGGATCCAGGAGCAGCAAAAAAGACAGGTGATAGATTAGTGTTGTCTTCCACGGGAACAGTCTTAGAGTAAGGCCAGGCATACTGTACATTTGTCATTCCTTCTTTCATGCTATGTCCCATTTTATAGATAAAGTAGACTGAAGCCCAGAGAGGTCAAGGAGGTTGCCCAAAGTCACACAGCTAGGAATAAAACCCATGAAGCTTCAGAGGACAGGTATGGGAACAATGGCATTCCTCACTTCTACCTACCTGTGTTTTCCTCGTCCTCCTGCCTGCTGGGGTTGAGGGCCATGACCTGTACAGTCATAGAGTTGCGAGAGACGGTGCCACCGCTACGCCCTGGAGGCCACACCTTATGAGTCTGCATGTGTTTCTTGACATTAGATTTCTGGGCAAAGGCACGGCCACATGCAATGCACTGGAAGGGCTTCTCACCAGTGTGGCTGTGGGAAACAAAGCTTGTTAGCACCCTCATGCAGGAACTGGGATGTGACCTCAGCACAGGAGCTCACAGCTCCCAAGAAGGCCCAGACAGAGAATGCGGATGCCGCTGGCCATCACTGTGACACTATGAGGACAAGTCGGCAGGCCAGAGACAGAAAGACCCTGGGCTCTTGGTGACATTACTGAGTTGCTGAATCAACCAGCCCCGGAGCTGACCTTCTCTGTGGGCCTTCTCCATATGGTGAGATAAAACATTTCCTAATTGTTTAATCCCTCTCAAATAGAAATTTATTCTTTGAAGGAGAAATGGGCAGTCGCAGCATAGCACTTATACCATTATTTAATATTTTTCTTCAAATCAATCTGTTTTAAAACTTAAATTAAAAATTAAGCTTCCTGTTGTTATACGGAAAACCACTTATCATAAATACAAAATAACTGAAAAATGCAATAATTTATAAAATAATATCATTAAGATCTATAGAGCTGCATTGTCCAATAAGGTTGACACAAGCCACATGGGACTATTTAAATTCGTTAAAATGAAATTAAGTTAAAAATTCAGTTTCCTAGTCCTAGCAGCCACATGTCAAGTGCTCAGCAACTACCTACTGTCAGTGGCTGCCCTACTGGACAGTGCCCATTTGGACATTTCCATCACTGTGGAAAGTTCTATTGAGCAGTGCTAGTGTAGACTAGTGGGTCTCAAACTGAGTTTGAGTTTGCCCTTCAGAGGACATTTGGCAATGCCTGAAGACATTTTTAGGTTGTGACAGCTGAGGGGTGAGAGGCCACTGGCATCTAATGTTAGAGGTCAGGGATGCAGCTGAACACTCTACCAGGCACAGGTCAGCCCCTCACGGAAAAGAATGGCGTGATCTACAATGTCAAGAGTGCCGGGGCGCCTGTGTGGCTCAGGCGGTTAAGCGTCCAATTCTTCAGCTCGGCTCAGGTCTTTTTTTTTTTTTTTTTTAACTTAATTTAATTTTAAAAAAAAATTTATTTCAATTCAATCAATTAACATATAACGCATTATTAATTTCAGAGGTACAGGCCTGTTCAGGTCTTGATCTCAGAGTTGTGAGTTCAAGCCCCACACCGGGCTCCACCCTGGCTGTGGCGCCTACTTAAAATAAATAAATAAATAAAAATAAACACAAGAAAATAAAAGTCAATAGTGCCAAGACTGAGAAAGCCTCGTCTAGTGAGAAGCTGCTCCCTGCCACAATTGGAATCTGATGTGTGCACGTGCGCATGCGTCCATGTGCTCTCTCCTTCTCTCTCTCTTTGCTGTAAAAGATGAGCCAGTATGTAAGGGGTGTTCAACGGAGACTAGCACCAAATCGAGGCTTTCTCCTTTGACTCTCCAAGGACTGAAAGAATTCGAAAAGAGAATGATTTTCTACATCTTTCAGAACTTCTCAACACCATAACCAGAAACCACCTAAAATCATCTCAGGTACCAGTGTATCCCACTCTGTGAGAACCATGGAACAAGACCCAAGACCCTCCCTTCCGCCACTTCACAGATGGAAAAGCCGAGGCCCAGAAGGGCTCCCTGCATTTTCTTGGGACAGGAGGTTTCACGGTTAGTCCTGAGTGAGCAGAACTTGCAAGTCACACAAGTGACCACAGCTTGGCATGGCAGCCCTTGAGGTCAGCCCTTTCTGCAGAGGTGAGGATTGAGGCACCCCTCACGCCTGCAAAGGCCCTACCGTTCAAGGACATTTCTCCCCCCACCCCACCTGGCTCGGACCTTCTCCACCATAGTGGGCAGACCCCACAACTTTCACAGATCCCTCCTACTGCTCCCGAGACAGAAGAGGGAAAACCGACCTGACTTGGACAAAGGTCTGAGAACCATGACAGGATAGATGGGGCCTTGGTCACCGCCCTGGGAAGGGGACTGAGGAGGGAGCCTTGCTTCTACTGTGGATGGCCCTCCAGCCAGGGCTGCCGAGGAGCCACCTGCCCCACCATGCCTGGGTACCTTCGGATGTGCTGCTGCAGGTCGAAGTTTTTGGTGAATGACTTGTCACAGTATGAGCACTTGAGTTTCTGAGCCTTTGGCTTTCCTGCAGCTGAAAAACAAGGTGGGGGGTGGGGGGGTGGTGGTGAGGCTGGGGGTATAACTGAACGCAGCAAGAGCAGCCTCCTACCACTCTACCCCTCGATGTGAGGCCAGAAAGCCCAGACCCTGGGAAGTCTATACCCACAGACAGGCAGAGGAAGAAGCACAGAGCCTTTCACAGTGTCTGAAGGAGGAAAGCCCAGGAGATGCTCTGCCTGGAAGAGCAGAACAAGCTCGAAAGGCTCCCCTCTGTCCTTGGATAAAAATCCAGACTCTGTGCTGTGGCTACAGGACGATGCATCCTCTGCTTCCTGCCAACCTCATTGTTCTCGCCATCCAGCTGCAGTGGACTCCTTGCTAAGCTTGAAAGACCTCAAGCGTGGTCCCACTTCAGGGCTTCTGTACCTGCTATCCTGCTCACCCCTCAGACAGCCACAAAGCTGCCTCCTTGTCATCCCCAGATAGAGAAGTGGCATCATTCTCCAGTCTCCACCAGTACCCTCAATCATAGTGCCCCGATAATCTCCTTCCTGGAGCCCCCCATAGACAGTTATCCTGTTTTCCCTCTCTCTCTCCCACTAACAGTAACTGAGGGCAGAGAAATCATGGACCACGATGCTGGATCCTCAGCATCTGACACTGACCCTGGCGCACAGATGCTCGACATGTATTTGTGGAAGGAAGGAAGGATGGAAGTAGTTGACTGGAAAACCCCTGAAAAATTCTTGATTTCTGTGCCCTCCCCTTCACCACCACTTTCTAGCACTGCCCCTGTCCCGTTGCTAGCATCTCTGAAGAGGTGACAGACACTGCTGCTTGCCTGCCTGATATCCATTGCCCCCCTTCTTTCCTCACAAATCCCCCAAATAATGGGAGCATCAATATTTCTGGCTAAAAGAGACATTTCCCAGCTTCCTTTGCAGCTAGATAGGGTCATGTGACTAAGTTTTGATCAATGAGATGTAAGTAAAAGCATCATGCAAAACCCCTGGAACCTGGGAGATGCCCCTTTTATCCTTTCTACTGCCTGGAATATGAAATTGATGACTGGAACTCCAGCAGCCATCTTAGATGATGAGGCACCCTGAAAACAGAAGCTATGCCCTAGGGGTAGCAGAGCAGAAAGAGGAAATGTGAGTGCCCGATGACCATATAAGCACACAATTTCCCAATTGCCTGTCACTGGCCTTGTTTTGCACAGGAGAAAAATAAAATTCCAATCATTTTAAAGTCATTCTTATTTTGGATTTTCCACTACATGCAAGCACACTTCATCCTAACCATCATAAAAGGGAAGACAAGAACTAAGCAGCCTTATGGATAGGAGAATGCTGACGAAAGATGCCTCTGGCAGGCTGCAGGCCCACCTTCTGGGAGTCCACTGGCACCTTTGGCCCGTCGGGTCTTCAGCGTTGGTGGGGAGTCAAAGGTGGCCACTGTGCCCCCTGTGGCGCTGGTCATGGGGGCAGCCGGGTTTGGTCCTTTTGGTTTGAATCCCTGTTTGCCGGGGCTGTACACAGGAGGGGTGGGGTATACTGAAGCCTCCACACACTGGTTTGGCACCTAGAAGGACAGCACAGTGAGGGAAGGAGGACTGGGAAGGACAGAAAAGAGCTATACCAGCCAGGGGGACCCTCACTGTGGCCCTGGCTAATCTCAGCCAGGATCACGATCCTAACCCCTCCATCTGGCTCAGTCAGCTCAGTCACTCCCAACACCCTGTAGAACTTCATGGAGCCAGGAGGTTAGACGCAGCTTTGGAGCCAGGCAGTCTGGGTTCAAATCCTGACTCTGCCCCTTATCATCTAAGTGATCTTGGACAAGTCTTTCAACATCTCTCAGTTCCATATCTGTAAAATGGGGATAACCAGAGTACTCCTCTCCCTGGTTGTGGTGAGGATTAAATGAGTTAACAAGTAAAGAGCCTAGAACGGTGCGTGGCATACAGTAAATACTCGATAAACATTAGCTGCTGTCATTGCATTCTTGGCAGTAGTAGTAGTTTGTTAGCACAGGAGGACCAGGAAGTCAGCAGGTTTGTGCCCTCACCAGCAACCCCACTTCCTAACCGATCCTGCCCGATGCCACCCCAGCAGGCATCTCTCAGCTGAGAACTGACACTGAAGCCACAAGAAATTCATTCACACCAATGACTTTTGAGCCACTCAAACCTAGTGAACACTAAGTTTACATCATGACACTGGGGCATCGTGAAGAATGCATTAATTCAACGATTTACAATCATTCATTGGTTTTTCCAGGCTGGCCTAACCAAAACTTCACTTCCTATCCTTCTCTGCTTTTTTTTTTTTTCCTTTGTAGACTTATCATTATCTAATAAATTGTGTGTCTTACTTACTTCTCCATTATCTGCCTAGTTCCACGAAGGCAGGGACTTTTGGTCTGCTTTTGTTTATTGCACTATTCCCAAGCCTGGAGTAATCCTTGGCACAGAGTAGGCATTCAGTAAGTATTTGTTGAATCAGTGAATTCATTTATATATTATAATACAACGATACATAAAAAACATATACTTGTCCATTCAGACGACCAAAATGTATTTGTCAGATATATCTGGTCTTCATCCACAGATCCTGGAAATGCTTCAGAGCCATAAAAGTGAAATGGGTGTCTTATTATTTTTTTTATTATTAATGAAACTGACTTTTGGCCCTGATCCAAGGGCAGGCTGGCTGCTGAGAGGACCAACCGTGCGACTGATGGGTTGGAACGTTCAGTCCCATCCTCCTGCCTCTGGGGAGTGAAGAAGGGCTGGAGGTTGAATCAGCCAGAGCCAATGACTTAATCATGATTACACAATGAAGCCTCCACAAAAACTCCAAGGGACTGGGTTTGGACAGCTTCCAGGCTGATGAACACAGGGAGATGTGGGGTAAGTGGCACACAGAAGCTCCGTGTCCCTTTCCCCACACCTCCCCTATGCACTGGGCTGTTGTTTCGTATCCTTTATTATATCCTTTAATAAACTGGTAAATGTAAATGTTCTGAGCTCTATGAGCTGCTCTAGCAAATTAACAGACCCTAGGGAGGAGGTCGCTGGAATCGCCAATCTGCTGCCTGTCCGTCAGAAGCACAGGCTGCTTGCAACTGGCTAAAGTGGGGGTGAGGGCAATCTTGTGGGACTGAACCCTTAACCTGTGGGATCTGCGGTTATCTCTGGGTAGATAGTGTCAGAATGGAGTTGGAATTCTTGGACACTGTGCTGGTGTCTGGGAATTGCTTGGCACTGGTTGGGGGGGGGGTTCCCAACATCGGAATAGGGTCCAGGAGCCAGAAGAGTCACCGTCATGGATAGAGACTATTGCGGATGCAGGTACTGGGCATCTGATACGGCTCCATTGGAACAGGTGCTTCTGCTAGATTTCATCTGTTGGCCTTTGGCACCATTCCTACACCCTTCCATGCTCTCCCCTGATGTGCACATTCTCCAGATGTCCTTGCTGGCAAGGCTATGAGTACAGATTAGGTTCTGCCCACGAGAAGGACCTGCATGAGATCTGGAAGGCAGAGGAAGGTAGAAACTGCTTTCCTCTGGCAGCGGTGGCGGGAGACAGGAAGGTGTGCCATACTAATTTTGCAGTGGCTGGCTGAACGCTACATCCCCCTCCTGACCACCAGCCTCGAGGACGGCAGCACAGCAACAGAATCCTACAGCTTCCCCACCTCTGGGCACGGCAGGAGCATCCTGGCCTTCTGGGCCAAGCAACAACAGTGCACCTGAAAACCAGTAGCACCCATCAACTCACCTTTTGCTCCATCTAGCCCTCCCGAAGCCACCTTTGTGGCTTTAATGCAGCATCTGACCTCCTGCATTAAATCCCTTCTCCAGAAATACCTAGAGTGGTCCCTATTTTCCTGACCACTACAGCGCTCAATCAATATCACATAGATGAATTCACCCATCACGCAAGTCATTACTGAGCAATTATGTGACTGCCGCTGGGTTTGCTCTCTCTAACCTCAACAGCTCTACAAGGAGAGTTCCCATTTCAGAGGAGAGGAGACTGAGGTCAGAGGGCCCTATTTCAGACACCTCCTATAGGTGCACCAGAGGCCAGGGACTCTGCTAGGGGCTAAGGACGCCAAATCAAAGACGACTCAGGCTCTGCCCTCAAAGAGCACCCTCGTCCACATGGAAAACAAACAAGAGCAGCTCTCCCTGCTCCGGTGCCCTCTGCCTCCCAGGCCAGCATCTTCCTCTCAGCATCTCATTGACTTAATTTGTTTTTTTTAACTCAACACAGGGAAGCTTGCTCTATTGCCTCAGCTAGGATAAATCCCCTGTAGGCTCTCATAACATCACGTGGCTGGTGGTAGGATTTCCCCACTGGTCTGGTTCTCTTTAGAGAAAACCATGCTCTCTAAACATAGAATGTCTGTATGGCCAGACTGTAAGGTGAGTGGGGGTTAATGTGACCTCAAGTGCAGGCAGGCTCTTGCTGTCAGAACCGCGCCCCCTAGCACCGGGGTCAGGGCAGGTTCTGAACTCTGAGCACCTTGAGCTTGTAGCAGGAAATGAGTGGGGCACATAGGGTACACGGACTGCTTCGTGGCTTCAATTCTCTACCCCTCCCAATATCCGTGTCCTCCACAGTGTGATTTTGCAGCTTTCCCCATCGAGATGTGGCATCTGTTTCCCTACTCCTTAAATCTAAGTTGGCCTTGTGACCTACTTTGGCCAACGGAAGAGATCCGGTCAAAAGCCTAAACTCCAAAAGGCCACAAGCATTTCTGCTTCCGTGACCGCACCTCCACTGTTTCTGTGAGCGGGCGCCTGGCTAGCCCACTGGAGGATGAGGGATGCCCTGGAGCACAGCTGGGTCACCTAACTCATCCCAGCCCAGGCCATCCTACAGCAGCTGACAGCTGCCATCTCCAGATACCTGGGAGAGCCCAGCCAAGATCGGCAAGCCATGTAGGTGCAAGAACAATAAATACATTTTCCCATATACCACCGAGGTTCTGTGGAAACTTCTTACACAGCCATAGCTAACCCATATATCTAGCTTGTTAAAAATGTAAGAGACTGGGGCGCCTGGGTGGCTCAGTTGTTTGGGCATCTGACTCTTGATTATGGCTCAGGTCATGATCTCAGAGGTTGTGGGGATCAAGCCTTGTGTTGGGCTCTGTGCTCAGCATGGAGTCTGCTTGAGATCCTCTCCTTCTCCTTCTACCCCTTCCCCATGCTCTCCCCCCACCAAATAAATAAAATAAAATAAATAAATTTTTTAAAAATGTAAGAGACTTCGACAAAGATAATTTTTTGGAATCTTCTCCCTAAAACACTGGTGTTCTCTGAATGTTCTGAGCACTCCCTGAGGGTAGCTTGTATTTCTGCTATAACTTCTACCTCAGACCACCTTCTCATGGTTTGCATTTTACCTTTATAGGTATGATGGCTTGATCAACGTCCTTCTCTCCCATGACGTGGATACCCCCTTGATCTGGTTTTGTCTCCCACGATACCTCTGGCACAGTGCCTGGCACACAGTTGGTGCTCGGGAAAGGTCCAGGCTACCCATGATAACCATAACCAGCTTCTCCCTTCCGCTCCCAAACCCCGACCTCTGCTCACCTCCAGGGGTGGGTAAGGCTGCATTCCCAGTGCCTGGATCTCCACGGTGCCACTCCCAGCCAGGGGTGCTGTGGCACTGTATACCTCCACCACGCCATTTCCGCCAGGGTTGGGACGCCCAGGGGGGCCCAAGCTCTGGGGTGGGGGTGGGGGGGGCTGGGGTGGTGGGGGTGGGGGCAGTGGCGGAGGGGGTGGAGGAGGTGGCGGAGGCTGGGTGAGGTAGCTGGGTGCAGAATGCATGTTCAGGCTGCTCTGAAATCAGAAGAGAGAATCAAAGTGTCACACCCTCTTGATATCAGCTGTCTTGTTATCAGTGAGGAAGGACATTTGTCTTAGCCAGGCACGTGGAAAGAAGAGCCCCTCACAAGGCAGCTCAGAAGACAGGGCTGACGGGAGGCATGGCAACACAGTCATGGAAGAATACAGAAGAAGCATCAGCCAGGTGCCATTATCCCTTTACTCTAGGAAAGCCGACAAAAATGGCCCAGCTTGGATACAACTGAGTTGACCTACAGCCCCAGTATTGCTGTCTTAGGAGGGCTTGTTTGTGGGACCAGCTCTTGAATGGCCTCTGAGAACCTGCCTTGTGGAAGGTTGCCTATGACCAATAAGGCTGTTTTGCTCATCCGGGGCACTGACCAGTCTGTACCAGGTCACCTAGATTGTTTGTATGGACCATGTGACCTGTGGTGAACACCCTCCTTTCCTTCTAAGAGTCTGGAATTTTGCTCACCGTGGCACCTACATGCCAATCCCCAAGAAAAGCCCTGAGCCTAGAATCCTGGGTACACCTCCTGGGCAGAAACATGCATACAGATTGCTGCTCTTCACTGCTGGCGGAAAAAGTGTTTTGTGCCATCTCTCCCCATTGCTCCAAGAGGAGGAACAGTAGAAACCTATGTCTGGATTTCTCCAGACTCCAGCTGATGTCTTTCCCCCTTGCTGATCCTGCTGTGTACCCTTTGTCAGGAATAAACCACAGCTGTGAGTACAACTATCCCGGGTCCTAGGAGTCTTTCTCGAGAGTCACCGTATGTGTGGGTGGCTGTGGACCCCTGAAATGCAGCCACTGACTTCTAGAAATTTATTCCACAAAAATATAATTAAGCAGGTGGGCAAAGATATGTGTACATGGATGGTTACCCAGTAGTTTTTACAACAGCAAAAAATGGCAATGATCTGAGTGTCTGTTAACAGAAGGCTGGCTATACAGAGGATGGTCCATCCACACAATGGAATCTTCTACAGCTATTAAAATGTTAGTAATCACAGGTGCCTGGCTGGCTTAGCTGGTAGAACATGCAACTCTTGATCTCTGGGTCGTGAGTTCAAGGCCCACATTAGGCAAAAATCTTATTTAAAAAAAAATGATGGTGATCAGTATGTCACAAAGGATGTTCCTCTTAACTGCTGTTCCTTGGGTTCCACAGTCAAACATATTTGGGGAAAAATTTGGCAGGTGCCCCCCAACTTTTATTCTGAAAAGTCTCAAACCTACAGAAAGGCTGCAAAAAGAATACAGTAATCAGGGGCCCCTGGCTGGCTCAGTGAGTAGAACATGTGACTCTTGATCTCAGGGTCATGAGTTCAAGCTCCACATGGGTATAGAGATTACTTAAAAAAAAAAAACAAAACACTGATCAGTCTTTATACTGCATCTAATTTACCAGCTGTTACCATTTTGCCACATCTGTAATATGCATATGCGTGTGTGTATGTGTTATCTATGTACGTACACACAGGCTTCTATCTGTTTTAGCAAGCCACTTAGTAGTTAGCTGCACACATCGTAACACTCTGTTCTTCAATACTGTATTCGGATACACCTCCTAAGAACAGGATATTCTCCCGTAGAACCACAATTTGACAATCACACTCAGGAAATTGCATGTTGATACACTACTATTATCTAAAATATTCAAGTTCCTCCTATTCTCATTTTCCCAAAGTGTCCCAATAATGCCTTTAGATTCTTTCCCCCCTGAATCCAAGATCCGACCAAGAATTGTATATTGCCGGGGGGAAGGGTGGCCAAAACGGGTGAAGGGGAGTGGGACATACAGGCAAAAAACGAAAAAAAACAAGAAACAAAAATAGAATCGCACGTTGTTGCCAGTTGCCATGTCTCTCTAGGTTCCTGATTATGAGTAATTAAACTTTGTTTTTACTTTTCTACTGTGTATTTTCTAATGTTTTCCAATGGACTGGAACACTTCTGTTAAGAATAAAAATAGGAGGGGGCACCCGGGTGGCACAGTTGGTAAGGCATCCGACTCCTGATTTAGGCTCAGGTCATGATCTCAGGGTCATGGGATTGAGCCTCTTTGGGGCTCTGTGCTCAGCGGGGAGTCTGCTTGAGATTTTCTGTCTCCCTCTCCCTCTGGCCCCCTTCTCCCCACACCACCCCCTGTGCACACACCTGTGCTCATTCTCTCAAATAAATAAATCTTTTAAAAAAAAGAATAAAAATAGGAAGCGTGTCTGGCTGGCTCAGTCGGTACAGCATGTGCCTCTTGATCTTGGGGCTGTGGGGTTATGAGTTCAAGCCCCATGTTGGGCATGGAGCACACTCATTAAAAAAAGAGAGAGAGAGAGAGAGTAAAAATAGGAGTCAAAATACCCAGACTGTGGCAGTGAAACCCCAAAGTCATGTTCTAGGTCCCAACTGAAGTGACTGCTTCCCTACCCACAGCAGGACAGACCAAGGGGAGACTGACAGTCTCTCTTCAACATGAGAGAGCTGAGGCCAACCACTCTTCTTTCTACAAGGGTCCAAATCCACAGCTGTCAACATACAGGCCTGGAATTAAGACCCTAGGAAAAGCCAGCCCCCTCCTTACCTGCACTGGCGGGGGGCCCTGGGGCATGGGCTGGTCCAGGGATGTGAAGGCCGACATGGCAGACATGAGCACATCATCACTCACCAAGATGTTCCCCTGCACCAGGGTCTGGATCAGCGGGGATGGGGGCACTGTAATGTACGTGGAGATCTGGGTAGTGTGAATGAGAGAGAGAGGGGGAGAAAGAGAGAGAGAAGGGAAGGGAAGAGAAGAGAAATGTCTGAGGCTCTGGAAGGAAACAGGGCATGATGGAAATGACTTGGGCTCTGGAATTCCCCAGACCTGTGTTTCATTTCCACCTCTACTTCTCCCTGCTGTGTGACCCTGGGCAAGTCACTCCACCTTTCAGAATTTCCATTTCTTTATCTATGAAATGAGACGAAGCCACACCTCTCTGTAAGAGAAATACCCCATGACCCAGCAATAATACTTTCTGGTATCTCTCCTCGAGGAACACTCACGCATGTCCACAGGGAGCCCATGAACAAGAGTATTCTCTACAGCTTTATTTCTAATAGTGAATAACTGGAAATAGCCTTGGTGTCCTTCAAAGGGGAAACGGAGTAAAAAATACAATACAGTCATAGCATAATAACATGCAGATTATATACTCTTTACTTCAAAATTTCTAAAACAATAGCACTACATAATTCCTGTGGGAATCACCATGCTCTGTGTTAGGAGAGGTCTATGGCAGCCTGAGAAGTATCAGTGTACAAGTCCTATGGATCTGGGGTGAATGTTTTTATTCTGACAGCAAGAATTATGTCTATACAGTGGATGGAGAAAATGTTTTAAAGGAATAAGGAGACAAGAGGAAGCCAGAAGGAAATGTGACCCCTTGACCTGGCGTCCTGAGACATGTCCAGCTTCCTTTATGAGGATTCTTTAATCCCTCTACGAGCCCCTGACCCAGGGTGTCTCTGCTCTCCCCTGACCTCCAGACTTGTAGATCTGTCTGCATCTTACCACCTCCACTTAAAGGTCCAACGGGTATCTCAAACCCAGCATGACCAGTTGAACTCCTGACTTCCCTCTCAAATCTTCTTCTTGCTGTTTTCCCCACTTCAGTAAATGGCAACGCCACCCCTGCAGTGGATCCCCCTTGACTCCTCCTGATCTGACACCTCACATCCAAGCCACCCACAAGCTCTACTGGCTCTGCCTTCAAAACATTTCCAAAATCTCATCCCTTCTCTCCACCTCTACTGCCACCATTCCGGTCAAGCCTCCACCACTTACTGCCTGCACTGGTACAACAGCTCCTGGGTACAACCTAATGGCTTTCCTGGGTTTCTCTTTGACTCCCACCAAAATCTATTCTCTGTACAGCAGCCAGAGTAGTCTAGTTTATGTGTAAATCAGACTATGTTCCTCTTCTGTTCAAAACCTTCCAAAGGCTCCCATCTCACTCAGAGTAAAAGCCCACCAGGCCCACATGCTCGCCAGGTTCCCCTGATGCCTGTCTGACCTTATCATCTCCCACCCTCTTCCTCACTCACTCAGCTCCAGCCACACTCACTTCCTTGCTGGTCCTGGAATAAATCCAGCACACTCCTACCCCATGGCCTTTTCCCAAACTAGCAGCATGACTCATTCCCTCATTACCTTAGGTCTCTGCTCATAGGTCACCTCTTCACAGAGCTCTTCCCCAAGCACATATACAAAATGGCAAAACCTCCCATCCTTGTCTTGGCATCCCCATCTCTCTGCACTTTAACATCCTGAAAAAAGTATATCTCTACATATATGTTTGGGTACTATCTCACCCACCTCCATGAGGGCAGTGATTTGGAACATTTGTCCATCACAGAGCCTACACAGTGTGTGTGCTCAAAAAAGACTTGAATGAATGAATGAATGAACACACAAAGGAATGAATACCTGGCGATTGGCAGGAGGTGGGGCCTGCTGGACTGCCGTGGGGGCTGCCGAAGGCGTGTAGATGCTGTTAGTGGCCAATGAGACTGTGGCCAGGGGCGGAGCATTCCCCTGGCACTGTTCCCGCTTGTGGGTCATAAATGCTGGCAGCGAGTTGAACTGCTTCTTACATTTCCCACAGAGAAAGACATCCTCGTCATCTAGGGGTCACACCCACATGGAAGCAGAGGGAGAGGAACAATGATAAAAAGCAAGGTAAGTGAGAGATGGGAGAAAACCTGTGGCTGGACCACAGGCATGGCCAAACCAACAGCAATCTGTGATTCAGTGTGCCCGTGTCAACTGCTAACTTTGTGCTTCCAAAAGGAGATTTCAAAACCACGTAGGCACCTGCAGGAATATCCAGCCATGTCTACCCAGGCATCGAAAAATTAGAACTCAGGAAGTAGTAGAGCGGGTATGCTTCAAAGCTGAGAATATTTACCCTGCCTGAATTTGTTCATCAGTCCCCAAATGGGCTACGTGATCTTCTATGTCTCTGCATCCCCTATTCCCCCTGCAAGCTGCTTCTCTCAGAACAGCTCTGCTAGACTCTGCTCAGATGTCACTTCCTTCAGGAAGCCTTCCTAAAGGTAGTCGTTACAGTTCCTTCGGTTGGGTGCATCGCTCATATCACACTTTTCCCAGCACCACCAGACAGTGAGTCCCCCGAAAGGGAGGAAAAGAGTCTTACTTATTATCATAACTGCAATATCTTCTGGGTACATAGGCCCTCGATGGATATTTGCTGAATGAGTGAAAAACACAGTGAATGATTAGCTATAGCGGACACTCCCCACTGAGGGTCTATCACGGGCCATGCACTGCACCAAGTACTTGACACATTGTGGCAGAAATGTCTATTTGTCATTCAACATCCACTCTTCCTTCTTAGACAGCAATAGTGGGAAACATGACCGTCTAACTAAAGACTGTATCTCCCAGCCTTTGCAGCTAGACATGTCATGCGACTGAATTCTGACCAATAGGTGAGAGCAGAAGTATACTGTCTATGTAACTTCCTTTTACAAGGAAGGCATATAGGGGTGCCTGGGTGGCTCAGTCAGTTAAGCCTTACCCTTCGGCTCAGGTCATGATCCTGGGGTCCTGGGATCGAGCCCCACATCAAGCTCCTTGCTCAACAGTGAGTCGGCTTCTCCCTCTGCCCCTCACCCCACTCATGCTCGCGCTCTCTCTCTCAAATAAATAAATAAAATATTTTAAAATAATAAAAAATAAATAAAAGGAAGGTGTATGACTTCCACTTTGTTCTTTCTTCCCTTCACGTTGACTAGAATGTGGAAATGAAAGTGGAAACCTGGAGCAGCCGACCTGGACGGCAGGTAGAGGGCATTAGAACCATAAGAAAGAAAGGGCCTGAGTCTCACCATACCCACCCCAAACGCACATCAGGACTTCGTGTAAGAGAAATAAGCATTCATCTGTACAAACTACAAGAAACTTGTGTTCCTTATTTACAAAACAGCTGCAAGTGAGTCCCAAGTATCCCCACAAGGTTTCTACGAGGTAAGATATTATCCTCGTTTTACAGATGTAGAAACTGAGGCATAGAGAAGTTAACTTACTTGCCCAAGGTCATAGAGCCAGGAACTATGGGAATAAGGATTCAAACCCAGGTGGGTATCTCTCTGTGCCTAGAATGGTTCCCAAGTATTCAAACATGTTTGTGGAATGAATAAATGAATACACAGACTCACGCAGGGCTCTAAAGTTCCTTGCCTTCTCTGTGTCTCAGGGGCCTGGCCTGGAAACTGGAGATTCAGGTTCAGCCTGTGCTTTTCATAGAGGGGAGGCTGAGAAATAACTTTTGGGTCAAAGGTACAAGCATTACTAAGCTCCTAGCCATTCCCTATGTCACAATCCTCAAATTCACTAAGTGATTGAGAAAGTGTGCCCTCGTTGCTAATCTGAGAAAAGCATGAGCCTGAAGACCCAGGCTGGGAGGAAGGGGAGAGGGTTCAGACACCAGACGGTATCCTGGGCACCCCAGTAGGCAATTCACTCTCATATCCCCTCATGAGCCTCACCTGTTTTTCACAAGGAGCTACCCACCCTTCCCACTGGAGACCCTGAGCAGATACTCACCCAGTGGCTGGATAGCGGGAGGTGCACTGACACTCTGGCCTGTTGGATCAGGGACCGCTCCTTGGCCATCCAACAATGACTGGACTGCCAGGACGGTCTGATTGTCCATTCCTGAAAAAAGAAATGGAGCCTCTGACTTCCTCCTTATGAGCCAGGCCCAACACAAGCCCTCTGTGGCAAAGACAGCTGGCTGTGCCCCAATATACATTCTCTCCTACTTCCACTGCCATAGAACCCAAGACTTTTGGCTGAAAATATGGCCCCACAATAAGGATTACATTTCCCAGCTGCTCTTGCAGCTAGGGAATGTCTAAATTCTGGACAATGGGATTTAAGGAAAGGTGTTCTATGGCAGTATCTGTGAAGTTTTTTCTTAAAACTGCCTGGCATGTGGGGCGCCTGGGTGGCACAGCGGTTAAGCGTTTGCCTTCGGCTCAGGGCATGATCCTGGAGTTCTGGGATCGAGCCCCACGTCAGGCTCTTCCGCTATGAGCCTGCTTCTTCCTCTCCCATTCCCCCTGCTTGTGTTCCCTCTCTTGCTGGCTGTCTCTCTCTCTGTCGAATAAATAAATAAAAATCTTAAAAAAAAAAAAAAAAAAACTGCCTGGCATGTGATGCCCCTTTTTTGGCCCATCCTCCGTCCTGCTTCCTACAACAAGAATGTGATAGTGGGAAGTCCAGCCACCATCCCAAATCATAAAATAAGGGCCATACCCTAGGGATTGCAGGGCAAAAGCCAGAAAGATCCTGGGCCTCTGAGAACGTTGTAGAACACAGCCACCCTTGGCACTCTGGACTGTCTTCCTCTGGACTCTCATACGAGAGAAATAAACTTCCACCCTGTTTAAGCCACTGCTAGATTGGGCTTCTTTCTTCTTCGGGGAACAGTCTGATCCTAAATCATAAGCCCCTCCACAGATCGTGTTACTGAGTCTTCCCCATCCTACCCCACAAATCCCACAAATTTGTTTGCACTTGGGCATCCTTACTTCTGCTGTTTTCCAACGTGTATTTCTCTTTTCAGTTCCTCAGTAAACAGTGTAATTTGAATTTATGGTCGGGGCACCCATGAGAAGCTGAGGACTTCCGCGTTTTCCAATCAGCTGCCACACTGCTGAGGTTCATAGTAGTACACTGTCTAGCCATATCACCAGCTGGAGGCTAGGCCTCCTCGCATCTAAGTGGCCACCAAAGCACATTGCCTCCCTCCCAAAACACCCAGAGGGTGCCTCCTTCTCTCTGTCCTCACAGCCAATGCTCTGCTTCCAACCTCTCAGCTTTTACCTGGACACCTGCTCCAGCTTCTAAAGGCAATGCAAATTAGAACCATAAGTTGCTGCAGCCGAAGTGAATTCATATTTTCTCTTGTCACAAGGCATGCTGTGTCTCTCCTGAGTCCAGCTCTTCCCTCCAACCCCTCCCTCAGAAACCACTCTCCACCAACTGGTCCCTTTCTTCACAGTATGCCTGCAACCTCTCCTTCCCATCAACAGCTACGCATGCTCAGTTTGCTCTAGAATGCCCTCTCTTGAACCCATGTTCCTATCTCTCTCCCTTCAACATGAAGCATCCCTCTATCTCCTCTACCCACCTCCCAATCCTCCTCTACCGACTTTATGCGGCTTAACCCCTCAGCATTCCACCAAAATCACCAAAGAACACCTGGCAGTATCGTACATTCCCTCCTGAGACACTCCCTTCTCTGGCTCTAGGATACCTCCCTCCTGGGTCTTCTCCCCCCGCTCTGCTCACTCCTTCCCAGCCTGCTCTGCTCTCTTCTGTCCATCCCCTAAATGTTTCTATTTTGAAAGGTTCCTTTAGTCTGGATTCTCTCTCCTCTCCCTGCGCAGACTGACACACCTCCTGTTTAGTTCTCCCCAAAATCTAGAGTCCCAAACCTGGGGCTTGCTCCCCTGGATGAGCTTCAGTAAATCTTCTACTATTTTAGGCAAAATTGTGAGTAGATTAGCATTTGTATGCAAATCTGCACATGAGCGTTCACAGCAGTTTTATTCATAATAGTAAGAAACTGGAAACAACTCAGATGTTCTCCAATGAGTGAATAAACTGTGGTACATCCATACCACGGACTACAATTCAGTAATAAAAAGGAACGAACTGCTGATATGCACAATAACTTGGGTGAATCTCCAGGGAGTTATGATAGGTGGGAAAAAGCCAACTTCAAAGGTCATATACTATATGATTCCATTTACACGACATTCTTGAAATGACAAATTTTAGAACTAGAGAACAGATTAGTGGTTGACAGACATCAGGGATGGCAGGCCGAGGAGAAGGAGGAGGGTGTGGCTATCAAAGGGCAGCCTCTTACAGTGATGGAACTGTTCTGTGTGTTGTAATATAAAACAGTCTTTCACAATATTACCTTGAGGGAAACTAGGTAAAGGGTATATATGAATCTACAGAAAAAAACAACGATTTCAAAATAAAAAATTTGATGCAAAGGGTGCCTTGGTGGCTCAGTCAGTTAAGCTTCTGCCTTTGGCTCAGGTCATGATCCCGGGCTCCTGGGATCAAGCCCCACATCGGGAGCCTGCCTCTTCCTCTCCCTCTGCCTCTGCCTGCTGCTCCCCCTACTTGTGTGCTCTCTGTCTGTCAAATAAATACATAAAATCTTAAAAAAAAATTTTTTTAATTTTGATTCAAAAAATACTGCTTGTCAAAACTATGGAGACAATCAGAAGATCAATGACTGCCGGGGGTTTTGGGGGAGAGATGAACAGACAGAACACAGAGGATTTTTAGAGCAGTGAAAATATTCTGTGATGATATTGTAATGATGGATATATGTCATTGTACATTTGTCCAATAGAATGTGCAACACCCAGAGTGAACATTAAGAAAGACCATCGACTTTGGATGATTACAATGTGTCAATGTAGATTCATCCGTGGTAGCTAATGTACCATTCTGGCGAATTATGTTGATAATGGGGGAGGCTAGCCATGTGTGAGGTCAGAGGCTATTCAGGAAATATCTGTACCTTCCTTTCAATTTTGTTGTGAACCTAAAGCTGCTAAAAGTAAAAAAGAACAGTCTTTTAAAAAATGCTGCCTGTCTAAAACTGAGATCAAGCTAAGTGTGTCACCCTCACCCCTCAGTTTTACCTCTTCCAGTAAACCTCATCAACAAGGATAGACACCAATGTCCACCCAGCCACAGCCCCTGGGGCACCTCTTCATTCTTTCCCCAACCTCTTCTCATTTCTAGTCCTTCAGCAAATCTAGCCTATTCTGCCTCTACTGCCTCTCTCAGATCCACTTTCTTCCATCCCACAGCTGTCCCCCTGGCCCAGGCCACCATCAGTTCTCAGCAGGACAACTGCAGCTACTTCACTCACCTCCCAGCTGCCACTCTGGCCCCCTTCAGCGTGTCTTCAGAGCAGCCTGAGTGAACTTTATAAAACATACATCAGATTGTGCTGCTCCCCTGCTGAAAACGCTTTCTCAGCTCCACAGTGATTCCAGGATAAAGTTCATAAGTCTCATCTCTAGCTCCTCACTCACATGAACTTCGGTGAATCCTAGAAGACCTCTCTTCCCCCAGGGCTTTGCAAATGTAGTTCCTACTGCCTGAGTCATCTCTGGGTCCCCACAATTCTGCTGTCCTTGACCTAGCTCAGCATGCATCACACTGTCCTAGGAACTGATTTTTCTTTTAATGTCCTCATCACTCAATACATGAACACATTCTTGTAGTGGAAACTCAAACATGGAGAACGTCCATGGAACCTAAAGACAAAGTAGGCCTCACCCTATTCTATTGGTCTCCCAGAGGGAACCACGCTGACCCTGGCCCTCCACATCCGTCACACCCATAACAGCACTAAATGCCAGCTAAGGTAATCTTTTATGGTTTACCTTTCTTATAATTCTAAAATTTCAATAGTTGCTTGTTCTATAACTTCTATATGCCTCCATCCCCTCACGTGCCACCTTCCCGGACTATGAGGCAGGAATTGTGTCTGGCTGTGTCTGTATTCCTGAGATTGAAATTCACCAGATGGCAGTAGGGTTTACCCCCATTTTATGGTAAGAACTCTGATCCTCCAAAAAGTGAGGGGACATGTCTGAGATGTCCTAAGGGACTCAAAGTCTCAGCCACATACTACTGGTCTGGCCAACTTTCAGTCTTTACCCTAATTATGTGTACACTGATCTTATCACACCCCTCTAAGCGCATTCTCGGGTCTGTAGAACCCCCTGCATCCACCCTGTGATAGGGTCCTAGTCACTAAGGCTCCTCCCCTTCCCACCCACCCATGCCCAGCAGGTGCATAGGGAGGCCTTCAGTGTGTGCTGTCTCCAAAGCCCACAATTCCTTGCGCCTGAGGTCCACTTCCACGCTAGGAGCCTCCAAACCACAGGTCTATCAGTTGGTGTCCAGTGTTTACAGGTTTCCGTCCGAGGGCACTGTGTGCCAGCCAAGCATACCATTGACACCCATCGTTTCTTGGTCTGAGTGTATAAAACTCTGCACCCCAGCATGGTGCACAAAATAGGCGCCTAGTGTTCTTTGGTCTGTGTCTGTGAGCACCGAATCCTGGCCTTGCACACAGGTATCACCTATCCTTTCCTGGTCTCATTTTGAGAGCTACCTCAAGACCTGAGGTACAGTTGGAGTTCAATTCAAGTTCTTCGCGGTCAGGACGCCTAGTTAGGCTGCGTCAGCTGCCAAGCCTCTCCGGCCCCCGCACCACTGTCTGCCTCAGCGTAGCCCTTGCGGGGTTGGCTTCCACGGTGCTGCCTCCCCGGCTGTTCCCTCCAGGAAACCCCTCCCGCGCCGGCCCGAGGCCCTCGCGGTTGACGCTGTTCCTGTCCAAGGCCTTTCCCCCCTCCGCCCCGGCCATGCCTCCCCGGCTGTTCTGCCCCGGTGCTCCCCCGCCCCCCCCACCCCGTCTTTCTTTCCTCGCTGTTCCTGTCCCGTTGTGTCCCCTGCGCCGTGCCTCTCCTCCCGCGGCTGTTCTGGTCTCATGCCCCCGCCCTCCGCCATTGAGCCTATCTCCGCCGCTGTTCCGGTCCCGGTGCCCACCCCCCCCGCCGGGCCTCGGCTCCCGCGGCTGTTCCCTCCCGTGCCCCTCCCGCCCCGCGGCTGTTCCGGCCCCGGCGCCCTCCGCCCCGCGGCCGCCGCGCGGCCTGGGCCCGGCGCTGCGAGGACGCGGCGGGAGGGGGCACGACGCGGAACAGCCGCCTCCCCCGGCCCGGCCGCCGCTCACCCTCCAGGGCCTCGAAAATCGTCTGCGCCATCTTGGAGCTGCCACCCTCTCGAGAGCTGATGCGGGGCTACGTGAGCATTGTGGGAACCGTGGCGGAGTCAGGGCCGCCAGGGGGCGCTGGGGAGCTGCCGCCGAGCCCCCCAGTCCGGGAAATTCAGCCATGGCTCCCCTGGCCCCGCCTGGACAGCCCAGTCACCGGCATGTGGACCCCCATTCCTGTCTCACTTGAACCACCGATTCTGCACACTGACCCCATCCCAGCTACACACAGGGGACCTCCCAATTGGGTATTGGACCCCTAATATTATCTGGACCTGCCACCCCTGCCCTGCATGTGAGACCCCCAGCTCTGCAACATGGAACTTATTTCCACCGCACACAGTATCCCCCCACCTAACCCGGACCACCCAACTCTGTCACAAGTGATGAGGGAACGGAAGGCAAGCTGAGGACAAAGCAGAAGCTGACACCTTGCAAACCCCCCCCCCCATGGGATGTATGCAACATTCCTCAGGCACCTAAAGGACAAAGAAACAGTCCTTACTACCTACAGCCCATTGACAAGTCCTTGAAACAGGCATGGTGACATTCCTCTAGGCAGTCCTAGCCTCACCCCCTGCCCTCCACCAAGATCCTGTAAGTCTACTTTAACGTATAAAAATTGCTTTGGAAACTTCCTTTATCTCTAGCCCCCCAAGATACGTATTGGCAATCATCCCCCAAGCATATGGCCCACCAATATACATCTGAAGGGTCTCATGACTCAGGTTTTATTAGACAGTAATAAGTGATCTTTTCCCAACAACAGCTAGCCCCCTCAAGGTCCTGGAAACCTTGCTTCCAAAATTCCTTAGAGACTTACGCTCTCCCTAACCCCCTCCCGACTTGAGGGTATATAATGGGCCATTCCTCACAACCCCAGGGCAGCAGCTCTTTCTGCCCACGGGTCCTGTCCCCGTGCTTTAATAAACCACCATTTTGCACCAAAGACGTCTCAAGAATTCTTTCTCGGTCGTCGGCTCCGGACCCCACCCCACTGAACCTCACTTATATTCCCCATCCTCATCATAATGACTTCCACCTAACCCAAGACCCCTACCGTAGTTGTGCAATACTGATTCTCACTCCTTATCATACGGGTGTTGTCCCCAACCACAGTGAGCCCCATCACTACCTATTGGGAGTCACCTGTCTCCTGACGTGCCTCCCATCTCAGCCTGGTCTTAATCCCCCATCATCTCAGAGATTCACCCATGACTGTTGCTTAACCCCCCATTTCCACCATTTGGGAACCTCCGTTTCCTCTTCATACAGACCTCCATCCCTGGTCCTGGGGACTACTTTCTGTCAATAAAACCCCAATACCCGCCTCAGCAACCTCCAGCCCAGCCTTGTAGAAAGCCTATCCAGGTCTCCCAAGTATTCCCCTCTACACTCCAGTGCTTATTGGGACCCCCCTCCCCCAACACTCTCACTTCATCGTTCATGCTCCATGAGCCACTAATTGAGAGTTTACTATGCACCAAGTCCTATAATAGCTCCAGGACGCAGGGCTCCTTTCCCTTAGAGTTAGGGATGGGGGAAGCACACAGACATTAAATCTTAAAAATTATTTAATTACAAGATGTGACAGTGATTCCAAAGAAGTACACTTGGGCCACAAGGAAGAGTTGGGGAGTGTGTGGAGGGGAGAGGCAACCAGGGAGGTGCCCTCAATCATGATGTCCCATGAATGTGGTCAAATTCTCCAATTGGACTACGATGGGTTTGACTCTGAATGTTCTCATTGTTTTTTCTTAAATAACTATTTTAGTCTCATCCAAGGTAATAACCATAAAAATCACAATTTTCATTTTCTCATATTAACTAAATAAATACATAACTACTAAGAGTTAAAAAAAAGGTTTTTTTTGTTGTTGTTCAAAGGTCCTTTGCCCTTGTGGAACACTCCAACCACTGTTCCTGATAAGTTGCCTCACAGACCCTCCACCTACACACCCCCTCAAGGCCCATTTCTTTTTTATTTTTTTTATTTTTAGATTTTATTTATTTATTTGACAGAGAGAGCACAAGCAGGGGGAACTGGTAGGCAAATGGAGAAGCAGGCTCCCCTCAGAGCAGGGGGAACCTGATGTGGGACTTGATCCCAGGACCCTGGGATCATGACCTGAGCCGAAGGCAGTCGCTTAACCAACTGAGCCACTCAGGCGCCCTCAAGGCCCATCTCTACTGGTGAATTCCCCATCTTGTCCCAAATATCACCCCTGTCTCCCCCAACACTATACCCCTTCCCCTTCCCCTTCCTATTCATCCTTGCACAGCAAGCCCTGAGCAAATGTCCCCCACAAAGAACCTACCATTTTCCCAGATTGTATGCCTCACCCTCTTTCCTAGGAACTTTGGAGACCCAGGGCCCTCCTCAAGCCCTAAACCCTCCTTTCCATTGCCTCTCTGACAGGAGTGAGGCCAGGGTTCCCTCCTGCTTATCTTTCCTTTAACATCCCCATTGATCCAATGGCCTCAGATTCTCGTCATCTCTCCCCTTCAAGAGCTTTTCAATACAACCGTTCTTTTAAAAAAAATTATTCAAGTAATATATTAATACATTCACACTCATTTAATTAGAATTGAACATTGAACAACATGGGGGTTGGGGCACCAACCTTGCACACAGTTGAAAATCCTGTGTATAACTTTTGACTCCTCAAGATGTAGCCACTAATAGCCTACTATGACCAATAGCATGAACAGTCGGTTAACAAATATTTTGTATGTTATATGTATTACATACTGTATTCTTACAATAAAGCTAGAAAAAAGAAAAATGTTATTAAGAAAATCATAAGGAAGAGAGGCATCTGGCTGGCTCAGTCAGTGGAGCATGTGACTCTTGATCTTGGGGTTGCAGGTTTGAGCACCACATGGGGTATAGAGATTACTTAAAAATAAAATATTTAGAAAAGAGAGGGGGCGCCTGGGTAGTTCAGTAGGTTAAGCTTCTGACTTTTGGTTTCGGCTAGGTCACGGTCTCAGGGTTGTGAGATCGAGCCCTGAATCAGGCTTGGTTCTCAGCGGGGAGTCTGCTTGGGATTCTCTCTCTCCCTCCCCCTCTGTCCCTCCCCCCGCTTGGCGCGTGCACTCTCTCTCAAACAAATAAAGTAAATCTTTAAAAAAAGAAGGAAAATCATAAGAGAAAATACATATATAGCACTGTGCTGTAAAAAATTCACCAGCACTGTTCAAACCCATTTGGTTCAACTGTAATTTAAAATATTTATTACAAGGGCACCTGGGTGGCTCAGTTGAATAAGTGTCTGCCTTTGGCTCAGGTCATGATCCCAGAGTCCGGAGATTGAGCCCCACGTCAGGCTCCCTGCTCAGCAGGGAGCCTGCTTCTCCCTCTCTCCCTCTCCCTACTCATTCTCTCTCTCTCTCTCTCTCTCTCTCTCTCTCAAATAAATAAATAAAATCTTAAAAAATAAATAAAATATTTTTTCACATACATATTGTGTTAGACATTGTTCTAGATGCTGGGGACACAGCCATGAACATAAAGACAAAAATCCTTGCTTTCATGGAGTCATTGTCCTGCAGGCAAGAAGGACTATAAACAAGAAAAAAAAAAAAAAAGAAATACTCTGTGATTATATAATTTTTCCTCTGCAGGAAAGGAAGCTACTTTAGACAGGGTGGTCAGGCAAGGCCTGTCTGAGGAGGCCGACTTGAGAAATGAGATGGGGTCACATGGAGAAAAGGAAACACAGAGAGCTTATTAGCTGTATCATCTTGGGCAGATGCAAAGACCCTGAGGTCTAAACAAAAGAAGGCCAAGGACTGTAAAGGAGCAACTGAGGATAAGTGAGGTATGGGTGCAGGAGGATGAGGATGGAGAGACGACAAGGCCAGTGTGAGGGTTGAGGTTTAGTTCTGAGGGTGATGGGAGGCACTGGAGAGTAAAAGATTTCACTAATGCAAGTCTTGGCAGTTTTCCATATATTTCCATATATCCAGGTGTATATGCACATAGTTGATTTTTATCTCTTCTTCATTTTTTAAAAAGATTTTATTTATTTATTTGACAGAGATAGAGACAGCCAGCGAGAGAGGGAACACAAGCAGGGGGAGTGGGAGAAGAAGAAGCAGGCTTCCAGCGGAGGAGCCCAATGTGGGGCTCGATCCCAGAAGGCCGGGATCACGCCCTGAGCCAAAGGCAGACGCTTAACGACTGAGCCACCCAGGTGCCCCAATTTTTATCTCTTCTTCAGGCCTTTGCAAATTCTGTTCTCTCTTACCAGATGCTGTTCTTCTAACCTCATTGGAACAATACAAGCTTGCTTTGTGCCTCCTCTAAAAAGCTTTCCCTGATCTGCCAGGATAGATCCCTCCCTCCCTTGCTATTCCCGTTTCTCACAGTACCTAGTACTACTGCTGTCATGTGATACTTTTCTTGGAAATTCCCCTTTCCTCCACCCCCTCAATAGGAGCTCTCTGAGCTGAGGAGGTACTTCATCCATTCTGGTTGGAAACTCAGAGCCTGACACAGAGTAACCTGGGAAATGCTTGTTAATTGACTACCTGACTGATAGAACAACTGAATGAGCTTTCAGGGATGTAGAACCCATTTCCAACAGGCTCCCCATCAAAGCTGACCCCTGCTCTGAACTTTCTGCTCCTCACCTCCAACTCTTCGTCCACCCAAATCTGTCAGTCCTAGGTCCTATTTCCTTAGGGCCATCTGCTTAGCACTGAACTGAATCAAAACACAGCTTAGAGGCTCCTGGTATAAGTAACATGGTAATTCTAGCCATGGAGCCAAGAGGGAGGAAGGAAAGTTTGGGAAAACCTTCAGTGTCCCCCGCCACAATAAGTGCTCCAGCCACCCCAGAAAAGTTAACTTCTCCATGGGGAGGGAAGAAATCATGAGCAGCTTAAACCAGATTCCCAGCTGCAAGGGAAAGGAAGTGAGGACACAGATAGCAATGCTGGGCCCTGACATCTTGTTCAGTGGCATTGGTAGGAGACAGCAAAATATGGTGGTTGCTATGGGCTGAATTGTGTCCCCCCAGAATTCATATGTTGACATTCTAACCCCTAGTACCTCAGAATGTGACTGTATTTGGATATTGGGCCTTTAAAAGAAGTATTTAAGATTAAACAAGGTTATATAAGCAGGCCCTAATCCAGTATGACTGGTGTCCTTATAAAAAGAGGAAATTTGGACACAGGTATGTACAGAGAAGACCATGTGAAGACACAAGGAGAAGACAGTCACCTATAAGCCTTTCAGTGTTTTTCAGAGGATATTTTTATATTTTATGTAACATTGCCACTATTTTCAGAGGAAGAATTACCTGAATAAACTGGTCCACTATTACTGAAAAGGAAGAAAGGAAGGAAGGAAGGAAGGGAAAAAGAGAAAGAAAGAAAGAAAGAAAGAAAGAAAGAAAGAAAGAAAGAAAGAAAGAAAGAAAGAAAGAAAGAAAAGGAGAAAGAAAGAAAGAAAATCTAGTTTCAGTGCTAAAATAAGCCAACTGTAATTCCTCCTTTACTGATCTCTGACCCCATCTTCTGACACTGACCCAGGCAATAATATCCCAGACAAAAACCACATGGCCCAAGTACTAGGGGATACCCTCACAAGCCACAGCCACCACTCAATGTGTAGCTGTTATCCAATGACAACTCCACATAGTGACACACATAAATTCCACCCACCAGTACTCTGGGAGATGTCAACCCCAAACTGTATTGCTTCAACAAGCATATGTTGGACACCCACCATGTGCTAAGTGCTGGGGTTACAGCAGAAAACAAGACAGACAAGGTTTCTGCGGTCATGGAATTTACAGCCTGGTAGGGGCAATAGATGATGGACATGTAGCAAACAAATAATTTCAGAGATTGAAAAGTTATATGAAGGAAATAAAAGAGAGAGCAGTGCTACTTTAGATGAGACATGTAGGAAGCCCTCTCTGAAGAGGTGGCATTTGATCTGAAACCTGAAGATTGAGAAGGAGCCCGCCATGGGGGTAATGCATACCAGTCAGGGAAATATTAGGGGCAAAGGAGCTGAGACTGGAGCCTTCTTGGCATGCTCAAGGACCGGCAAGGAGGCCAGTTTGGCTGAGTAAGGGGGCAGGTGACAGGATATGAGGTTAGAGAAGGAAGCAGGGGCCAAATTATAGTCTTTCTTGTGGACTGTGGGAAGGAATTTGGATTTGAAGAATAAATGGGAGCCCTTGAGAAGTCATATGATTTATGCCCTAAGAAGTTTGCTATGATCGCTGTTACCGAATCAGAACAATCTTGTGTAAAGATGAGGCCTGGCTCCTCCCAGTGTCGCCCTCCCAATTCTAGGGAGGACGGCTCCTCTTTCAAGAAACTTCCTTCCAAGCTCTCAGGTGACATACAGCCTCCCAGCACGGAGGAATGAGGCTATTAGGTTGGACCAACCCAGAAGTGTGATTCTGACCTTCCTTAGAGCTAGGCGGGCGGAGCCTGTTGTGATTGGTTACAATCTCTCCCACTCTTCCAATCAGACCGCTAGTCCGGAGAGTGCGTGCCTCTCGTTCCCCGTGTGAGACGGGTGAGCCATTTGATCCGCTCTTGCCGTGAGAGTGACAGCAGACGCAGCCTGTGAGCGCAGAGACGCGGCTTCCCTGTCCAGTGCCGCCAGCTGTGCCGCCGGAACCCGGGGCTCTCGGTGCTGGTGCTGCTGCTTGCCCCTCGCCCCGCGCGCCTTTTGCGCTATGGCGGTCGCGCCGCAGCTACGAGCTCTGCTCCATGCGGTCAACGCACTGTTGCGCAAGCGCCGCTACCACGCTGCGTTGGCCATGCTTAAAGGCTTCCGGAACGGGGCAGTGTGAGTGGGGCCGTCGGGCTGGGCGGGGGCTGAGGGGCTGAGGGGTGGGTCCGGCCGAGGTCGGAGGAGCGGACTCTGGGCCCGTCGCCACTCTGTGTGCCCTTGAGCAGCACTAGTGTGTCTCTAGGTCTCGGTGTCCACCAGCTGCACAGTGGGCGCTGGGGATTTTGGGTTCCGTGCGCCTTCTGAGCTGGGGCTCCCGTTAAGCTGTTTCTGGGTCCTCCGTGCTTTGCAACCTGGAACACTGGCCTTGACCACCTCCCACTCCAGCCCCTGTATCCCCTCGTTTGGGCTGACCCCCCCACCCCATCCCCCTGCTTTGTGACCTTGGGTCTGTCTGGCTTTAACGGTCCCATTTGCACAATGAGAAGTGGCCACTGGCATCTAGCCCGCCTGCGGCGGCTTCTGTCTATGCTCCCACCGTTAAGCTGCCTGTGGGCTCACATCCCACTTCTCACTCCTCATCTGTATGACTCTAGCTCTAAGTCCCCATCCCGCCCAGGGGACTCCTGGGGCATAAGCCTGAGGAATGACCGACTGTGAAAGAAGCTGCAGATATTTGCTGGGCAGATTGATTGCACCCTGGCCATCAGATGTGCTGGAAAAGAGGTCTTGGGGTCATTTCACCTGGCTGGTAACTGCAGGGGAGCTCCCCCTCCTTTAAAACTCATGCATAACAGCAATCTTTTGCTGAGCGCCTACTGTGCCAGTACTGGGGATGCAACAGAGAACAAACCCAACAAAGACCTTCCCTCTTGGAGTTGACTTGCTTGTGGCAGCATGGCATGGTGGTGAGAATGCCTCTGGACTGCCTCTGTTCGAACCTTGGTGCCACCTACCTGTGTAATCTTTTTTTTTTTAAGATTTTATTTGTGTATTTGACAGAAAGCGCACAAGCGGGGAGAGGCAGAGGGAGAGAGGGAAGCAGGCTCCCGCTGAGCAGGGAGACCAATGTAGGGCTCGATTCCAAGACTGGAGATCATGACCTGAGCCAAAGGCAGATGTTTAACCAACTGAGCCACCCAGGCACCCCTACCTGTGTGATCATGAGCAAGTCAGTTAGCCTCTCTAACCTTCAATTTCTATAAAATGGGGATGATAATAATACTTACATCATGCTGGGGTGTCTGGGTGGCTCATTCAGTTAAGTTTCTGCCTTCGGCTCAGGTTGTGATCTCAGGGTCCTGGGATCGAGTCCCACGTTGGGCTCCCTGCTCAGCGGGGAGCCTGCTTCTCCCTCTCCCTCTGCCTGCTGCTCCCCCTGCTTGTGCTCTCTATCAAATAAATAAATAAAATCTTTTTAAAAAATACATCGTACTGTCAGAGGATTGAATCAATATATGTGAAATGCTTAGCACAATGCATGGTACATGTATAACTGTTGGCTGGTGTTACTGTTATATTCACATGGAAGTCCGCCTAAATCACTCCATCACCTTTTCAGGCTTCTGCTTAAGTGTCACCTCCTCAATAAGGTCATCCCTGAACTCCTCGTCTCCTCCCATACTTAATTTTTCTCCATAGTCCTTGTCACCATCTGACACTAAGTTCACCTCTGTATCCTGTTTTTATGCTTTGTCTTTCTCACTAGAAAGTGAGCTTCATGGGGACAGAAATGTTTATCTGCTTTGTTCCTTGGTGCATTCCTACTACATGGTACACAGCAAGCTCTCAAATATTTATTGAACAAATGAATAAGTGTGCAAGGTAGGAATTGTGACTGTCGCCATTTTCCAAATGAGAAGACTGGTTCAGAGAGGTAAACTCCTTACTCATGGTCATATCAGTTGGCCAGTGTCGGAGCCAGAATTCAAACCCAGGGATCCCTGACCCCAATGCCAGGCTCTTGGCGTCCATGTGAACCCAGAATCAGGTAGGACTTGTTCTTACTGGGCCTGAAGATTTGATCAGTTATGCCTTGCTGTGCCTAAGGTGGGATAACATCAGTGGCCCTTTGCCAAGGTATTCTTAGGACAAAGCAAGAGTGAAAATGAGTCATACAGTAGGTCCTGGTGCCAGTGGTCATTGGTCAATGCTAGCTTTGTACACCTGCTCCCAATCCAATTGTCCCTATGGTCTCAGGGACCTTCCCAGCCAGGGCAGTCACTTGCTAAGGTGAGGCTCTTTTCTGGCCCTGTTCCTTCATTTCAAAGCTGGGTGCCTTCATCTCTTCTAGCCTCAGTTTCATCCTCTATAAAATGGAAACAGTCTCACCCAAATGGAGTGCTCTAAGGCAGTGATCCCATTACTGTTCAGTGCTAAGACACCATGACCATTTGTAAGGACCTAGAGTCTAAGGTCCTAATGAGATCAATCTTTAAAGTACCATGGCAGTGCCAGGAATGCTTTACAGAGGAGGTGATTGTGATGTTTTGAAGGGCAAGTTGTAATTTGCCAGGGGTAGAAAGGCAACCCAAGCAGGGGGAATGTTTGAACAAAGGCCTGGAGGTGGAAAAGAATATGCTATTTATGGAGAGAGGCCATTCATTCAGGGAGGCGGACTTGGACGACTAAGACATACGAGCTTTGTAAAATTGAACTCACTGACTTCCACTCCTAACTATGCATCTCTAAAAGTAAGAGCATTTTCCTATATGGCTAAATTATCATGATTACACTTACTAAATTAATAATAATCCTATAATGTTGACTACTATCCAGTTAATAGTCAAATTGTCCTAACTGTCCCCTAAATGTTCTCCCTAAATGTTAGTTTGCTGAGACTAGGCTCCTCCCAGACATCACATTGCACCTGTCATTATGTCCTTTAAGTCCTTTTAAACCCCAGGCATCCCTTTTTTCAGGACATAGAGTAATCTGGTGAATGGCAGTAACCAGCTCCCACCTGAGTTTGACAGCTTTGGGAATGGGGTCTGGCAGATGTAGGGAGCTGGGGGCACTATTCCACTTGTGTCTGGGGTATAAGGAAGGGCTCTTTTCATGCTGGAGAGCTGGAGGAGGCTGAGGGCCTCATTGTTCAGGGGAAAGAGACACAGGTGAGGCAGACAGCTTGCTGGGGTCAGGATGAGGGTCCTGCGCACTGCTAGGCAGGGGACAAGATAAGTAATTCAGCAACAAGAACACTGGCTTCAACTTGTTAACATTACAAATTTGATTTGTATTGTATTGAAGATTTTATTTATTTATTTGACAGAGAGAGCACAAGTAGGCAGAGCAGTAGACAGAGGGAGAGGGAGAAGCAGGCTCCCCACTGAGCAGAGAGGCTGACATGGGGTTTGATCCCAGGACCCCTGGGATCATGACCTGACCTGAAGGCAGACAACTAACCAACTGAGCCACCCAGGTGCCCCTTTAATTTGTATTTTAAAAATTAAGTAACATTAGGGGCCCCTGGCTGAGTCAGTCAGTAGAGCATGCGACTCTTGATCTCCAGGCTGGCTCACCCATATTGGGTGTAGAGATTACTTAAAAATAATATCTTAAGAAAAAATTTAGGTAACATTCAGGGGCACCTGGGTGGCTCAGTTGGTTGAGCGTCTGCATTTGGCTCAGGTTGTGATCCCAGGGTCCTGGGATCCAGCCCCGCATTGGGCTCCCTGCTCAGTGAGGAGCCTGCCTCCCTCTCTCCATCCGCCTCTCCCCCAGCTCATGTTCTCTCTCTCACTCTCTCTTGCTCTCACTCTCGCTCTCTCAAATAAATAATTTTTTTTTTTAAAGTTAGGTAAGATTCAGAAAAGGCACAAAAGTTAGATGCTATGGGACGCATGGCTGGCTCAGTCAGTGGAGCATGTGACTCTTGATCTCGGGGTTGTGAGTTCAAGCCCCACAATGGGCATTAAGCCTAATTTAAAAAAATAAAAGGTTAGATGCTTTGAAGTCCTGCCCACTCCATTCTTCTGTCACCGAGTCCCCCTCTCTGGAGGTAACGCCTGTGTCCAGTCTCATCTCTCCCTCTAGAAATATTGTCCGCATATCTAAGCAGATACGTATATTCTTCCCCACACCTTTTTTTTTTAAAAGATTTTATTTATTTGACAGAGAGAGACACAGCGAGAGGGGGAACACAAGCAGGGGGAGTGGGAGAGGGAGAAGCAGGCTTCCTGCTGAGCAGGGAACCCGATGCGGGGCTCGATCCCAGGACGCTGGGATCATGACCTGAGCTGAAGGCAGACACTTAACGACTGAGCCACCCAGGCGCCCCATCTTCCCCACACCTTTAAGACAAGTTTTATTTTGAAATAATTTTAAATTTATGGAAGAATTACCTCGTTTTACACAATTTTACATTTTACACATCTCGTTCTAGTATATCCCTCAGTGCACGAAGAGCTGCCTCAGTCTTTTACATCTGTGCAGCATTCTACTCAGTGGTGGGACCATTCTTTATTCACCCAAAAGCCCCCTGTGGATGGACATGGGTTTGCTTCCAGTCTTTTGCTGTTTCTAACAAGCCTGTGATGAACTGTGACAGATACTCGTATGACAACAATACGTAGCTCCTGGTATCGTGTCAAGGAGGCCATCAAAGATTTTTAGACCTTATAGCTTGGCAAGATCAGGACCTGGCACCTGGAGGACTTGGTGGGGCAAGAGGGAGTCCAATAAAGAACCAGAAAGGAAGAGACACTAATATTGGTTGAACTAGAACTTTTACATGTGCTATGTCCTTACCTGCCAGAAGCAACTCTGAAAGGGAGAATACTTTTTACTGATGGGAGAAGAGAGGCTCAGAGAGGTTAAGTGATTTATCCAAGTTCACACAGCAAAACATGGCAGGGCTTTGGCACCAAATATTACCTTTCTACTACCTACTTGAGTATGGTTAAAACAACGGGGGTGCCTGGCTGGCTCAGTCAGTGGAGCATGCAGCTTGATCTTGGGGTTCTGAGTTCGAGCTCCACATTGGGTGTGACTAGTTAAAAATAAAATCTTTAAAAAACAAACAAAAAATATTGAGGGTGAATATGTTCATGTTCACATAATCCCCAGTTGCTCAAATGAGGAGGTAAAAGGAGAGTCAGGAGAAGAGATTTGAGTCTTAAAAGAGGCATTTATGTAACATTTAAAATGTCTATTTTGGGACACCTGGCTGGCTCAGTTGGTACTGCATGGGGCTGTTGATCTCAGGGTCATGAGTTCAAGTCCCACCTTGGGCATAGAGCCTACTTTAAAAAAAAATGTTTATTTCAGTTGTTTTAATTTAATTTTTTAAAAAGGTTTATTTATTTATTTTACAGAGAGAGGAAGCGCACTGGGTAGGGAGGGGCAGAGGGAGAGGGACAGAGAGAATCTCAGGCAGACTCCCTGCTGAGTGCTCCAGTCATGGGCTCAATCTCACCACCCTGAGATCATGAACTGAGCCGAAATCAAGATTTGGACGTTCAACTGACTGAGCCACCCAGGCACCCCGCAATTATTTTAATTTTAAAAGCAATGCTTAACCATTACAGATCATTTTGGAAATATAGAAAAGTTAGAAAAAGGCAAAAATAAATTCCCATATTCCTCCGGCTCAGGGAACATTGCTAATAACTTTGTGGCATATTTTCTTCCAATCTTTTTTTTTTTTAATCCATTTTTACAACACTGGGGTCCTCCTGTGTATCATAGTTGTAAAGAAGTACATTTTGAACAGGTAGAAGGAAGTACGATGTTACTCAGCAACAGTTTTAGGGAATTTGTTAACTTTAGGGAATTTGTTAACTTTACGATAGACTAAGCTAAAAGTAGAAACTTCCAGAAGCCACCTCCCCTCACAGATAATTGAGGGCTGTTGTAGAATCAGTCAGCAATCATGTACAGAGCACATTGCTCTATGTCAAGTACCATGCAAGGTACTGGGGACTCTGCACAGGTCAAATCAAACAGTCCCTCACAACGCCCATGGTCTAGTGGAGGAAAGAGATAATTAGAATAGAATAAGTAATTATGAGTAATCGAGTCATTAACCCAGGACTGTAAAATGCTGCAGTGAAGCTTGGAGCTCCATGGCCATGAAAACATTGCCCTGACCTCGTCTGGTGGGTAAGAAGCCTCCACAGAGGTGGCAGCTGAGACTGAGGGGCTGAGGAGTCGGTGGCCGCATGAGGAGTAAGGAAGAGCAGTCTGGGCAGAGGGAACAGCCTGCCCAGAGGCAGGGGAGCAGCTCCTGGGTCAGAGAAACTCCAGAAAGGCCATGGGGCTGGAGCAGGAGAAGAGGGGCGAGAGAGGAAGGAGAAGGAAGCATGGGCCAAATCCTGCAGCACTTTCAAGGCTGTGGGAGGAGCCTGGGTTTTATTCTGTGAAGACTGGAAAGGTGGTGGTGGTTTTTAAGTTGGGACGTGATAGAAATTTTAATAGGGTGGGTGGGACCGAGGGAGCAACTCCACACTGCCACTGGGTGGGGACGGTGGAGGCCTTTGACACACATTGTCCCCTTTCACTGAAATTATAACCAGCCTTCTAGCCTGATGACCCCTTTTGCTGTTAGGCAAACTGAGGCTCAGAGAAGTTAAGTAGCAAGCCTGAGGCCCCACTACAAAGAAGGTGTCAGAGCTGGGATTTGAACCCGGATCTAACTTGAAAGCCAGCATTATCTCCCCTTCCTGGGTGACATTAGGATTAGTGCTGGAGTGGGGGAACAAGGCGTCAGAGAGCCCAGAAAGAAACTGTGAGGCAGTGATGCAGTTGTAACGGTTTCCTTTCATTTCTACAGCTACGGAGCCAAAATCCGGGCCCCGCATGCGCTGGTCATGACCTTTCTCTTCCGGAGTGGCAGGTACCCACCCTCTCTGCACACCCCTGAGACTGGGGGATAGTATGGTCAGCCCTCAGTGCCAGGACACTTGCAAGAGCTTCCTATCTAGGTCTAGCCGGCCCCCCTGCCACCACCATCTCCTCAAGTATGACTCTGATCCCATTATTCCTGCTTAAAAACTCCCCGGGCTCCCACTGTCCTCCAGAGAAGCCCAGCTTCCTTCGTTAAAAGGCCCTCTGTAACTAGTGCTGTTGAGCATTGGGTGATGTATGGGGTTGTTGACTCACCGTATTGTACACCTGAAATTAATATAACAGCGTCTCTTCACTATAGTGGAATTAAAATTAAAACTTAAAGAAAACAAACAAACCCCAAAGGCCCTCTGCTGCCTGGCCTCAGCTGCAACCCCACATCCCTCCCTTAGGTCCACCGCAGAGTGGCCTGGGTGCACAGGACTCCCTGCCATGCCATGTGTGGTTCCGCGGCCCCACCTTTGCTTAGGCAGTTACCCCCACCAGGCGCACCTTTCCTCTTCCACCCCACCTTTATTTCCTTCTTGGCAACCCATACCAGTTATGGAAGGATCACTTCCTTGGGAAAACTGTCCGTGACCTCCTTCACTCGCTCAAACTTCTTGGTCTTCCTCCCTCCCCCGGAGCTTTCCCCTCACGGCACTTCTCAGAAACCACTCTGTGGCCTGGTTTTCAATGCAGGTAGCCTCACCTGGTGCTTATAAGAAGCATACATGGAGAGCCTATTAGCCAAATCCAGCTTGTAAGATTTTTTCTTTTTGTATTTTTATTTAGGATTTCTCTTTTTCAAAAATTTTATTTATTTGAGAGAGAGTGTGTGAGCATGAGCTGGGGGAGGGGCATAGGGAGAGGGAGAAGCAGACTCCCCACTGAGCACGGAGCCCAACATAGGGCTGGATCCCAGGAACCCGATCATGACCTGAGCCAGAGGCAATTGCTTAACGTACTGAGCCACCTAGCTGCCCTCTAGAAACATTTTGAAGGCAAGATAAGCACCAACACAACTGGGAAATTCAGCTTTCTTGCATTAGAACTGGCAACACTAGAGGCGCCGGGCTGACTTGGTCAGTAAAGCATGTGACTCTTGATCTTGGGGTCATGAGTTTGAGCCCCATGTTGGACATAGCATTTACAAAAAAAAAAAAAAAAGATTAAAATTAAAAAAAAAAAAACAGCCTGGCAACACTGGCCTCATGTTCCTCTGAGGCAAGAACCAGCTGACTTCTGGCTGTCCCCACTCACCTGGCAGATTTCCACAGGTGCCAGTAAACCCACTTAAGGCCCTCATCTAGCCCTGAGAGCACTTGGTTGCACGATCCTTGAATTGACCTCCCAGAGTACACGCTGCCCTTCTCCCTGTGTTCTCTCACTGCCCCCTAGTGACTTAATTTTAAAGGATAAATAGAATCCTTGCCCAACTTAAATGTGCACCTTTCTCAGGATAAAGACTAAACTGCATGTCTCCACCTGTCCTCACATTCTTTCCCCCCACATTCTCTGCTCAGGCCTTTATGGTTTCTCTCTGTTCCTTTACTCCCCACTCTCTGTCCCTCCTCTGAACCTTTGCACGTGTTGATCCCTCTGTCTGGGGTGCAACCCCTCTCCCCTCTCCACCTCATCGACTCCTCATCCTTCGGATCCCAGGATCATCTCTGGTCAAGGTCGAAGCTTGCCACTTGCTTTGTGATTATTTGTTTCTCTCTCCCATTAGGTCATATACCTTATGAGGGCAGCAAGCATTTTTCCTCAGAACCTATCCCCAGTTCCAGTACGAAGTAGGCTCTATCGTACTCCCTCATTCGTGTCTTCACATGCTCATGCCAAAAGTCATTTTTTGAGTGCCTACTATGTGCCAGGCCCTATTCTGGGCCCTGGGGATCAACAAGCCAGGTGTAGACACTACCCTCTGGTAGCTTCCACTGGGATGGGGTGGGAGTGGGAAGAGATTAAGCCTATTAACATCAGCTGGTGGAAGCGCTGTGCAGCAAAAGGGGACAGGATGGTCAGACAAGGCCTCTCTGAGGAGGTGACATGGAGTCCAGTGGGAGAGCAGCCCTGAGGACCTGGAAGCTAGAGGCCTGGGGCTGAATGAGCCTCCCTGCTGGCTCAGGTTTGCATGCCCAGTGGGTGAATGCCCTGGAAGCGGTTGGGCCGGCACTCATGGCAGCTCCCTGTGTTTCTTCAGCCTCCAGGAGAAGCTGCGGGCCATCCTGCAGGCCACGTACACCCACTCCCGGAACCTGGCCTGCTTTGTGTTCACCTATAAGGGGCTCTGTGCCCTGCAGGCCCACGTGCAGGGCGAGACCTACCAGGTGCACTCGTTCCTGGCTGCCTTCGTCGGGGGCTTGCTGCTGTTTGGAGGTAACAATAACATCAACAGCCAGGTAAAGACCCTTCCCCGGGATAGGGCTCAGGGCTTAGAGGCCAGGGCAGGGAGGGACATGGTCCAGGTATAGAATTTGAGGTGGAGGTCAAAGAAGATGAGCTCTTTGCTCCCTTCCACATCTGAGGGTCTGTGATCCACCAGTCCCTGTGTGATCTTGGGAAGGTCACTTTCCCTCCATTTCCCAATCTGTAAATCGAGCAGCTTGCTGAAATTCCATGTTTCCCCAAGTCCATGTGCATGGTGTTCTCTGGAGCAAAGATTTTTTTTTTTTTTTAATATGGAATGCTTCATGGATTTGCATGTCATCCTTGTGCAGGAGCCATACTAATCTTCTATGTATTGTTCCAATTTTAGTCTTTGTGCTGCTGAGGCAAGCACTGGAGCAAAGATTTAAAAAGAAAAAGAAAAAAAAAACACTGTGCAGTGAAATGAGAAAAAAATGACTCTGTGGACCCCTGGCTGTTTCGGTCAGTAGAGCATGTGACTCTTGATCTCAGAGTCTTGAGTTCGAGCCCCACGTTGGGCATAAAGCTTACTAAAAAAAAAAAAAAAAGACTCTGGAATACCATTTTCATAAAACAAAACTTATTACACTCAAAGAATGCTCTTTTATTCTGTATCTTCCCCTCTTTAAAATCCCATTTTTTTGTGAAATGAAATGCTAGTTGTTGTTTTAAAGTCCTTCCTGGGCAACATGAAAAGTTGGCAGCCCCTCCCTTTGCCTCCCTCAAATTTATTAAATACTTCCAAATTATAAAAATCACATTTTATTTTCACATTTTAAAAAATGCAGACTAAGCACCCCCTGTGTGTCTGGCAAACTTCTAGGTGCTGGGAGTGCATCACAATAAAATTAGAAAATAAATTGTAAAGAAAGCTCCCATCCCCCTCCAATTGTCAAGCCACTGTCCAGGAACACTTTAACTGTGTCTTTTTTTTTTTTTTAAGCCTTTTTAAAAAAATTTTATTTATTTGAGAGAGAGAGAGAGCGCGTGAACAGGGGCAGAGGGAGAGAGAAAAGCAGACTCCCTGCTGAGCAAGAAGCCTGATATGGGGCTTGATCCCAGGACCCTGGGATCATGACCTGAGCCACCCAGGTGTCCCCACTTTAACTGTGTCTTGTGTGGCCCTTCAGAAATTGTCTGTGCTTGTATCTGTACATACTGGGAGTCTTCCACCAGTGAGATCACACCACACTTTTTCTTCACAGAATGATGTATTTGGGAGACCTTTCTTGTCAGTCCATCATTCTTTTTAACATCAGCGATCTCTCAGTTGGGTCATGGACCAGCCTTGATTTCCCCAGTCTCCTCTGGATGGACACTTAGAGGGGCTCTAGCCTTTTGCCAGGATACACACACTAGTCTACATCCTTGTTTGGACATCTTCTTACACGTGTCAGTCCATCTGAAATTTCCTTACCGTGAAACTGTGGAATCTACAGATATGAGCATTTTAAATTTTGATAAAGTTTCCATAGCTTTTTTTTGTTTGTTTGTTAGAAATGTCACTGGTCTATGAACTTCCAAGGACTAGGAATCCTGGTCATACCATCTCCTTCCCCCTCTCTTCCTTTCCCTGGCCCCTGGCAACAACTATTCTGACCTCCATTTCTAAAATTTTGTCATTTCAAAAATGTTAATGTAAGTAGAGTCATTGCAGTATGTAACCTTTGGGGATTGGCTTTTTGCACGCAGCATAATTCCCTGGAGATTCGTCCAAGTTGTGTGTGTATCGATAGTTCATTCCAGGGCGTGGATGCCCCACACTTCGTTTAAACATTCACCCATTGAAGGACATCTGGGTTGTTTCCAGCTCTTGGCTATTAGAAATACAGCTAAGGGGCACCCGGTGGCTCAGTCGTTAATCGTCTGCCTTTGGCTCAGGGCGTGATCCCAGCGTTCTGGGGTCGAGCCCCGCATCAGGCTCCTCTGCTGGGAGCCTGCTTCTTCCTCTCCCACTCCCCCTGCTTGTGTTCCCTCTCTCACTGGCTCTCTCTCTCTCTGTCAAATAAACAAATAAAATCTTTAAAAAAAAAAAAAAAGAAAGAAAGAAATACAGCTAAGAATATTCTTGTACAAGTTTTTGGGTGACCATAGGTTTTCATTACTTTGGAATAAATGCCCAATTGCTGGGTCATACGATACATGCATGTTTAAATTTTTTTTAAAGATTTTTATTTTTAAGTAATCTCTATAGCCAATGTGAGGCCCAAACTCAGAACCCTGAGATCAAGAGTCTTCACGCTCCAACTACTGAGCCAGCCAGGTGCCCTGTGCGTGTTCATTATTTTTTTTAAGATTTTATTTATTTATTCATTTGAGAGAGAGAAAGAGCTCAAAGCGCAAGTGGGGAGAGGGGCAGAGGGGGAGGGAGAGGAAGAGGGAGAGAATCTCAGCAGACTCCATGCTGAGCATGGAGACCCATGCGCAGGGCTCGATCTCAAGACCCTGAGATCATGACCTGAGCCAAAACCAAGAGTTGGATGCTTAACCGACCGAGCCAGCCAGGCACCCACATGCATGTTTAATTTTTAAAGAAACTGCTAATCCGGGGTGCCTGGGTGGCTCAGTTGGTTAAGCTTCTGCCTTCAGCTTGAGTCATGATCCCAGGGTCCTGGGATCGAGTCTGACAGCGGTCTCCCTGCTCAGCGGGGAGCCTGCTTCTCCCTCTGCTGCTCCTGCTTGTGCGCTCTGACAAGTAAATAAAATTAAAAAAAAGAAAGAAAGAAAGAAAGAAACTGCCAATCTATTTTCCAGAGTGACTGTACTATTTTACGTTCCCATAAGGAATATACAAACGATCCATTTTCTCCACATCCTAGCCAGCATTTGGTTTCTCACATTTTTAATTTTAGCCATTTTGATAGGTGTACTACGTAGTGCTTCTCATTGTGGTTTTAATTTGCATTTCCCTAATGGCTAATGATGTTGAACATCTTTACCTGTGCTTATTTTCCATCTGCAGAACCAGTTCAGTGAAACATCTGTTCACATCTTTTGCTTATTTTCTAATTGGATTGTTTCTTTTTTTACCATTGAGTTTTGAGAGTTTTTTAAAAAATATATTCCAGAGACAAGTTTTTGTCAGATATGTGCTTGTAAATACTTTCTCCCATCTGTAGCTTTTCTTCTCAGCCTCTTCGTATGGGCTTTCACAAGCAAACCATTTTAAATTTTGATGAGATCCAATCTACCAATTTTTTATTTTTGTGCGGGTTGTTGTTTTTGGTGTCAAGTTACCTTTCAATTTTGAACCATGTAAACGTAGTCATTTTCTAAAAATTGTAATGAAGAAGAATGATAAATTACAGCAAAGGATAGCGACATTAAACACCTACTACGGGGCCGCCCGGGTGGCTCAGTCATTTGAGCGTCTGACTCTTGATTTCAGCTCAGGTCATGATCTCAGGGTCTTGAGATTGAGCCCCGTGTCACGCTCTGCACTGAGCGTGGAGCCTGCTTAAGATTCTCTCTCTCCTTCTCCCTCTGCCTCTCTACCCCTCTTCTCTCTCTCTCAAATAAATAAATAAATAAAATCTTTAAAATACCTACTACGCACCCCTTCAAATCATCTTGCACACTAGCTTTGAAAAGCACTGATCCAGGCGCTCCTGGCTGGCTCAGTTGGAAGAGCACAAGACTCTTAAACTCGGGGCCATAGTTTCAAGCCCCCATGGGGTGTAAAGATTACTAAAATAAATAAATAAACTTAAAAGAAAGAAAGACAGACAGACAAACCCTGATCCCATGTGCAGTAGGTGCCCCAGGACATGGGGGTGGGCCGAAGGTTCCCAGCAGCTGTGCCCTCCCGTAACCCCTGTCCTTCCCTCCCTGCAGATCAGCATGTACCTGCTCTCACGCGTCCTGTTTGCCCTGTGCCGCCTGGGCGTGGAGGAGGGCTACATTCCCAAGCCCAGGTGGGACCCATTCCCTTTGTTCACCGGGCTGGTGTGGGGGCTGGTGCTGTGGCTCTTTGAGTACCACCGGCCCACTCTGCAGCCATCCCTGCAGTCCTCCATGACCTATCTGTACCAGGACAGCAACGTCTGGCATGACATCTCAGACTTCCTCCTCTACAACAAGAGCCTCCCCTCAAAGTAACGTGGCCCCAAGGTGCTGATGGCAGCTTCCACAGCCGAGATCGGCTCCATCGGTGAATCCCCCCAAAGGATCCTGCCTTCTCAAGATCATGGTTCTCAGACTCCAACTTTTATTGTCACAGGGTTCCATTTGCGGAAGCCAAAGCACAGATTTCCAAGTCCCGTCAGGTCCTCTCCAATGGTGGAACGAGGGGGAATCAGGCTGCGGAGCCTTGCACACGATTCCAGTGGGGCTGCTGGCTACCGTGAAGCCAGGGAAAGCCACCCTCTCTGGGTGTCAGGGGTGAGCGAGCTCAGAGGAGGGCCCTGAAGTCTCTTTCTGGTGGATTATGGTCTTTGAGCCTTCTGTGTAACAGGACTTCTTGCTGGGGGGCAGTGGGTTGCAAATATGTTAGAAATAAATTCCTGGGCTCAGGTGTTGCTCTAGTGGAGAAGCTCTAGAATTCCACTGTCCAATGGAAGCACAATGTGATCCGTATATGTAATTGAAATTTGTCTTAGTAGCCACATGAAAAAAAGGAGAAGCAGATGAGATTAATCTTAATTATATATTTTAACCCAGTATTTCTAAAATATTATCACTTTAACATATAAAAAAATAATATAAAATTAATAGATATTTTATATTCTTTGTTCTTGTACTAGGTCATCAGAATCAGGTATATGGTATATACTTACAGCGTGTCTCGATGGGGACCCGCCATACTTCAAGTGCTCAGTAGCCACATGTGGCTTGTGGCTACCATACTGGGTAACACAGATAGGGAACACTTCTATCCTTGCAGAAAATTCTAGTGGACAGTGCAGTTACAGAGCTAGGGGACATGGGTTTGAGTCCCCACTCCACCACTGTGTAACCTTGGGGAAGCTTCTTCACCTCTTGGAGCCTCAGTTTCTTATAAAATGAGGATAATCATAATGCACACCCAGGGTCCACATTGGACTTGTGTAACGACAAGGGCTACTGTTACCACTAATTACTTCCATTTAGTGAGCTCCTACGTCCTTCTGGGTGCTTTGCACATACTATTTTTAACCCATACAATGACCTTGCAGGTGTGTACTTTGATCCTCATTTCATAGATGTGGACACTGAGGATCAGAGGGGGGAAGTCACTTGCCCAAGATTATACAACCAGTATGATAGCCAAATCAGGGTTTGAACTCAGAGCTGCCTGAGTGCAATACCCCCTTTTTTTTAGTGCCTTATGTTACATTTAGAAACCTAAGCTATGCTATGCAAATGTTAACTAGTTCTAGGATGGGCTCCAGAATGGGTTGCAAACTCAAATGCCCAGGCGGGTCTGGCAAGGGTCATAAATGAAAATGTTGTGCACTCGGCAGTGATGACAACCTGGGGAACTGGAGACTCACGTGCCAGTCCGATTTTTAAAATCACTATGCTGGACAAACCAAACCAGGTCCCCAGGAAGATGTGGTCCATGCAGTAGGAATACTTCAGTCTCTTTTTAGAAATACTAGTAGAAATGTGCACAGGAGTCACTGGTGATGTCATTAAAATGCAGATTCTGACTCTGTGAGTTTGGGGCGGGGCCAGAGATTCTGCCTTGCCCATAGGCTTCAGGGTGCTGCCGCTGGTGCTGCTGGTTGACCCGCACTTTGAGTAACAAGGTCGTAGGGAATGATGCGCAGCCAACCATCATCTTGTGTTTCAGACGGAGGAAGCGAGTCACAGAGCTGTTAGGTAATCGTGGTGGGATTAGGCCTGATTCTAACAGCAGTGTTCTCAGCCATGATGTTGTACCGCATGCTTGGAGAAGGTGATCTTGGAGGTCCCTGAATTCACTGTGTGAAGGCTGAATGAGATCTCAAGGTTATGGGGAGGAAGGGGGTAGCCATCAGCAAGCAGATGTGGGGGGTGCTCCCCCGAGGCCCCTCTAACTGCCCTCTTCACTGTACACCAGCCAACTCTTCCAACTGCCACCCCTGTGTCTTTCTGCCTGAGGGCTCTTGCCACGGCACCTGCTCTGCCGCCCACAGTAGGTCTGGAGGATTAACACGTCCGATGACTCCGAGGCGTATGCTCCACACTGGTTCCCGGGGTTCCCTAGCAGGACCGAACTCCGGCTGCCCACAACGGTCACGCGCTTGATAACTCCTCCCCCAACCCTTCCCTGTCTCCATCCCTAACATGGGATCACTTCCCAAATAAACCACTTGAACTGAAATTCTTGTCTTGGGGTCTGCTATTGAGGAAACCCAAACTAAAATTCGCCTCTGGGGCAGCAAGCTGAGAGTCGGTGGAGGTTATGGACACAGACTCTGGAGGGAGAGTGCCGGGGCTCAGCCCTGTTTGCTCGGGCAAGTGACAACTATTCTGTACCTCTGTTTCTTCATCTAGAAGATAGGCATGCTAGTATCACTCACCTCACCGCATGGTGTGGAGGATTAAACAGTATGACGAGTATAAAGTAAGCACTCCATAAGTGTTTGCTGTTATCTCTAATATAGCATCCAAACGTAGGAGGAAGTGTGGTCCTAAGAACTGAGTACCCCCTGCTTTTAGCCTCTCCTGTGCCCCAGCTGAAGGTAGAGCCTTGGCTCTCTGCCTGCCCAGCATCCCCCCACTGCTGCGGGGGGCTGGCCGGCTACACCACCGACTGTCTCTGCTCTCTAAGAATAGGTCTCCCTCACAGATGGCATCTCTGCGGATCCTGCCAGAGCATCTGGCGCCTCCAACTGCTCACTCCAGGGAGCAAGGCTGTGTGGTCCTTGCTGAGGAGCAGAGCTCTGGCTTCCAGCAGACCTGGGAGGAGTCCCCACTTGGCTCCCTCCTAGCTGAGCTTCCATTTCCTAAGATCTGTAAAACGGGCATTGCCAAAGGACCCTTGGCACACAGTAGGCCCTCTGTAAATGCTAGTTCCTGAAATAGTACAATGGTTTACGTGTTTATTAAGCACCTGCCACATTCCTATGAAGTCTTCTGACATGCAAGACTGTAAAAAACAATTTTTCATCAATAGCCCATGCTCATAGTACAGAACTTACATGGTACGAAAGGTGTATCACAAGGAAAAGTCGGGCTCCCTCCTACACCTAAGCTCCACCCCCAAAACCCCTCTTTTGCCAGGGGCACTCACTGTTAGCACTTTCTAATACAGCCTCTCTGAGATAGTCTGTGCACAGTCACCTATCTTTGTCTTAGAAACTTTTCTTAGAAGATTTTATTTTATTTATTTTTCCTTAAGTCCCAACACGGGCTTGAACTCACAACCCTGAGATCAAGATCTGAGCTGCAATCAAGAGTTGGATGCTTAACTGACTGAGCCACCCAGGTGCCCTTAAATATTTGATTCTATTTTTTTTTAAGATTTTATTTATTTGACGGAGAGAGACAAGTGAGAGAGGGAATACAGGCAGAGGGAGTGGGAGAGGGAGAAGAAGGCTTCCCAGCTGAGCAGGGAGCCCGATGCGGGGCTTGATCCCAGGACCCTGGGATCATGCCCTGAGCCGAAGGCAGACACTTAATGACTGAGCCACCCAGGTGCCCCTGATTCTATTTTTTTTTAAGATTTATTTAATTATTTTAGAAAGAGCGCGAGCGGGGGAAGGCAGAAAGAGAGAGAGAATCTCAAGCATACTCCCTGCTGAGTATGGAGCTCGATCCCACGCCCCTGAAATCACGACCTTAGCCGAAATCAAGAGCTGGGTGCCTAACCAACTGTGCCACCCAGGGACCCCTAAAGATTTATTTATTTTATTTATTTACTTATTTTTTAAAGATTTTATTTTTAAGTAATCTCTACACCCCACGTGGGGCTCAAACTCTCAACCCCCAGATCAAGAGTCACATGCTCCACAGACTGAGTGGGCCAGGCACTCCTGTCTTCTGAGAAACTTTTACATCGCATTGTCATCTCCACAAGTCTTTGGCATTTTTTCCTTGCCCTCTGCATGTTTAGTTTCTCTTTGATCAATAATCTAATACGAAAGTGAGTCCTTTCTTTGAGCTGGTTCCTACCCCAACTCCACCCTCCAACTCCCCAAATATCTCAGACAGGTTCTTACTGTGATCAGTGTATGAGATGAACCGCCCGAGATATCTGGAGCCTTGCCGTCAATGACACCAGGCATTCAGGCCCACAGAGCTGCAAGTGAAATGGAAAAGACAAAACTGAGGTTAATTTGGGGCCCTTCTGCTGCTCTGCTCCCAAATTAGAGATCATTCAGTGAGCCCATGTGAGAGCAATGATTCACAGGCAGAGACGCCAAGAAACTGCCTCCCCTGATGCTCCCTGCTCCCGCCTTTCCCATCGCAGGCCCCAGAAAGAATCCTGGAGATGGCATTTCTTTCTCCATTGTTAGCTTGCATTTATGAGAATCGGGCTTTGAACCTGATGCCCTCCTAAACCAGAACATTGTGCTGGGTTCCACCTCCCAGAGGGAACCCGTGTCACCGCAATCTGGGACTTCAGATGGCTTGCTTTCTTTAACGAATTAGGGGGTATTTATAAAAAGAAACATTATTTTTTTTCCCTCCCCTTGTCATGTTCCAGATGGATAGGGAGAGAGTTTGTCTTACTTCAGCCCTGAAGCGTATTTTGGGTGAGAGGGGTTTCATTTTAACCAGAGGGTCCCCTGCACGACTCGCTCTTGTGAGCTGCCAACTGCCCTGGGCCAGCCGGAGGACAGAGGGAGAGCTGGACTCTTCTGAGTAGTGTTTTTAGAGAGGGCTTCCTAACGGAGGGCTCCCGCCTCCTGTTCCAAGTCTCTGTGCCCGGAGCTTTGTCGATGTCACGATTTCATAAACAAGACAGGAAACGAGGCAAAATGGAAGTGTAGCTCGTGGGGTCTCTGTTGCTTTTCCAGGCTTCTTCAGACTCTCCTCGTGGGCTAGATGTCCGCTGAGAGAAGGACCAGGGCCAGAGCACATCAGCTCTTTTAAGACTCTCCTTTTTAGGGGGTCTTTTTAGTCTGTGTCATGAACCCCTTTGGCATCTGGTGAAGCCTATGGACCCCTCTCAGAACGCTGTTTTTAAAACTCATTAAATAAATACGTAGGGGGCGCCTGGGTGGCTCAGCCAGTCAAGCGTCTGACTCTTGATCTCAGCTCAGGTCATGATCTCAGGGTCATGAGATCGAGCCCTGCATCTTGGGTGTGGAACCTGCTTAAGATTCTCCCTCTTCCTCTGCCCCTTCCCCCCAGCCACTGCTCATGTGTGCGTGCTCTCTCTAAATAAATAAATAAATAAATAAATAAATAAATAAATTACATAGGATTACGAAAGACAAGAATTATATTGACTTGAGATAATTATCAAAATATTTTCTACATTTGTAATTTAGTCATATATATATATATATATATATATATATATATATATATATATATATATATATATATATATATATATATATATATATATATATATATAGAAGTGTCATGATTTCATAGTATAAACGTGTGACATGAACAATACCTCAAGACCCTGCAGCAGCTGTGACAGGGCGTGGAAGGAGCTGTGGTTTCTGTTGCCAATGAAGTCCCGGTGCTGCTAATAGGCCTCCAGTCTGTGGCCTGCCTGAAGTGCAAGATGTTGCACTGCAGTCAGAGGCTGGTGAATATACAAATGTAATTTTGTTTCTGTCCAAGTTCGTGGAACTGGGGGTTCATGGATCAGATTCAGAACTTTTGCTTGAGAGTGACTTTCTCAGCCTGACCACATGGCAGGTGTCATTGTTTACCAAGCCCTGAACACAGGAATAAGAAAAATACCGGCTGATGTTGGCTGAGTGCTTACTAAGTACCAACTACCCGGTGATATTGGACTCAGCAATGAAAGGGCCAGCTCCTGGCCACTGGAGGCTTACAGTCTAGGGAGGGAAGGCTGACATGTGAATACACAAATATGATAATTTGGGAGTGCAGTGGGTGCTAGAAGTCCATGGTACAGGGCAGTGTAATAGAATGACTTGGAAGGGGAGAATGAGAGGGTCTATTCTCCAGGGAAGGCCTGTCTGAGAGCCACGATGAGGAGAGAGCCATGCAAAGATACAGAGGAAGGGTGTTCCCAGCACAGGATCTGCAAAGTGCGCAGAGGAGGGAACCAGCTGAAAGCATTCCAGGGCCTGGCAGGAGGCCTGCAGGGCTGGGACAGAGCGCCGGGTGGGGGTGCGCTGGAGCCCTGGAGCACTGGAGATGGAGGCTGAGAAGCTGGCTGGGCCCATCAGGCTGGCGTTGTGGGCCAGACTAAGTGGTTTGGGTTTTCTTCTAAGTGTTATGGGCAGCCTTTGGCAGGTTTAAGCAGGGGAGTGATGTGATGTGATTTACATTTTGGAAAGATTCTTCTTGCTACAAGTGGAGAAGGGTGTAGGCAGCTAGGCTGGCAGCAAGGATCCAGTGAGGAAGCCACGCGGGGGTCTGGGTGAGAGACCATGGTGGTCTGGACCAGGGTGGGCCTATGAGGTGGAGAGAAGTGGGCGCATATGGTGTGTAATTTGGAGAGACTCTGTGGCCCAGGGCTGTGGGGGGTTAGGAAGAGGGGTGTAGTGAATGACCCCCATGTTCCTCCTCCTTAGGCCTTGCCCCCCCACCTGAGAAAGGGAAGCCCTGACCTTGCCCCCCCCTTGCCTCTTCAGCCCCCTACAGCCCTGGGGCCCCTGGCATGCGGGCTTCCCAGCTGGCCCCAATTGTTGTTACTCCCCAGGGAGTCATGGGAACACACTCCCCCTGCCCCCTCCAGCCCCCTCTTCCCAGACAGGGCCAGGCCCTAACAATGCCCCCTCAGCCAGCCAGTGGCCTGGACACAATGGCCCTGATTCGGTTCATTGCCAGCTCCAGGAGGCCTGCTGGGTTTCCTGGCCTGTTTGGCATATATATAACTCTGGCTTCCAGCAGGGATTTTTTTTGTTAAAAAAAAATCCCTGGCTCCTCCTCTCTGAATATCTTAATATATTATAAAAACCCTTTCTCTTCCTACCCTGAGCCCTCCCTACTCCCCTCCCTAACCGCATTTGCCATGTGCCTGTCAACCCCGGGACCAAATGCAGGTCAGCAGGTGTCAGCGAGAAAATGAGAAAAAGGAAGAAAAGCTGCTTGCTCCGCCGTGGCCAACCTCGAATGTGCGGGTGATGCTGAGGATCCTGAGAAGAATCTGAGGGCTTGTGACATGGCAGGCACCGTGCCCGGTGCGTTTTGTACACTTGATCTCATTCCTCCTAAGGCACCATCAAAGATGAGCTACAATGTTATTTGGGGCCCCAAAGAAAGAAAAGAGCTACCAACTACGATTTAGGACAGGCCATTGATTGTATGATGCGCCTCAATTTCAGAGATAGTAAAATATGGGGGGGACGTCGCAGAATCTGTGGAATATGGGATCACCTCATCTGTATACTTCATTGCCCTCTGAAGGTATTTTTCTCCCTATCTTTGCACTTACCTGTGCCTCCTAGAGTTGGGGGTGGGGCAGTGCAGGGATTGCTTCATGAACATTCTCCTATTCTGCAGCCTCTCCAGGACAGTTTTCTTTGCCTCCTTGCCACCTCGAGAGGAGATGTAAGCAAGCTGCTTCAGTGATTCCTCTTTGATTCCTAACAGCAGCTGACATTTACTGAGTGCTCTCTATGTGCCAGCTACTGTCCTAAGCACTTTAATGTCCCAACAACCCTATCCGCTAAACACTATTTTTACCATTCTCCTTTGCCAGATGAAAACACAGAGCCCCTCTACTCTAAGGTCCCTTGCTGACTCTGCAGCCCTGGTTCGGGTGAGCACGGCTACTATGTCTGGTTTTTCCTCCTCTCCTTGGAAAAGCAGAATCCCCTCTCAGAGGTTGGTGTGATGCAGAGAATGGAAGTGGCACTGGGTGAACCTTAGAGAAAAGAGAAGCCCCCAGAGCACGAGTTCAGTGGGTAACGGGGTTTGGGGGAAGGGAGGATGGCTTATCGACCTAAGACCTGTCCATTTACACCATACCCTGGACCCTCTGGCCCACACCTTACTGAACATATGGACCGATTGATGGCCAAGGAATTAGCCAGGCAGCTGTTGGCTGGTACCAAGCCCCATGTCTCCTGTTTCACCATGAATGCCCACTTTCTCTACTCTGCCTTCTCTTTAGTTACCTGCAAAGCAGAGGAGATGTGCAGGTGCTGGTTAGTGCCTCAGCAGTAAGAATATTGCCAGAAGTAGTTAACATTTATTGGGTGCTTACTCCGTGCCAGGGGCAGACATCAGGGATTGCAAACTCAGGTCCCTGGAATGGCAGGGCAAGTAAGGCCACTGAGGGTCCAGGCTCGGGCTCAAAGGGGGACAGCAATCGCTCAGCACCGTGATGGCCTGGCTAGTATTGCCAGATATTACTGCTTTAAAGGAAAGCTGGATATTCGAATTTTTATATGGCATTTCTCAATTTAAGAAAATTTTAAACTAATTCACAATTCAGAAAAAAAAAAAATACTCCGTGGGCAAATGAAATCATACCTGTGGGACAGTTTGCAAAATCTGCTTGTTTTCTCATTTAACCCTGACACGCCTCCTATAAGGCAGCATTCGCCCCTTCTACAGAAGCCACAAGCCAAGCTCTTCAAGAGCGTGAGCCACCTACTCAAGGTCATCCAGCCAAGCCACGTAGCTGGGGTTTTCCTTGACTCCTAAGGCTAGCTCCTCTGTTTGATGGCCTCTCAGATGGGTGAGAGCCGTGTGTTCAGACACAGCCAGAACTGGCACAGTGATAGAACATCTCCAGGCACAGCACACCGTCAGTCAGAGAATTCAGTGTAGCAATGAGGGATCATTCGAGACAAATGTGATGCTGCAGACATAAAACTCCCCACCTCCCTCTGCCGGAACTCAACAATGGATGTCTCTGCGCCTCTTAATAAAATTAAGTCACCACAGAATCATTTCTCCCAATGATGCAGTCCTTATAATGATGGGATGTTCATGTTTGGAGTTTTTTTTTTTTTAATTTTTTTAAACGTAAGAATGTATGCTTCAGCGAGGTGGTGTATGTGGAATAAATAGGCTTGAATTATTTGTGTTGTTTGTCAAACTTCTTAATGAGCATATCGTGCAGGTTTATGTAAATAATTCTTTTGACAGAGAGAGAGACAGCCTAAATAGGCTTGAATTATTTGTGTTGTTTGTCAAACTTCTTAATGAGCATATCGTGCAGGTTTATGTAAATAATTCTTTTTTTTTTTAAAGCTTTTATTTATTTATTCGACAGAGATAGAGACAGCCAGCGAGAGAGGGAACACAAGCAGGGGAGTGGGAGAGGAAGAAGCAGGCTCATAGCGGAGGAGTCTGATGTGGGGCTCGATCCCATAACGCTGGGATCACGCCCTGAGCCGAAGGCAGACGCTCAACCGCTGTGCCACCCAGGCGCCCCTATGTAAATAATTCTGACTCTCCCACTGGACTGTGAGCTCCAGGTATCAGAGATGGGGTCTGTTTTGTGTCCAGCTGTCTCCCCAGCACCTAGCACAATGATGCAATTGCTCCATCAATATCTGTGGATTAAATGAGGTTCAAGTTATGAATTGACTTGTCCAAGGTCACACAGACCGAGGTTCCCATTTATATCGACCAGATTTAGAAGCTCTTCCTATCACTTCTACACAACCCTGCGTCTTGGAATAATTCAAGGGCAAGATAGCTCCACACTGTGGATGATGGTGGGCCCAGGAGTTTCCACCCCTTTGGACTCCTCTAGAGTTAGATGTTGGTGGAGGTGGTGATTGGGGTGAGCACCTACTAATTAAGCCACTATCCATCATAATCTTTTGGAAACCACACATTACAATCTTGACAGCCCTGAGCCTGGCTCTTGGGGTATTTACAGGGAGTGATGAGGTATGAAGGGCAGACACTAGGGTTTGGCAGTGGAACAGGCTAAGTTCCCCTCTCATTTCTGCTCTCTGACCTTGAGCTGCGAGTGCCCCTCTCTGAGCCTCCTTCTTCCTGCACCGTGTGGATAAACAAGCTTCACTTAAGGGATTATTGGTTGAAAGGAGATCATCGTTGGAAGTGGCTGCCCAGTAACTGTGGAGTTTTTGGAAGCCTACCAGCCTGAAGAGAACTGTTGATGTTGAGAACAGCCTTATCAGTATCTCCCAGGCTTGAGGCCAAGGGGCCCCATCTTTCAGGCCTTTGCTGCTTTCAAGTGGGTATTAATAGATACAGAAGGCCCTTATCTCTTTCTTGATTTCACACTGGGAATTCTGGTCTTCACTCCTTTCTGCTGCCGCAAGACAGGAGGGATTGTGGGAAGAAGGGCACCTGCTTCTACCTGGGAGGTTGGGTTCTTGAATACTTTGGGAGGGCAGGCCTTTGGTAAACCCCTAGCTTTGACCTCCACCAAGCATGAATAATAGCCTTTTCATCTGCTAGGTAAGCTCATGCCCTTTGGGCCTCAGCGTCCTCATCATGACATGGGGCAATAACAGCAGTATCTGTCTTCCTTCTCCAGCAACCACTACAGTGCTTGGCAGAAGACAGGTGCTCAATAACTGCTTGTTGAATGACTGTTGGGTATGAGAGTACTTTACAAAGCAAATGTTACTGTTATTGAGACCCTTTGGGATGATATGGAGAAAGGAAACTCCATCTGGAATAGAATAGGAATGTTGCTGGCTTCTCTTACTCTCTGTCAGAGTTGGGCCTGGCTATTTCAAATGAGACCTACCATTCTTTTTTTTTAATATTTTATTTATTTATTTATTTATTTATTTATTTAAGAGAGCGAGAGACAGCAAATGAGCGGGGAGGGGGAGGGGCAGAGGGAGAGGAAGAAGCAGGCTCTCTGCTGAGCAGAGAGCCTGTGGCGGGGCTCGATCCCTGGACCCTAGGATGACCTGAGCCAAAGGCAGACGCTCAAACTGATCAAGCCACCCAGGCACTCCAGAGACCTACCATTCTAATAGTGGTGGCTTCTCTATCTGGGGAGAAGTGAGACAGGCTGATCCCATGGCTGGGAATCCACTGTAGGCCAGATCCTATCACTGGCTGACCTCACAGTTCCCTACTCCTGAACGGGCCTCTATTTTCCCATCTCTGCAGCAAGAGGCTTACACAGTCCATGGTCCCTTCTAGTGCTGACAGTCTCGGATTTACAACGAGCAATTTCTTTCTTTCTTCCCTCCTCCCTTCCTTCCTTCCTCCCTCCCTCCCTTCCTTCCTTCCTTCCTCTTTTAGAGAGAGAGCGAGGGCGCACACAGGGTGGGGAGGGGCAGAGGCAGACAGAGAATCCCAAGTAGGCTCCACGCCCAGCACAGAGCCCGACACAGGGCTGGATCTCATAACCCTGAAATCATGACCTGAGCTGAAACCAAGAGTCAGATGCTTAACCAACTGAGCCACCTAGGCGCCCCCTACAATGAGTAATTTCAAAAACTGCTTTGGAAACTCCTGCTGTGTTCCTAAACCACCTCGTAGTTTATAGAACACTTATAGCAGATTCCTTATGTTTTTTATCCGAATGGCAACCCAGGAAGAGGCCAGGGCAATGTGCCCATTTTACAGATGAGGAAACTGGAGCTGAGAATTGTCCTCAAGGGGCTATAATTCAAGGCTGCACCACACATTTTGGTTATACAGGCATACTGTTTTTTCTCAAGAGCATAAAAATCACCTAGCATTGGGGGGTGGGGTGGGTAGGGGATTGCTGGTGAAAATACTGATTCCTGAGCACTTAGAGATTCTAAATTGGCAAGGCTGGAGTGGGCCCAAAGTTAACAAGTGCCCAGGTGATTCTGAAGCCAGGTGCTGAGGACTCCTTTAAGCGAGCCAGGGCCTCCTTTCTGTACTCTGTGTAGCCTCAGGCACCAGTGTGTTCCTTTCCTAACCTTTCTCAGCACCTGTTCTGGGCCAGACCAGTGTTGGGAGGAGGCCCTGTTGGAGCTTCCAGTCTGGTAGGAGAGGCAGATGGAGAAACTGAATGTGTGGTCAGTGTTGGAACAGAGGCAGCATTGGGCAATGGAGGAAGTGAGTAATTACGACTCTGGAGGGCTCTCTGGAGGAAGTCATGTTTATGCTGGGCCTAGGGATTTGATCTTTGTTTGTGTATTAGCTCCTTTTTAAATTTTTCCTGTGGGTCATCCCCACCAGATGGCAGGCAAGTTCATAGAAATGATCAAGTCTCACATCTCTGCCCTCAGAGCTGGCACAAGGCCTGGCACAGAGGAGAGGACAATATTGGTCAAATCAGCTGACCTGAGCAGCGAAAAATGGCTGATGGAGAGGTCCCAGGGCCTCCGGATTAAATGCATTTTCATGCTCAGCACCCTCACCTCCTCCCTTTGTGAGTTCTAACACGGGAGTGAATGATGGAAATTCCTCATCATATTCCAAACGTTGTTACCTCTGTTCCTCTCCTTCTCTTTTCACTAGTCTGAGCTCTTCAAGGTCTGAACTAAGAATGGGGCACAGAGCAGGCTCTCAAAACGTTTGCTGAATAAATGGGTGAATGAATGAGTTCAAGCGGAAGCTGTGCATTGGCTATTGAAGAGATTCCGGCTAAAAGGGGGCTTACAGGAAAGCCCCAAGCTGTACTGGGCCAGATGTCCCTTCCCATTTTCTAGCAGCCCCCTTCTGCTCAGGCTCAGGGTGAGAGGGACAAAGCAGGTGCAGGATTTGAAAGTAAGTGGTATAGGTGGGGCAAGTTGAGGATGGGAGCGGCAGCTGCGGCTGAGCCTAGAAAAGAGGAAGCGCAGTTTCTAGTGATCCGAACTGAGGTTGTTGGGGCTACAGGTGGCGGAGTCTAGGGGTCACGTGAGGTCTGCGTATGGCGTGAAGTGCAGAACGGACGCTCTGTCCTAAAGGTCTCCGCATATAGGGATCAGCAGGATGCGGTGCGTCGGGGTGGGAGCGGGGCCACCACGCCTCGGGTAGGGACAGTCCCGGCTGGGGGCGGGGAGTGCGAAAGCTCCTGGCACCGCCCCGACAAAGCCTGCGCGCGCCCGGTCCCGCGATTGGCCGCGCCTCCTCGCGCCGACGCCCCGTCCCGCCCACCGCCGCCGGTCCGGCGCGCTGCAGCCAATGGGCCCCATCGCCGTCGCCTACGTCACAGTCCGGACAGCCAATGGTGAGAGCGCTCGGCGGCTCGTGGCTCTTTCGCGGCAAAAAGGATTTGGCGCGTAAAAGTGGCCGGGACTTTGCAGGCAGCGGCGGCCGGGGGCGGAGCGGGATCGAGCCCTCGCCGCGGCCTGCCGCCATGGGCCCGCGCCGCCGCCGCCGCTTGCCACCTGGGCCGCGCGGGCCGTGAGCGCCATGGCCGTGGCCGGGGCCCCTGCAGGCGGCCCATGCGCGCCGGCGCTGGAGGCCCTGCTCGGGGCCGGCGCGCTGCGGCTGCTCGACTCCTCGCAGATCGTCATCATCTCCACGGCGCAGGACGCCAGCGCCCAGCCGGCCCCCGCCGCGCCAGCTGCCGGCCCCCGCGACCCCGACCTGCTGCTCTTCGCCACGCCGCAGGCGCCCCGGCCCACACCCAGCGCGCCGCGCCCTGCGCTCGGCCGCCCGCCGGTACGGACACTAGGGACACTGGGCTGAGTGCGCGTCTGGACCCCCATGCAGACCCGGGCGGGGCGCGGTTTTTGGCCCGGAGGCAGCGGGGGCGGGGGAGGGGGTGGGCCGAGGCTCTCGGGCTGGGCGGAGCCGAGCCTGGGTTGGGCCTCCGCGCCCCGCCCCGGGGTGCGGGGTGACCTCGGGCCAGTCCCTGTTTGCTCCTCTGCCCTGGGCCTCAGCTTCCCGGGGCTGCTCGAGGGTCGGACTCAGTGGTAATAATGGCCCACGTGTATTCACTTGGCGTTGCCTGCATTGCCAGGTCTCTGGCAGACTTCGATCCAGCTAAAACTCACAACCACGCTGTGAGCTCAGTGTTGTCACTGTGCCCATCTGAACTGAGGCCCAGGGAGGGGAAGTGACTTGCCCCCGGTCATACGGCTGCAAGTGGTGGGGCTGGGATTTGAACTGAGGTCTGCTGGCTTCAGACCAGAACTCGTGGCAGGGTAGAGGGCATGGCTTCCTGGGGAGGTGAGGATGGGGTGTCCTGGGGCCAGACTGTTGAAAAGTCATTTAGGAGACCCTCCTTCCTGCCTAGATGCTCCACTGCCAGGTGCAGGCCTGGGCCTCTGGGGACAGGCCTCCTGGCCGGGAGGCCTTCTCTGCAGGGGCGGGGTAGCTGGGCCAGCTGCTGATCCCCTCCCTCTGCCTGTCCTTCCATCTGCCACCCTCCACCCTCACAGGCCCTGGTTGCCATGGAGCCTCATTAATCAGGCAGGCAGACCCCTAGGCCCTCAGGGAAGTACTGGGTGGGCTGGGCCTCTGGGAGCTGGAGTGGAGGCCCCCAGTGCCAGAAGAGAGTAAACATCCCAGGGAGATGCCTTGATAAAGTGTTCCCTGAGCAGCAAGAGGCTCAAGACCAATTTGGACTGGGGGGGCCCAGAAGAGGTTGCTGAATTACAGGGGAGAAGGGCGTAGAGGCCTGAAGTTTGGACCTGTGGGCTGTAGGACTGGGTGTGGAGACCAGTTTGTCTGGCAGAGCCTGTGGGTGAGGGTGGGGCGTGGAAGGCTGGCAGGGGGCAGGGGGGGCCAGGCTAGCAAGGCAGGATGGGGTCTCAGCAGGGGGCTTGGAGCAAGTGGGAGGGGTGAGGCAGAGCCAGGGAAAGGAGGTGGAAGCTGTCCAACTGCTTATGGGGGCCTGGGTGGCAGCTGGTCCCTGAGGCATCCCGGCAAGTCTCCCCTAACTCCCTTGGCCCCTCGCCCAGTGCTGCCTTCCTTCCGGAATCACCAAGATGCTAATAATAATAACAATAGGAGCCACCATTGTTTTGAGACTGTTTTGTGTGTCAGGCTGTGTGCCAAGCACTTCACCCAGTTAACTCCCTCAACAACCATCCCCTTTTACAGATAGGGAAGCTGAGGCCTAGGGATGGTAGGTCATTCGGCTAGTGAAATGGTGGGACCAGTCCAGACTTACGGAGTGGTTAACCAGTTAGCCACTGGGAAGCTTTGCCTCCTGAAGATGCTAACAGAGGTTGAAGGAAGTTCAGGGACCCTTCTGGTGGGTGAAGGGAGGAGGATTGTACCAAGGGGTGGGTCATCTATATCCCAGTGGCCTCTCTCTGCAGGTGCCAGCCTGGGGCCTGGACCTGAAAACCGCGTTTAGCTGACTGACCAGTACTTAGCAGACTCCGGGGCTGTAGAGGCTCCGAGGGACTGCCAGAGACTGGGCTGAGGAAATGTGCTCCACCCCACCCCCAGTGGTGTCAGGGGCAGCCTCTGTGGGCCTGAGCATTCCATTCATTCAACTGTTGTTGAGTTCGTGAACGCCCAAGAGGTACTAGACCCAGGCAAGTAAGAGCCTCTGCCCTCACAGCACTGAAGCACCGGCAGCCGTTTTCTGCCGGGGGTGGGGGTGAGGGCTGGCGCCATCCTGGAGCTGAAGTCCAGAAACAGGGGCCCAGCTTTGGCCCTCCAGCACTCCCCGCTCTTGTACCTCAGGGTAGCCACCGAACGACTGAGCTGCGGCCTCCTCTGACCTGCACTGGTACTGGTTTGGGGCAGTCTTTGAAATAAGCTATGGGTTCAGCTTCTGCATCAGTGAGCATTCATTGAGCACCTCTTGCATACACAAGGCCCTAATCAATTCAGCCATTTCTCCTGGCCCTTCCTGTCCACTTCTGTCCTGTTGTCATGGCTGTTAAAAAACAAATTAAATATAATAGATATTTACTATAGAAAAAGAGTTAAGAGACTAAAAAGTTGAAGGATGCCAACCGCATCCGTTTTTCCTTCTGTTTTCTTTTCCTGCCTGTTTTTATTTTTAAGGTGGCTGTGACAGCTTTCTTTTTTTAAGTTTTAGAAATTGTCGTTTTTCCTTTATTTCTGTGTTTAAGCAGTGGGTCATCCACACTTTATAGATATGGTAACAGTCCCCCCCATGGTTGTCCCCCACCCACACACCATATAGAGGTTACTCCTAGAATGGATTCTAAAATATTAGAAACTAAACCAGAGAAAAATGTTTCATGAGGTTTTTCATCCAAAAAAAGGGTCATATAAATGCATTGCCCTCCAGCGATGTTTTTCTTGTCATTATGTCTTTGAGAGGATGTCACGCTGCCTTAGTTCTTGACAGCTACGTGGTATTCCAGGGGCCGGATGAGCCACACTTTATGAGGCTCCCCTTCCACAGATGGTTGTTGGAGTGGTCCAGACTAGTGGTCCACTAGTGTTCTGTGTATCTTCACCTCTGCCTTTTAAGGCTCCTGTGCCAAGATCTCTAGAGAGCAGTGGCAGAAATGGACATCTGCTTGAGCCCTTGCTTGAGGGTGTGGCATTGACCTGTCTTCAGGGTGGGCAGGGACTGGAGGAACAGGGAGAAGATGAGGGGTGCCTTTGGCAGGAGCAAGCTAGGTTCAGGCCCAAGGGGCAAGGCTGGAGAGGCGGTCCATGGGGCTTTTGGGGGCTGGCTTCTGGACTAGGCTGCAGGGAGGCAGGGCACGTGGAAGATAGGAACGTGGGCTCTGTGCCAGACTGTTAGGGCTCACATCCTGGCCCTACCTCTCACTGTCCGACCTTTCTGAGCTGCATGCCCCTTGGGAAGGGGAGGTCATCCCGGCATCTGTTGCAAGGTCTGGCAGAGGGTTTGATGACTGAATGCAGGTAAAGCAATCATTTAGCAGTGCTCGGTACACAAGAGGCACTCGGCATGTGTGAGTGCTTCTATCCCCGGGACACCCAAGGGCGTCCACCAACGTGCAGTGAGAGGGAGGCTCTGGGCCCCGCGGCATGTGCGGAGGTTCACTCGGCAAACGTTGGTTAACACCAGGCACGGTGGACAGTGATGATTCAGGCCCAGCGCCTGCCTCTGAGGGGGCACCGCCTTGTGGGTGAGACAAACACATTGCTGGAAATTGGTAGCAAGAGATAATGTGGGGAAAGGTCGGGTTTGAGGCACTTTGGTGGGAGAAGAGGTCTGGTCTTATTGCAGGATCAGAAAGACCTAAGTGATGGGTAGGGTGCCTGCCCACAGAGGTGGAAAGAGTCCGTGTGAACAGGAGGGAGGGCAGGAGGTGAGGGCACTCCTGGGAGGGAACCCGCATGGGCTAAGGCTTGGAGGCAGAGGCTTGTGAGAAAATCTGTCTCAGCAGAAGTTCATATGGAGAAGTGGCAGAGAGGGTACTAGGCTGGAGAGGGACAGATGGAGGCGGGGAGATGGCTGAGTGGTCCACATGGGAGGAGACAGCGGCTGTGCTGATGGGATTTCTTGGCAACCAGATGTGATGAGGGCGTGGCTGCCGAATGAGGTTCTAGCTTAGGAAACCCTGTGGGTGAGGGAGGGGCAGGTATGGCTGGTGTGGGTCAGGATGGGCCTGAGATCTGTGAGACTTCTGGGGCGATCTCCATCCTCCAGTGTGTGTGACTAAATCAGAGGGTGTTCTGGACAGGAATTCTGGCTCAGCTGCTTCCTGGCCGTCTGACCTTGGGCCTTTCTGGGCTTCAGTTACTTTATCTGTAAAACGGAGCCATTGTTATTATTATTTTTTAAAGATTTTATTTATTTATTTGACATAGAGAGAGAGCGAGCCAGAGAGCACAAGCAGGGGGAACAGCAGAGGGAGAGGGAGAAGCAGACTCCCTGCTGAACAGGGAGCCCGATGTGGGGCTTGATCCCAGAACCCTGAGATCATGACCTGAGCTGAAGGCAGACGCCCAACTGGCTGAGCCACCCAGGCACCCCAAAACGGAGCTGTTATTGTGCTGCTAGTCCATAGGACGGAATGAATTAACATGTGCAAAGCATGTGGGGAGCACTAACTGCCACCATGTTCATAGACAGAAACCAGAGAGGAGGTGACTGGCCCAAAGGACCGGTATTCTAATGGCTTAAAACAACAAGCACTTAACTAATACAACGCTGTATGTTAATGATACTAGAATTGAAATTAAAAACTTAATAAAAAAAAAACAATAACAAACATTGATTATCATACAGACTTGGTGGGGCAGGAATTCAGAGGAGACTTAGCTTAGTGCTTCTGGCTCAGAATCTGAGGTTGTAGCCAAAATGTTGTGCCAGGCTGCAGTCATCAGAAGGCATGACCAGAGCTGGAGGACTTGTCTCTGAGACTCATGTTGCTACTGGAGGAGGCCTCAGTGCCTTGCCACTTGGGCCTGTGTGACATGGCCGTGCCTCTCCCCAGGGTGAGTGGTCCAATGTAGAAGAGAAAGAGGAAGCTCGAGTGCATGTTTGACCCAGTCCAAGAAGTGACTTGTCATTGCTTCCATCACGCTGCTCCTTAGCAGCAAGTTACCAGATCTGGCCCGTATTTAAGGGCAGGAGAATTAGGCCCCATTTTTTTGAAAAGAAGAGTATCAGGAAATTTGCAGACCTGTTTTAAAACCACCACAGACACCCAGGAAGGTAGTGACAGAGCTAGAACTTGAACTTGGGTCTTTTGCCCTCCAGTTGAGTGATCTGTCCTGTGTGGTAGGATTGCGTCCCCTGGGATCTCCCCCTCCCTCACACTTCGGCGGCCTGGTAGAGAAGGTGGGGCAGGGGCGACACAGGAATACCACGCCCTGAGCCAGGTCTCTGGTGTCCTCACTCCTGGTTATTGGGTACCCTCCCATTGTCTCTGCCATAGGTAAAGCGGAGGTTGGACCTGGAAACTGACCATCAGTACCTGGCTGAGAGCAGCGGGCCCGCCCGGGGCAGAGGCCGCCACCCAGGAAAAGGTACCCACAGAGCTGGGGCCGAGGCCGGCCCTCTGACTGGGCCCAAGTTGGGGGTGCGGACAGACAAACATGCTTGCAAAGTAAGCTCTGGTCTGTCAGGCCTGGACCTGAGCCAGGCCTCTGGGGGCCCCGAGGGGCAGCTGGAGTGGCCGCCTGGCATGGCTTCCCCAGGCCCTGGGGGGTGGGGAGTTCCCCAGCCAGAAGAGGAATGTCGTGTGGTTGGCAGGCAGCAGCCCCAGGCCCTCCCTGTTGGCTTCGCCAAGGGGAAGGAGCCATCTGCCCATCCCACCCCCATCGTCCTGCCCTGCTCTGCCGGGAAGGCTAGCCTGCCTGGGTGTGGGGGTGGTACTGAGGGAGCCTCCTCCCCTGGACCCCCAGGTGTGAAATCCCCAGGGGAGAAGTCACGCTATGAGACCTCGCTGAATCTGACCACGAAACGCTTCCTGGAGCTGCTGAGCCGCTCAGCTGATGGCGTTGTTGACCTGAACTGGGCGGCAGAGGTGCTGAAGGTGCAGAAGCGGCGCATCTACGACATCACCAACGTCCTCGAGGGCATCCAGCTCATTGCCAAGAAGTCCAAGAACCACATTCAGTGGCTGTAGGTACCGGCCACTCAGGAGGGCAGGCAGAGGCTGAGGCCTGGGCCGGGCCAGCGTGGAGGAGCTGAGAGCGATCTCCACCGCGCTGTCCGCATCCTGGTCGTCTAGCTGCGGGAGCCGAGGCTCAGAGCGGGAGGCGCCCCCCCCCCCCCCCCCCCAGGGAAGTCCACAGATCGCACATCTGCAGCCCAGTGCCCTTCATGTAGTTCTTGGCCTGGGGAGCCACTGTCGAGATCAGGATAGAGAACAGGACTCAGCACTACAGAAAGTTCTCTGCGCTCCTTTCCAGTTGGTGCCCACCCCTCCTACCCTTAGGTGATGGCTATTCTGCCCTCTGTTGCCATCAGTGGGATTGTCTAACACAACTGTTTCATTCTTGTTAATTCTTGTTTTATTTTTCCCTTCTCCCCTCCTTCTGGCCATCCTACTCCCCTCTCTTTGACACATCTTCCTTTTCGGTTTTCGGTGGATTCTATTCTGCGTCATTTTTTTTCTTTTTACTTGACAACACGTCTTGGAAGTGCATCCCCATCTGTACATCTGATACATTCTCGTCCTTTTATACAATCTTATAGTATTCCATGGCAGGCCCGTGCCGTCATCTACTTATCCTGCCCCCTGTGAGGGGCGTGTCAGTATTTACAGCCATTCAGGCCCGATGTTAGACCCCTGCCAGTCTGACTTGGAGCCCAGCTTCCGCCCTCTGCTGTTGCCCAGCCGGGGAGCCAGAGAGGGACAAGGGCTTGCTTGGCCTTGCAGAACGGGCAGCAGCAGACTGGGGGCTGAGGGTTAGGGCTCCTGGGCTGGGAGCTGCAGACCCTCCCTTTGCGTCCTGCAGAGGCAGCCATGCGGCAGTGGGGATCGGTGGGCGGCTTGAAGGACTGACCCAGGACCTCCAGCAGCTCCAGGAGAGTGAGCGGCAGCTGGACCACCTGATCCACGTCTGCACCACGCAACTACGGCTGCTCTCTGAGGACGCCGACAGCCAGCGATATCCTTGGGCTGTCGGAGCGCTGCCGTGGAGGACAGGCTGGCGGGCGGGGCCCCATCCAAGTGGGACTCGTGAGGCGACCCCGGGCCCCGGATGCAGGAGGGGGCTCTGGCTTTGGATGCCAGTTCTGGGCTGAGCACTTAGTGTTAGCTTGGACAAGTTACAGAACCTCTCTGAGCCTCAGCTTCATCTGTAAAAGGGGAGAACTGCACAGATTAAAACAGTACCAGCAGTGGCATACGTTTATTTAGTAGTGATTTGGTACAGGGCAGTAGCTTCAAGCTTAGAGATCTAAGTTCTTATTTGTCTTTCATTCACAAAAATAGAAATTTTTTATTTAAGGTTTTATTTTTAATCTCTACATCCAACATGAGGCTTGAACTCAACCCTGAGACCAAGAGTCACACGCTCCACTGACTAAGCCAACCAGGTGCCCCTAGAAACTTTATTTTAAAATAAGTGGTTTTTGTTTGTTTGCTTTTTTTTAGTGAATACCCAAATTATGTGTTTTTTATTTTATTTTATTTGAGAGGAGAAGAGAGAGCGAGAGGGAACGCGCACACGCATGAGAGAGCGCAAGAGCAGGGGGACGGAAAAGCAGACTCCCCGCTGAGCAGGGAGCCCCATGTGGGTCTTGATCCCAGGACCCAGGATCCGGAGATCATGACCTGAGCCTAAGGCAGACGCTTAACTGACCACCCCGGCACCCCCCCAAATTATGTTTATAAGTTTTGGAGACAACCACCAACTGACACCAAGATCATGGGTCAGAATAAATTCTCAGCACCAGGTGTGGAGTTGTGTTAAGTCATGTGAAATTATTGCAGGCACCCATCATTACCTTGGGATTAGAGGGGTAGAATGATCTCATTGTACAGATGTGGAAATTGAGGCTCAAGGGCTTAAGACAGGCTCAACCACCAAGTATGTGCCAGGCCCTGGGGTGGGGTATGGAGAGGATAGGACAGACTAAGTAAGTGTGGGCAATTATGAACTCTCTGGGTGGGTGACCCCAGAGGTCAAAGGTCATGTGGTCCTTGACTCCACCAACCCTGGCCTACGTGACCTGCCAGGACCTCCGTAGCATCGCAGACCCTGCAGAGCAGATGGTCATGGTGATCAAGGCCCCTCCCGAGACCCAGCTCCAAGCTGTAGACTCCTCAGAGGTGAGACCCAGGACTCCAGACCTGCCCAGGACAGGCTGGGCGGGGTTGGTGGTCCTGTGAGCCTCCATTTACCCTGCCTGCTGCCTCCACCCAGACCTTTCAGATCTCCCTTAAGAGCAAACAAGGCCCCATTGACGTTTTCCTGTGCCCTGAGGAGAGTACAGGCGGGATCAGCCCTGGGAAGACCCCGTCCCAGGGGACAGCTTCTGGAGAGGAGGACAGGGCAGTTGACTGTGCCACCACAGTGCCTCCGACATCATCTCCCCCCTCGTCCCCTGCAGCGGATCCCAGCCAGTCCCTGCTCAGCCTGGAGCAAGGTGGGTGAAGGGTGGGCGGGTAGGGTGGGTCAGGGTCTCTCTCTCAGCTGGGTGGGTGGGCACGATAGCCCCCTCTGCCCTCCCTGCGGGCCGTCCCCGGCCTGTGATGCTCCCCCATCTCCCCAGAACCTCTCCTTTCCCGGATGGGCGGCCTGCGGGCCCCTGTGGACGAGGACCGCCTGTCCCCGCTGGTGGCGGCCGACTCGCTCCTGGAACATGTGCGGGAGGACTTCTCCGGCCTCCTCCCTGAGGAGTTCATCAGCCTGTCCCCCCCCCACGAGGCCCTCGACTACCACTTTGGCCTTGAGGAGGGTGAGGGCATCAGAGACCTCTTCGACTGTGACTTTGGGGACCTTACCCCTCTGGATTTCTGACGGGGCTTGGGGGGGACCAGGGCCTCCTGAGATGCCCACCCTGTCTTTGCAGCCCTGGAGCCCCCTGCCCCTGGCTGTCCTCCCAGCCCGATTGGAAATGTTTAATTTATACCCCTCTCCCCTGTCTCCAGAAGCTTCTAGCTCTGGAGTCTGGCTACTGCCAGGAGGCTGAGCAAGCCAGGAAGGGAAGGATTCTGTTTGTGGTGTGTATGTGCGTGCGCCCAACACCCAACATGTGTGTACACAGGGTGAGCGGTGTGTGAGCATGTGTGTGTGCATGTACCGGGGAATGAAGGTGAACACATGTGTGCGTGCACTGAAAACACGCCCCAGTGTGTCCACGTGTGTGTGCATGAGTCCATGTGTGCGCGTGGTGGGGGCTCTAACTGCACTTTTGGTCTCCTTGCTCCAGGGGCCCCACGAGGCCCAGGGTGGCCACCTGCCCCCAGAATCCTGCGTGCTGACCAGGCCAGGTGGCGAGGCCTTGGCCTGCTTGTTTGCAGGGCAGCGAGAGCACTTCTGTCGTCTTAAAGGTTTTTCTGATCGAAGCTTTAATGGAGTGTTATTTATTTATCAAGGCCTCTTTGGCAAGCCTGGGGCGCCAGCAAGGGTAGGAGGGATGTGGGACTGATGCCCCAACTCCCTATACCCCTGAGCGGGGCAGGGGTCCCTGAGCTCTTCTTTGCCCTACTCCGAAGGAGCTGAGGCCCGAGCGGTTTATTTATTGGGAAAGTGAGGGAGGGAGACAGACTGACTGACTTGACTGACAGCCATGGGTGGATCAAGGGAGTGGTCCCTCCCCAGGGGGGGTCACTGCAGGGCCCCAGCTGCCCCCCAGGATGGATGTGAGATGGGAGAGGTGAGTGGGGGACCTTCACTGACAGGGTGGGCAGGAGGGGTGGGTGAAGGGCTTCTGCTAGCCCAGACCACAGGGGCCCCTCTGCCCCACTATTTGCTCTGCCCCACCCTCCAATCTGCACTTTGATTTGCCTTCCTAACCGCTCTGTTCCCTCATGCTTTGGTTTTAATAAATATTTTGATGGTGTTTGGGCTGGGTTTTGGGACTATGTACTGGGAACAGACCTGGGGGTGGGGGAGGTCCAGGTTGCTGGGAAAATGCCCCTTGTCTACTTCCCCCCTCCCTGCCCTTGCTTAGTTTCATTTGAGCCTCACAGCCACAAGAAAGGTAGTCTTTGTCACCATTTTTGTCCTAACTTAAAAACTGATCCAATGAAGCAGTAAGTGAACTCCCCTCCTATCCCCAGCCCCAGAGAGGCCACTCAGATTGCTGTGTTCCTTCCAGATGTTTCTGGGCATTTGTAAACCTGCAACAAATAATTACAACAGGATGATTCTGTGTCAGGTTCTTTCAGGTTCTGGGTACACATGTTCCTTCCTGGGGCTCTCAGGGTTGGCTGGAGGAGACTTATTAGACAAATGAGAAAATCAGAGGGCTTTCTGGAAGAGGTGATGCTTGAGTTGAGAGCTGTGGGATAGAGTTAAGAGGAGGAAAATATGAACACACCTAGCGGACAGGGCAGTGTGGGCAAAGGCCCTGGGGCAGGAGGGAACAGGGCACAGAGGAGCTGAGAGAAACCAGTGTGGAGTCCTGAGGTAAGGGCCAGAGTGGAGAGAAGTTCAGACTCACTGGTGAGCCTGAGATAGCAGTCACATACCCTGTTTTATATTTTAAAAGTTCCCTTTGGCTGCTGTGTGGCAGATGAAGAGGGGCCAGAAGGGGAGGGAAAAGAGACCTGAATTGAGTTTGAAAGGGGACAGGAGGGGGACTGGGAAGCAGTCCGCACAGACCTGTTTAACCCCTAGGTGAGCTTTCTCTGAGCCAGTTCCTATTTCAAACCCTTTACAGTCAGTAGGTGAGTCCCCACACTAATCCTTTATGGTCTCTCTGATTAACCCCATTTTGCAGAAAAGGATACAGATGCTCAGAGGTGAAGTCCGTTGCAGGTCTCACCCACAATGTGTCACTCTGTTGTACTGCAGTTTGCTCTCTTGACCCTACCGTGGTGTGGGACCTGCCCTCGGTGGGCACGTGGTGCCACCCCCTTCCGTTTTGTTCCCGGCTGTGTAGTACTCCCAAGCCCCCGCGCCCCCCCCCCCCGCCCCCCGCCCCCGCGCGCGCACAGCCAGTCCGAGCTGGCAGCGACCCCTCGGGTGGCTCCTGACTCCACAGTTGCCAACCTCCCTGGAGACTCTGGTACCAGAAGGCTTTTGGAGTTCTACATCGTGTGGCTCTTGCCCATCTGAAGGCCGGAGTTGCCTTCTCCAGTTGGGGAAGCGGCCCCCTCGGGAGGGGTGGGGGAAGGGGCGCCCGTGGCCAGCTGGGCGGGGGGGGCGGGGTTGGAGCCGCGGGGGGCGGGGCCCTGGGCGTCCGCGCCGGCGCCAATGGGCGGGCGGCAGCCCAAGTCCGAGGCGGCGGCGTCCAGAAGCGGGAGCCGCAGCCAAGCCCCAGCCTGAGCCGTTGCCGAGTGGGTGGCGGCGCCATGGCGTGCGCGGGGCTGCTTACCGTGTGTCTGATCCGGCCGCCTGCGCCCGAGCCCCGGCGGCCCCCCGCGCCTGCCGCCGGGCCCGCCGGCCACGCGCTCTTCCAGGACGTGAGTGGGGAGCGGGCAGGGGGCGCGGGCCCTCTGGCCCTGGGGTCGTCGCTGTCTCTCCAGCTCTGTCCTCTCTCTCCCGGTGTCTCGCTGGGCTCTCAGTCTCTCCCTGTCTCTCCTTGCCCCCGGCTGTGCGTCTCTGTGCGTGTCTTTCCCTCCAGGGCTGTTTTGGGCCCCTGCTTCTTCTGTCTCTGGATCTCTGCTTCTCGCTGTCTCTCTCTGACCCTGCTGTCTCCGTTCTCTGTCTCTCTCCTTATCTCTCCTTGTCTCCTGGTTCGGTGTCACTGCCCCTGCTGCCCCCACCCCCAAGTCCACCCCATCTATGTCTGATGCAGTGGGGACGGTCAACACTTGATCGCAGGAGAAGTTCCCTCTATGGCAACCCTAAGCTGGGCTGACTCGGGCAGGGGAGCCTGGAAGAATAAACCGCCTTCTGACTTCTGACCCAGTGCTGATCCCAAGAGTCCCTCAGATCTGACCCAGGAGCCATGGGGTCCCATGGTTGGTCAGGATTGCCCACAGTGGTCTGTACATCCCTCCTGTGGGTGGCAGGTGGGCCTGCCAGTCCCATTGGGGTACCAACATGGAGCAGCCTAGCCAGGCCTCAGTCCCTTCCCTGAGCCCTTCCCCCCTTTCACCCTAGTGCTCACCCCATCCTGGTCCACTCCTGCCCCGACTTTCAGAGGTGTCTGCCTGTGGGGAAGACTGTATTCCCTTCCCTGCTGTCCCTAGTGACTCAGCACCTTGACCACAGTCCTCCTGGATGGAAGGTACCCGCTTCCCAGGTGGAAAAACCAAGGCCCGCGGAGTTCGGAACATGTCCACGATCACACATGGAGGCAGAGGCATGCTAGGGTGTGGCCCCAGATATCCTCACTCCCAACGTTGCACCCCTCCCCACCATCTCCATCTGCCCCAGTCAGGCCACGCTGGGCTGCTGTGTGACCCTGAGCCAGTGGCAGGCCTTCTGTGAGTCAGGTTTCTGGCCAGGGGTTAGATTCATGCCAGTGCATCACTGACCCAGAGAAAACAGCTAGAGAGGAGTGGCATTCAGGACCTGGAGCTGCTAGGGGTTCTCTGTCCAGGCTTTGGCCTGCCCCTCCTTGCCAGGTGTGCTGGTCTCCCATTTGCTGGGCTGCTTTGGGTGACTTGGGAGTCTCTGGTCCCTGAACATGTCTTGACTCTGCTCCTCTGTGTCTGCCTTTGTTGCCCTTCATCTCTGCTTCTCTGTAAATATAATCTGTCCACCCTTGCTTTGTGCCACTCTCACTTCCCCTTGCACATGTGTGTACACACACACATGCACATACACACGCATACACGAGCCTGCCCAAGGCCTTCACAGTGAGTCAGACTCATAGGAAGCCCCAGCCCTGGAAGGGTTAACCCCAGGCACCCACAGAGAAAGGACTAGCCACTGCCCACATATCAGGGTCTTAAGCACCCAGGGAAACAGCCTTGAGCAGGTAGAGTCTGGGATGGACCATGGCCATGCCGCAGAGTTGGGTTCAGGTCTGGGACAAGGGCCCAGGAACTTGGCCCATCTCCCCTCCTTCCTCAGGCTGGGACCGTGCCAAGGGCTGATGCATCAGACAGAATCCAGGATAGGCTCAAGGTGTGGGAGGTGGGGGTGCCAGAAGCTGGCCTGGAGCACCCGCCGTGAGGCCAGGCCCTGCAGGAGAAGTGAGCAAATGGTGGGACCTGCTGTGTGATCTTCCTGTGCCCCCCTTGTTGGAAAACCTCCTGCAGGGCTGATCTGGGCAGGGAGTTGGGACCAGGCTGGGCAGGAGGAAAGGCGATGTGGGGGCAGCATGGCCGCAGCTGGGGCCCTGATGAGTTGGGTGGAGGCCTCTTGCCTCCCAGGCAGCGCTTCCAGTTCCCATCTATGCCCCTTTGTCCTCCAGGTTTTCCGCAGAGCAGACAAGAATGGTGAGTTGTGGCTTCCCCTGGGTCAACAGTGTGGGGAGGGGTGGGAGACATCAGGGAGGCTCAGGGGGGTGTGGGACTTGGGGGTACAGTCTAGAATGGAGAAGAATCTTGGGGAAACCCAAATCAGGAAAATCACTCAAGGCATCCTTCCCAGAGGGAGTGCTGTTTGGAGTTGAGCTTGGCAGGATGGAGAGCGGAGGGAATGTTTAGTCAGAGGCTGGAGGTGGGGGCGTACTCTCACACAGTGCCCTGGCACAGTTATGGGTAATTCTTCTATATGACTTCATGTTGTCCTCACAATCACCAGCTAGGTGGGAATTCTTCACCCCATTTCACAGACAAAGGAGCAGAAGCCCAGAGAGGTGAAACAGGTTGCCTGAAGTCACACAGCCTTTAAGTGGTGGGCCTTGGACCCAAGTCTGTGTGATGCTTCGTCCCAGGCTCCCTGTGTAAGGGGCTTGGAAAGGTGGGGTGATAGAGATGAGGCCCGTGGGGGGTTTACTCTTAGATCTTTAGAGGGCTCGGTAACATTCTGTATGACCAGTCACCTGGACCCAGGGAGGGCTTGCACACGATGCTGCTGGGTCCAGGGAATCAGCTTCCTTGGCCGTAGGTCCTGGGCAGTCTCAGACCCCAATCTGGGAAAACCTTGAAAGCTAAAGCAGGAGCCCTCAAGCGAGCCCGCAAGCAAATTGCTGCCCACAGGTGACTTAGGGCAGCCCACTGTGCCCTGATTGGCCAGTTGAGGGTTTGAGCTGAGGCAGCCAGTCAGCCTTGGCCTCACTTCTCTCCGGGGTCTTCAGACCCTTTTGTGTTTAAGCTTCCTAGAGCCAGGATCATGTCCTAACCCACTGATCAGGACACATGGTCTTATTTGGATCACAGCGTTCTGTCTGGGAGGCTCAGACCCTACCCTCCTCTGCTCCCCCAACCCCATCTGCTTACAGACCTTACAGGCCAAATCCTCAGTGTCTTTGGCCATCCCACTGGGGCTCTTAGACTGTTACGTGGCCCCTGCAAAGAGGAGGTCATTCCCTCCTAAGCCAGCCTGCTGCTGCTTGCAGGGGATCCAACTCTTAGGAAGATCTCATCTGCCTCCCAGTGGCTTCTCTGTGAAGGGCGTGGGTCCAGAGCAGCCTGGAGCCAGGCTGGTGGCAGAGACTCAGCCTCCAAGTCCTCTGAGTGACGTCTAGGTCCTACCATGATCTGGCCGTGTCCCAGGCTGTTCATTTGGCAAACACGTATTGAGTCCCTATGTAATACGTGTGTGCTGCCCTGTCCCTTGGGTGCCTGCAAAGTGGGCCCTGTTGCCTGAAGTGGGCACCTCCAGGGACTCTTTTTGTCTCCAACAGCNNGTAGTCTTTGGAGGGGGGTCTGATCTGGTGGCAGGGGTCAGGGATACTAGCTCTGCTCCCTGCCCCCCCCCCCCGATGATGGTAAGCTCTCATTTGAGGAATTCCAGAATTACTTTGCTGATGGGGTTCTCAGCCCTGGGGAGCTGCGGGAGCTGTTCAACGGCATTGATGGGCACTCTACCAAGTAAGTACAAGAGGGGGTGGGTGAGCCGTGGGTAGATGTGAGGCTAGGTTATCCCAGCCCCACTGTATCCCCTGCTGCCTTGGTTCCTTGTGGAGGCTGGGAGGTTGCATAGGGAGAGAGGTGCCAGGGCCCGATGCCAGCTTTACCCGCCCACTCACCCCCTCCCTGGCTCCAGCCTTGTCCATCACACTGCTTCCAGCTGGGACCCCAAAATAGCCAGGTCTGAGTCACCACCCGTGGTTCAGCCCACAGGTGTCCCCCCCTCCCCATTCCCGCTTCCTGCAGGGACAAGAGGATGCCCGAGACTGGCTGGGCCCCGCCGGCTTCCACCCATGGATGCAAGTGCACAAATACGCACCTACCTCCCCATGTGTGTTCCCACATCTGCAGGCCTTAGCAGGAGTTGCACGCTTTCCTCCCCGTGCTTCCTCACGTGCGTGCACATGCATACACAGCTGTCCCTCCCTCTCCCCCTGCATCACCTTAGAATAAATTCCAGACTCTGGGTCAGCATTCAAGGCTGCCATGCCCTTCCCTGTTTTGAAGCCTGAGCTGGACCTTTTGTCTGCAGTGCTAGCACTCCCCACCACCAGACACTCTAATCAAATTCCTTGTCCTTCAAGGCCTAACTGAAGTAGCCTCCTGGAAGCCCTCCCGAACCTACCAAGTAATACCCCGTGGTTTCTCCGGACTTCCCCAGACCTGGCTTCCCCTTCCCAGCTCTGACCCCTCCTCTCTGGCCTGTGTCCACATTTCTCTCCCTGGGCCTGAAATCTCCTTGGAGGCCACAAGTGGGTCTGAATTTTTGCCCTCAGTAGTACCCTTGCTGCCCCTCGGCCCACTGAGCAGCTTAACCTGGGGTAGAGGCAGTAGTAGCTTTCTCGTCAGGCTGAGCTGGGCGGGCAGCGGGAGGAACGTTGGCTCCAAAGTCCCAGGTCACAGACTTAAGTCTGTGGGACTGACGGGTGCCTTCTCTTTTCCCCACAGCAATTTGGAAACAGAGAGACTGTGTGGTGAGTAGGCCCATGGGAGCGCTGCTCTCCTGGGACCCCTGGGCAGGTGGGCATGATGACAGGCTGTTCCTCCTCCCGTAGTGGGACGGGATGGGCTTGGCTCAGGATACGAGGCCTGGTTGGCTGGTGAGGAATTCCAGGCTGGGTAACAGAGCAGGTGGGAGGTGGTCCGGGAAGCTTTGAGCACCTCCTCTGCCCACAGACTACTTCTCAGAACACCTGGGTGTCTACCGGCCTGTGCTGGCTGCCCTGGAGTCGCTGAACTGTGCAGTGCTCACTGCCATGGACACCACCAAGCTGGTGAGTGGCGGGGTTGATGCTGGAAGGCTGGGAGTGAGGGCAGGGGTGTCTGCTGTGCTGTGGGAGCTGCCACTGTCAGGGCTCAAAGCTGTGAAGCTAGAGGCTTGAGTTCAAATCATGGCTCTCCCACTTTCTAGCTGTGCACCTTTCTCTCTCGGCCTCAGTTTTCTCATCTGTAAACTGGGGATAATAATAGAACTTACCTCCATACATTTGCTGTGACAATTAAATGAGAGCGAAGGCTGGGATTTTTGTCTTTCTTGCTCTCTACTCTATTTCCAGCACCCAGAACTCTGCCTGGCACACAGCAGCCACTTAATACCTAGAGCCGCTGCTGCGGCTGTTATTGGCAAGACCTAACTGTTGTGGGGTATTGAGCCCAGGACCCAGCAGGGATGGGATGGGGGAGGGCATGCTCACACACGGCCATAGGCCCATGCTGGTGTGTGGAACCTGGGGGTGGGTGTTTGTACGCATGTGTGGCCACATGTGCCTATAAGCACAAACAGTGCTCACAGCCAGGGCTCTAGGCTCTTGGATTGTGACTTTGAAAATACAAGCCACCCCTCCCTTTGTGTGTTCCTTTTAAGAAATGTCTCCACCCCCCCTTTGTCCCATAGCTCTTAATAATGAGGCTAGGAGGGAACAGGGAGGAGATCCAGGATTGTGCCTGACCCCACTTTTTACAGAAGGGGAAACTGAGGCCCTCAGTGAGTCAGTGATCAACTGAGGACAGGGCTTCCTTTTCTGGTTGCTTCTACATGGGATTTTTTCGGTTTTCAAAAGGTCACCCCTTGGGGCTTGGCATAGGATGGGAATCCAAACGGTATAGGGTGAGGGGTTGACGTGTTGTAATAATTTCCGTATCTGTGGCCTGGACACCAGTGGGAGTGTTGCCTTCCTTGTTGCCATGGAAACAGGGCCCTGGGGGTAGGCACCTGGACTGGTATTCTCTGAACTGGCACTGGTTAGGATAGATTCAAACTACTAGGTTGAAGTGAGGGTCCTTGGGGTCCAGACCACCTTCTCCTGGCTCAGTAAGGGTTAGGGGCGACCCATCAGCACATGATGACTCTGCCAGCTCCGATCACGTGAGACTTTTATCTGGAACTCAATGTCTCTGATAGAGCTATAACTCCGCCCACCGAGCCCCTGCCTCTGCAGCCCCTCAGGTGGCACCTCCCCTCCGGTACAACAAGACTCAGTTGAATACTTCGTGCACCAGCCTGGAGCCACACTCCTGGTACATGGCCCGGGTTATCCAGCGGCATTGGAAGGAGCGCAGGGAGGCCGCCATGGAGCCGCCTGTCCATACAGCTGTGCCACGCCCAGGCTTGGCCACCAGGCAAGGCCTCAGTGCTGCATAGCCGTGCCTCCGGCACTGCGCCTCCAGCTCCATTTCCAGGCGCTCAGTGAAGCCAGGGAAAAGTGTGGAGCCACCGGCCAGCACCACGGTATCAGCCAGCCGTTTCCGTAGTGTTGCAGGAACCTTCTGCAGTGCCCGGAAGACCAGTGCAGGCAGTCCTGGCTTGGCCTGGCCTAGCAGACTGGGCTGGAAGATGGGTTCTGGGCAGCGGAAGCGCTCGCTGCTGAGACAGACAGAGCACCCCTTGCCTAAGCAGAAAGTGGCCGGATGGTGGCGGTCAGGGTTCTGAAGGTCTCCCTCAAAGTCCAGTGACACATAGCAGCAGCGTTTCTTGAGCTGTGTGATGGCCTTGCGGGGCAGGGCCCGCAGCTGTAGGTGGGGGTATGCTGCCACCAGCAGGTTCCGCAGGTAGCGTGACAGGGTGCTGCCTGCCACGTCCAGCCGGAATGTGGCCTCGTGCCAAGAGTGGCCCCCATAGATGGGCGTGGCATGGCACACGCCCGCTCCTGCCTCCACGGCCAGCCCGCTGAAAGCGCCAGTGGAGCAGAGCGCCAACAACGCTGTGCTGGCCATGTGGCACGCGGGCACTGCCAAGGCCTCAAACAGCAGCTCGGCTATCCTCTCGCGGCCCGCCGGTGGTGCCGACGGAGAATCACTCACTAGCACGGGCCACTGCTCTGGGCACACCCGTAGGCCGCCCACCAGCAGGCGCTCCCACAGCCCCTCCAGGGCCTCCCAGTCCACTACCACACCGTGCTTGATGGGGTGTGCCCGCGCCACACCACCCATCAGCTCGCAGCCCAGTGCTCCGGGCAGCACGGGCCGGTCCCAGCTGGGCACCAGGCTGGAGCTCTTCAGCACCAGGCGCGGCTGGTGCTCGCCCGCGAAGCCCGCCTTGATGAAGCCCGAGCCCTGGTCTATCACCACCGCCACGCGGCCCAGCGAGGGTGGCCGACCAACCCGCCCGCTTCCAGACACCGAGGCCACCATGGCTTTCCGGGCTCGGCTCCACCCTTCGCCAGAGGCTCCGCCCCCAGAGGCTCAGCTCCGCCCCCTGCCTGAGGCTCCGCCTCTGCTGGCCTCACTGGAGGCCCGCTTTTCAGCTCTGGGTTCTGGCCCCAGGCCTAAGTCCTAGCCTTTCTGGCTACAGACCCAGCGCTCTCAAGTCTTGGCTGCAGCTTCTGGTCCTGAGCTTCCACTCTTCCGGCCAGACTGGAAGTACCTTTTCAGCTCTTGGCTCCGCCCATAGGCCCGAGGCCCCGCCTCTGGTTCCAGTGTCAGTCTCCGCTCTTGCTGGGCTTCAGCCACTTCAGGCTTCTTCGCCCTCCTCTGGCTCCAGGCTCCACGCTCCACCTTGCACCAGACTCTCTGAGGACTCGCCTCTGCTACATGGCCTGCTCACAGCCCTGGAGGAGGCGGATGATGAGACGGCCACATCAAATCCTAAATAAGGAGAAGCCGCCAGGCGCAACAGAACTCTAACAATGAAGGGGACTTGTTGCAATGTTCTCCGGACCTATATCCTCCCTTGGGGACCCAGGAGTCCAGCCCAGTCCTTGAGCCCCAGGCAGTCTCCTGGCACCTCTCTCCTGGCCTTGGTTGTGGAGGTGGGAGGGGGTGGTCAGAGAAGGAAGGAAAAGAACTTGGATTGGACTCATTGTGACCTCAGTCCTCACTACCTGCTGTGCTTTCCCATAGCCCTCTCCACCCATGAAAACCCCCTGGACACATCCACTCTTCTGGGACAAGGCCAAGAACAGTGATTTGGGCATTGGGGGATCTGGCCTCAGCTGCCCAGCACAACCAATCTGATTCCTTCCCCAAACCACGTCAGATTATCTGAGGTGTTCTGGCCGGGTGTGCACCTACCCCCCCTTCCCTGCCCCAATCCAGTGCTGACAAGACAGCTCTAATCACAGATCTATAGCCGCTCTGAGGACCTCTGTGTGCTCAGCCCTGAGGGGCCCAGGCCGCCCACATAGGGACCCTACCTTCAGGGGCTTCCATGGATGGACTCTTGTGGACCTGAGTTTGTGACTCGGTTCTGAAGATGACTCGTTGTGTGCCCCTGAGCAAGTCCCAATCTCTCTCTGGGCTCAATTTCTTCCTCCAAAAGGTAGTCCTAATCCTCACACAGGAAAAGGCCACTTCTTGTCTCTGCAGAGTCTATTCTCTTTAGGACCATTTTGGTTGCAAGTAGAAGACCTACTCAGGGGAACTTAAGCCAAAATAGGGATTTTATCACAGGGATCTTGTATGTCTTATGGATACCAAGGGCAAAGATGAAATCAGGTTTCAGGAACAGACTGGAAGTAGGCCTGACTGCAGGATGTGTACTGTCTCTGCATGTTTTATTCTGAAGACTGGCTTAAGCCCACACATGTTCATGTAGCGAACAGTCTCTCACAGCTCCTGAATTACAGTCCCAGGGAAGAGGCTGATAGGACCAATCACGTATGACCAGGACGCGTGGCCACATTGAGGAACATGGTTACCGTGATTGTAACCACATGGATGGTAGGAAAGGGTCTGTTCTTACATTTCGGAGAGATGCTATGGGTCACACGACCTCCGCCTGATGCAGGGGGATACGGAAGGGATGGCGATTGTGTTGACACAAATGAAAGTGCATGTTCAGCAGAAGCTGGGCCTATGTCTTTAATCAGCTGGGGCCCCTGCTGCATCTGCCCCCTTTGGGACATTCTGAGGTGGTCACGAGTGGAAGGCTGGCTTCAGGTTAGGTAGAGCTGGGGCAGCACTCCGGTCTGGAGCTGGGTTTGGGACCCAGGAGAATGAGAACAAGCAGCTGGATCTTTCTCACAGAAAGCATGCCAGGCCTCTCCTGGGTGAATTAGGGAGGTGAACCTTGCTTTGGAGACCACAGTGGCAATAAGGCCAGAGCAGGGGTGAGGATAGGAGTCCCTCAGAAGCCCTAGAGGGAGAGACTAAGGCTGGGGGCTGGGCCTACACGTGACAACAGTAAGTTTGGGCATTTCCCTGTGGGCCATGTAGAATCAGTGGGAGCTTGTGAGGACAGTGCACTGTCCTACAGACAGCTGAGTGGTTTGGAAGAAGTCTCTGGCTGCAATGTGGGCAAAGGGATGGCTCAGGGTAGGCTGGGAGACAAGTGACTGAGGTGACTTGGGGGTCACCAAGCAAAGTGGTGGCAGGGGTGAGGGATCAGAGGCCCAGACCCCAGCCTCTCCTTCTGGGTGTGCTCACAGGCAGACTGTGAGTCCCCAGGCCCCAGCCCTGCTGAGCGTGGGGCCTTCACAGTTCTTTCCAGGGTGGTGGCTGTTTGCCTGGGCCCCTCCCTGTGCCTAAGAAGGACCTGTGAATGTTGGGGACTCTCAGAGATGTTAGGCCTCTGTGGGAAGCAGCCCCCTCCTCCGAGCGTGGCCAAGCCAGGGTTTGCTCAAACTGCCCTCCCTTGGGCCTGCAGACCTTGAAGGGTCTGTGACCCAGGGCCTGGAGTTGGGGGAAGAGGGAACTAGCCTCCCTCCACTGTGGCAGGGTGCCCCTCCCCAGCTCGGGGTAGGGGTTCTGACGCTTGGGTCACAAGGGGAAGGCACAGTCGGGCGGCAGGCCGTGGCCGTTGCTCTGCCATCAATATTCCTGTTTCCTCCGTCTCGTCCTGGGCCTCAGTTTCCCTCACCCAGCTCGGTGTCGCGCCGCCTCGGACAGAGCTAGCTGGCGCCAGGGTTGCTATGCGCTCTTTATTGGGCCGGGGGCCCGGCCGGGCGCTCAGGGCCGCGGGCGAGGGCAGCGGCGCCGCTTGCGCGGCTGCTCCTCGGCGGGGTCGGCCTCGCGGTCCGCTCCGCTCTCGGTCGGCAGACGCGCGTACAGGCGCTGCCAGCCCTGCGCCACCTTGGCTCCGCCCCCCGTTCCGGCCCCGCCCCCAGGCGCGCCCGCCGCACAGCGCCCCTCCTCCTGCAGCCGCGCGTCCAGCAGCAGCAGCAGGACCAAGATCTTCTTCATCTCTCTCTCGCGCGCGCCCTCGCGCTGATCAGCGCCGTCGCCCGCTCCTCGCAGCATGGGCGCCGCCGCCGGGGAGCCCACCGGGGCGCCCGTCGCGTCCTCGCCTGGCCGCCCAGGCCGCGCGCCAGGGCCCGCCGCCACCTCGGCTAGCTGCTGCCGCTTGTCCAAGGGGAAGAGCAGCACGATCTTGGCCTGGGGGTGGGGTAGGAGCGTGAGGGGGAAGAGCATACCGCGTCTTCTTGCTGAGGATCCGCACCCACCCAGGTCCTGTCTCCTAGGACTCTGTCCGCTTTACGTTTTCAGGACTCCCGGCCTCCATGCCCGGGACCAGGAGTGGGTCTCCCCCTATCCCATCACCCAGGACCCCTGCCTTCCCTCTGAAAACCCTTACCCACCCTAGGTTGACCTCCCGAGACCTTGCACCTTCGACGTTTATGGGATCTTTGCCTGCCCTCCTAGCCTTGGTGCTGGGACTCTAATCCACCCCAGAAAAATAGCACATTTTGAGGCTGGGAGCTGGAAGGGGGGCATAAGGGAACATCCTGTGTCCATAGCCTCTGTGGTCCCAGCTAGGGCTGATTCCCCATGCTGAGCCCTCTATCCATCTGTCCGGGTTGGGAGAATCCCTTCCTGCCCACCTTCCTGGACTCCCAAGTCTCCTGGTTTTTTGAATCCCTACTGTCCCTTTTGGGCTTTTAGGACCCAACCACACCCATAGGAGTTCCTGGGACCCTCATCCTCAGGAGGCCCTCGGACTTATGCCCACAAGGCCTAGACTCCCAGCATTCCCTCTTGTCCACCTGTTCAAGTACCCCTGACTCCCACCTACCCCTAGACCCTGGCACTCACGCTTGGCTTCTTCCGCTTGAGGTGGCTGAAGAACTGCTGTTTCCGCCCAGCCTTGTCCATGTCGGGCGGCCTCTCCTTGCGGGCCTGCTTGGGCACTTTGGTCCTCTTGTGAGAACTGTTGTTTCCCATGGCAGGGCCGGTCACCACTGGGGGCCACAGCCCATGCTGCCTCTGCCCTGCCTTCTGGCTGGCGGGGGGGCACCCTGCCCCTGCTCTGTCCCATGGAGGCCACATTGTGACCTCATGGGTCAACCTCACCACCTCCAGACTCTAAGCTCCTCCTCCCAGAACCCACAGGTACAACTTGGCTCCGTTTACTCTGTGATTTGTGGCTTTGGTTTCTCAGCTGTAAAACGGGGCTAATAATCACGAATGAGGCAATGCTTGTAAGGTGCTTAGTCTTAAGTAGAGAGGAATTTTTGTGATCTGGGTTTGAATTCTGACTCTGCCACTAACAGTTGTGTGATCTTGGCCAAGGTAATCAACTGCTCTGGGCCTCAGTCTTCTCGTCTGCAAAATGGGGTCAATTACAGTTCCCGTAAGTTGTTATGAGAATTAAATGAAATTCTGCTCGGAACAGGGTCCGACACATAGTAGGTACTATGTTAAGCCAGGTTTTTTGGTTGCAAGTAACAGAGACTGATCAATCATCTTAAGTGCTCAAAAGGGAATTTATTGGAAGGATTTCAGGGAGCTCAGAGCATGGCTAGGAAGTCCGGAGACCAGGCTTGGAGAGACAGGACAGAAGCCATTGGCCTGTCTAAGAGTGAGAGGACTCAGCCCCCATTCTGTTCCTGCCTCCTGGCTCATAAGCCTGGCCCAGCAGGGGCCATCTGATGACTGAGCTGAGGCAGGTCACAGACAGGAGATGAAGCCCCCGATGGATGGTTCCTCTGGAGCCCCTCGTGGCGGGTGGGCAAGCCTCTGGCTAGACCATGGCTCCTCAGGACTTCCATCCTGGTCTGTGTCCTTTGTAGGAATTAACTCATTGAAGTTTTTCAGCAGCTCAGTGAGATGGCTGTTATCATCCCTGTTTTCTAGGTGAGGAAACTGAGGCACAAGGAGGTGAAGATAGTTGGAGAGTCTCTGAGCATCCCACATAAGCAGCATAGGGCCTGGCACGTGTCGGCCTTGTCTTTTCTGCCCACGTTGGGAGGGGCTAAGTGGAGGCTAGTGATCTAGGGATCAGTGCTGGTGTGTGTGTAAGGACAGTGACCTGGCTGGCTGTCTTGTATCTGCAGCTCCCAGGAAAAGGTAAATGTTTGTTGCATGGATGAGTGAATGAATGAATGCATGCATAGACTATGAGTTTAGGGCCAGCTGGTAAGTTGGGGCCACATCACACTATCGTTTTGCCTCATGTGTCAAAACTGGCCTTGGATGCCCTGTGACCTGCTCTACCCCCCACCCACCTAGCTGTGCCTGGGGCCACACTGGCCGAAGGTGGTGGTCCCAACGGGGAAGGGGCCTTAGGGCCCAGAAAACAACAGAGGCCTCCCTGTATGTTGGCCTCACACCTCCCAGGAAGGGAGGCCAGGCCCAGACGAGGAGGGTCCAGGCCCTTGCTCTCAGTCCCAGCGCTGTCCTGCTCTGGTTGCATGCTCTCTGCTCCTCATGCTGCCTCTGCTGTTTTCATGGGCAAGGGGTAGGGGAGCAGGGCAGTGGCTCCGCATTCAGAAATATATGCCTAAGACCAGGAAATGTTGACCATGACCCCTCTGCCCCCAGGAGTATGAGCGGGCCTCCAAGGTGGACCAGTTTGTGACCCGCTTCCTCCTGCGGGAGACGGTGAGCCAGCTACAAGCCCTGCAGAGCTCACTAGAAGGGGCGTCAGATACCCTGGAAGCCCAGGCCCGGGGCCCACGGTACGTGAGGTGCCCTGCTGGTCATTGTCACCACATTCCAGGGCCCTTGGCTTCCATCACAGTCCGTACCTCCAGTATCCCAGAGCTGACATTCTTGTTGGCAGGGAGGCCAAGAAGGGGTGAGAGGGGGCGGCTGGTTTTGAGGCTGGGTCTCAATGTCCTGGGAAGCCTGTTTTGCCCCACCCAGGTCTGGCCCTGTTCTGGGGCCCCAGTCCTTGGCCTGTGGGTCTGGGAGCAGAGAGTCGACCTTCCACTTCCCTAGGTCAGACGAAGACAGTGTGGAGGTGAAGAGCAGACCCCATGGCAGCCGGCGGGCAGGGCGCAGGGCGCTGCGGAGCATCGGCCGGTCACCCACCTGGTCTCCTGGCTCCTCCCCCTCCTTGGACACAGGTGCGCCTGTGGCAGGGTGGGAGATCTGGCTGAGGAGGGTCGGGGGGGGGGGCCCAGTGTCCACTCCTCCACTGCCCTTCACTTCATCCTGAGAGGTTTCCCGCCGTGCGGGGGCCCATCCCGGACTTCCCCGCCGTGTGTCTCCCACCCCAGGGCAGAGCTCAGAAGCCGAGATGCAGTGGCGGCTCCAGGTCAACCGTCTCCAGGAGCTCATTGACCAGCTCGAGTGTAAGGTGAGTGGTCACGTGGCCAGTGCCCCAAGGGGGAGGACCTTCCTGGAATCCGCCTACGCCAGGCACACGCCGGGGGCCCTGCACACACTCTGTGTCCCTCACAGGCCCCCAGGCTGGAACCTCTGCATGAAGAGGAGCTTACCAAGGGGCCTGAGTCGGTGAGTCCAGGAGAGGGACAGGCAGCTGGGTATGGTGCCAGGAGGAGGTGCTCATTAAGTGAGGGGGTTCACGGGGCCTGCTGCCCACTTGGCCTCTGTGTTATACAGATGCCCTTTTCCCAGGTTTGGCCCAGCCCTCATCCCCCAAGGTGCTGGGTTCTGGCCCTTGCTGTGTGATCCTGTAGAAATCGTGGCCCCTCTCTGGGCATTAGTTTCCCTCATCTGCATTCCTGAAAGCCGGTCTGGGCGTGTGGGTGGAGGTTGGAGGGGGAAATGCGCATACTCCAGGAGAGAGACAGTGGCTGGATGGAGGCAGTGACCTTGGCCACAGGGACAGGAGGATGGAATCAGTGTCAGGGGCCGGGTTGGGGCCGGAGCTCCACCTCACGGTGGGCCGGGGCTGGTGCAAGTCAGGAAGGGCAGGGTCCTCCTGAAGGCCACATCCGGTCCCTCGCCCGTGCCCTGCCTTACCCTGGCTGACCAGGGGGCCTCTCTTGCCAGCACATCCTCGTGGCCCAGCGGCAGGTGCAGGTGGCAGAGGAAGCCCTGCAGGATTTCCACCGTGCCCTGTGCTGCTACGTGGACTTCACGGGGGCCCAGAGCCATTGCCTGCAGTGAGTCCCCAGCTGGCCAGCAGGCTGGCCAATGTCGGGTGGGGGTGGGGGGAGTGAGTAGGGCAAAGTGCTGGGGCTGGGCATCCTGGGCCAGGGTTCCCATTAGACACCCCGGCTGGGTGGGCAGTGGTGGTGGTAGCCTGGGCCTGGCCTGGCCATCTCTTTGGCCCCACAGCGTGTCTGCCCAGAAGATGGACAATGCCTCTTTCACCCTATATGAGTTCTGGCAGGATGAGGCCTCCTGGAGAAGGTATGATTGGTGTCTGAAAACTAAAATTTATTGAGTATGGGCCCTGGAGTGAGTCAGGCCTGGGTTCAAATCATCCACTATTATTCCCTGGCTGTGTGACTTTGGGAGGGTACTTACCCCTCTGAGCCCCAGGGGTCTCCTTTCCAAAATGAGAGTAAAAGAGGTCCACCCTCCTATGAGCCCTGCGCTGGCGGGCAAGGAGCTGAACACAGTGCCGGCGGCACGGGAGGCAGGCCCTTGGGGACTTACACACGCTTCCCACCGTGCCACACCCTGTGCCAGGCACCCGTGTGTTACTTCGTGTAAACCCCGCCCCCCCCCCACCGTGTCCTGCTGCAGTGTGCACCACTGTCCCCAGTTCGCACAGGGAACGGAGGCTCAGAGCCAGTATGAGGCAGGACTGGGATCTGAATCCCGATAACAGGACGGGTGGGAGTGGGGAGCTCTTCACCAGGTGGTGCTGCTCTTCGGGGGACCAACTCCAGCCTCAGGTCACTCCATGACCCTCCCCAGGCACCAGCATTCTGCCTGTAGTAAGGCCTTCCAGCGCATCCTCATTGACCACCTTCGGGCTCCGGACACCCTCACCACTGTGTTCTTCCCAGGTACGCTGTGGCCCCCAACCCTCTACAGCCCTATGGAGTGGCAGTGGGCCCCTGATGGCCTCTGATTCTCAACCTCTGACCCCTAGCCTCCTGGTGGATTATGAATAATAACTGAGGCCTGCCTCATTCTGGAGCTTCTGGACTGGTCAACTCAGCACCAAGATCAAGGACGCGGCCACTCTTAGTCCTGGGGCTGGGCTCTCAGAGCCCCCCCCAGACCCAACTGGTGGAGAGTCTCTCAGCCCAGGGATCAGGGACTGGGCGGCTTGCTTTCTGTTTATTTATCAGTGTATTTTATTGTTTCTAGCTTTGGCCTCTGAGGCACTCTGGCCTCTGCCTGGCTCAGGAGGCTTGGATTCTGGTCCCCTCTGTCCCAGCCTTGTTGTGTGACACAGAGCAGGTCACTTCCCTCTCCGGGTGGGCCTTGGGCTGTCTGACTGCCTAGTGGGTACCCTGCTTCCTTCCTGCTGTCTTGGGGCCAGGCTTCTGCTCTTCCTCAACCAGCAGCAGAACCAGGGCTGATGCTCAGGGACACCACCCCCCCACCAAACCTCGACCCCTGAGGCTGGGCCGGATCCGTCTGCAGTGTGGGGTAAGGACCTGGGTGTCCCCATCACCCTCCCGGGCTGGCAAAGTTCCCAACTCTTCCAGCACCCTCCGCTGCGCCAGAGCCCTCTGCAGGATCCTGGGTTGGTTTGCGTGTCATTTGCATATCATTTGCATGCTCATGCCCACCCATACTCAGGGCACTATGGGAAGTCCCAAGGTGACCTTGCCAAGTAGCAATAATTTGGGTCCAGTGTCACCTGCTCCCCCCATATACCTCTGAACCCCAGCCCAGAGGCAATAAAGGAAGTGGTCACCTCTGGTGTTGTGTCCTCTCTCTCGCTTGGCAAGAAGGTCGGGCTCTGGGGTTGGTTTGTATCTCAGACCAGCTGCTTAGGGCAGGCAACCTTTCTTTAGAAATCAACTGTTTCTCATCTTGGGCTCCCGTGTGTCTTTAGACAGTGGGAACTTCATCACAGCTGACCCCTGTTTCCTCAACTCAGGGCCCTCTCACCTCCATAAACCCTGGTTCTGGGGTCTTGCCTGGGCAAGGGAGTGGACTGGATCGGTCTCTGCTCTCAGCTCCCTGAAAATTGGCTGGCTATTCTAGCTTCACCACCACCCTCCTTGCCAACAGGGTGTGATCTGGAGTTGGGGGCACAGAGTCTTCTCAGGGTCCCAAATAGTGTGGCTGGATGCCTGTGAGAATCCTGTCCCCTGACAGAACCTTCCTCCCCCAGCCCCTTCTAGACTGGCTTTGTCACCACTCCTGTCACCTGACAGAACCAGGTGTGGAATGGCCAATGTGGTCCACCCAGGCACTGGGGGGCCCTACTTCTCTGGAGAGAACGGATTGGGGGGCATGGAGAGAGGTGTCTGACCTGCTTGGCTCTAAAGGGGAGACACGTGGTACCACAAGGGCACAGGATGGCCTCTGATCTGGTCCGGATGGTGTCAGAGTTGGGAGTTTTTAGGCAAGAAGACACAGGCTCAGGCTCTGTGGGGGAGGAAAGCTTGCCTCCTGGCACTGAGGGAAGCCCAGCAGTTGGCTGAGGCTGGGGCAAGGGGACCATGGGCTGAGGCGAAGGTGGGGAGGGAGCAGGGCCTCAAAGGTGCTTCATCCTGAGAAAGCTGTGGTGGGTTTTAAGCCGGAGTGACCAGCCAGTGGGCTGACAGTTCACCAATGTTCCTGAATGCCCCGGTGGTGCCAAGAAGGCGACTCAGATGGTACCAGCTCAGCGTAGATGTCCTGGTCTGAGACTCCAGGCAAGGTCTTCCCTGGGGTTTCTCCCTAGTGACCTCCACAGGAGTTCAGACTTGACGGGGCGGCGGGGGGGGGGTGTCACAGAGCTGCTCCCAGCGGCCTGGCCACCGGCCAGAGAACCAGCACAGGGGTCCCTGGAGGCTTGTTGGCCACCCCTCTTCCCAGACTCCTGGCAGCTCCTAGAAAGTGCAGCCTGCACAGGTGCCACACAGCTATGGGCGGGCTTGAGGAGAGCTCAGTGTCTAGTTAGAGAAGCAGCCCATCCAGGAGGAAATAATCCTGCTTTCTGTCCTGTGTTCTCAATGCTTCTGTTTCCTCCATAAAAAACAGGGACAGCAAACCTCAAAACTAAAAAACTTCCCATTGGTATCTTTGAACAAAGACATCGAAATCCCCAAGCTGACCTCTTAAGGGACCGCTTCCTGAGGGCTGGTTCCCTTGCCTGCTTCACCCCGCCCTGGAGCTGGACAGTTCACGCTTTTTGTTTTCGTTTTTGTTTTTAAGAGGCCACGTCCTCCCTCCCTCACGCCGCTGGGAGGAGCTGGGGAGCGGACTGCAGGGAGGGGTTGTGGTCAGCCCAGCGGGGTGGCGAGGTGGGGAGGGTGCTGCACCCGAGGGAGCAGAAGGTGGAGGAGGGGACTGGAGGTGAGCCAGGAGGCCGGGCCAGAGGGAGTCTGCAGATGTGCTGCGGGTCAGGGAGCCAGGAAGCTGGGAAGCTGTGGGGAGCGTGGGACTGGGAGGCTGGAGTTTGGGCTCCAGCAGGGCTGCGGGGGGCACAGAGGAGGTGGCCGGGCCTTTACGTTGTGTTTACCTAACTCCACCTTCATCTCCATCCTGTGGTCACCCTAACCCCCGGGTCGTGGTCACCCTAACCCCCGGGTCGTGGCCACCATCCCTTCTCGCCTACGAGACTGTGGCAGCCTCTTCACTGGGCTTCCCATCTCCAGTCCACCCCCACCACAGTCATTCCCCGTAAAGGAACAGACAAGGGGCTTTCAAAACACGACCATGGGGATCACACGACTCTGCTAGAACTCTTCAGTGGCACACACTGCCCTCAGTTTGGGTTCTTGAATTGGCATTCAAGGCCCTTAGCAATCAGCCCCACTCCCAGTGTGTACAGCCTCCTCTCCCTAAAACACGCCGGCTGAGCTGGGCTACGGGCAGCCTCAGTCACTCCCTCTCGGCCTCCCCTATCGCCCCCCACCCTGTCCCGGTCCACCACAAAACGCCGCCTCAGCCTTCAAGTAGCAGGTCAAAGCCATCAAGTCCAGGTCACCATTCCAGGCCTTGCCCTCCATGCCCTGTGCTCTTGGTGGCTCTTCAGCTCACCTCAGCAGCCACTGGGTGCTTGCTTTGTGGCGGGTGCTGGGGATCGTGAAATGTCCCAAGCTGGTACAGCACCCAGGTCAGGGGCGGGTAGAGTGCAGATGCTGGGAGAGCTCGTAGGTCCTTCCACCAGCTACCACCCCACCCTCTTACCCACTCCTTGCACCTGCCTCTTCACTTTCCTCCCACCTGTGCCAGTGACTCATTGGCACACATCTAAACCTGTCCTGGGGACTGGCCCAGTGCCAGGCCGGGTGCACGCTGTCTGAATGGCTGCCACCGCGCTCTGACTCTTGGAGGGCAACACGTACACGAAATCCTTAACACGGCCTCTGACGGGTCAAAACAAAGGGACTGAGAATTAGGTGGCCTTTCAGGAAGTTGTTATATCTACATATACTTTTTTAGAGCTCTCCACCCAACACGAGGCTTGAACTCACAACCCTGAGAGCAGGAGTTGCATGCCTTAGTAAGTGAGCTAGCCAGGCGTCCCCAGGAAGTTACTCTCAAATACGTAAGCAAGACACCATGCTCCAGGCAGGATACTGAGACAAAGACAAATCCTCAATGAAATCACATACCGGCGGAGAAGCAGGCTAAGAGAACAGCTTCCGTTTCAAAGGCTTCCCGAGCGCAAGGCCTTGTGCTGGGACAGCTCCCGCATGACCCCACTTCACCTCACAACCACCCAATGGTGTGGGCATCGTTAGCGCTCCCAGTTTATAGAAGCAACAAGCTCAGCGAGACAGCACCCTGCTCCAAGTCCCACCGCTGGATCGACTCCCCGGTACTGTAGCCGCTTGCTCTCAAGCATGAACAACGCTGAGGGAGATCTTGGGTGTCCTCTAGTAATGGAAGCCAGCGCAGGGCTGGAGGACAGTGACAGCTCTAACAAAGGAAGAAAGGAGGCCAAACCTTGGGGCTGCCCGATGGCAGCTGGGGCAGCAAGGAAGATCCATGGGAGCAGAGGTGAGGGGTGATCTGGTGTGGGCTATCCAGGGCCCAGCCATCAGAAGGTAAGTGGTGGTGTGGCTGAGTCCTCTTCATTTCTGGAACTCCCCAGGAGGCACCCAGATAATGTTAGCTGAACTCATGCGGCAGAAAGGAAGTGTGGGAAAAGGTTGGTGCAAAGGGGAAAGGAAAAGTTGCTGGGGTGTGCACCCTGGATAGGTATCTGGCTTGCGGGCTGGAGGCACCAGAGTGAGCAAGTCGGGCTCACTCCACAAGAGGGCGCCCGGCACCAGGCAATGAAGCTGTCCTGGGGAACGGGGGAGGGGTGGGTGGTTTGTTGTGGGTTCCCCAACCTTCTAGGGAGGGGGGGACAGCGGAGGGGGTACCCCCAAACCAATACCCTGAAACTCCAGCAGTAAGAAACAAGCACAGACAGGCAGGAGGTGTTCAGATTGATACGTTTGCTCATTCTGATTGTGTCATCATCTCAGGCCAATTATTTCCCTTTATACTGAGAAACCTAAGTCAGTAGGCTCCATACTTGGTGAAGTTTGAAAGGGCTCTCCATTAGAAACCTACCTTCCAGAAGGAACAACTCTTTCCTATTTTCCATCTCCTTGTCTATGCATATAGTTCAAGCTTCGCTCATTTTCAGATCCATCTGATATGCTGGTCAGCAGTACACTGGGAATTTCAATGACTGTCCTCTCCAGAATTCGATTTTCAAATCTGCCTGGTTAGTTTCTTACTGTTTGCTTGCTTTTTTCCAGCACCATCTTTAGAGGTTTCATAGTTACGTTCTGTACCCGATACTAGTATCAAAGTCCCAGGGGTTTAAATCAATTTTTAAATTATTCCTGCTGACTCTTGCTCATAGTGGCTCATTTCCTTGGATGTTTAGTAATCTGGGAGGGCATTTTGTAATTGATAATATCAATATTTTTGATATTTTGATTTTTCTCTAGAGGATTTGCATTTTTGCTTCTGCCAGACACCAGGAGATACTGCATGCAAACCTAGAATCATCTTAATTCCTCAGCCCCAGGAGAAGGCAGACATGAGGTAGTGTCTCCAGTCAGATTCTCGTTCTTCGGAGGGGCAGGGTATTCTGCCCAGTTCCCTTTGCAGATAGATTTTACCCTGCTTGCCTTTTCGCTGAGGCCAAAGCCAGTGACCTGGCTTCACGGAAGGTCCCAGATCTGCTTCTCTGTTTTGTAGTGGCTTACACTGCCCCAGAGGCACTTAATCCCTCACACTCCAACTTCTTGAAATTTCTCCTGACCCGTTTCCACTTCTGTGTTCAACTACCTTTGTGGTTTTGGTTTACTGTCATTTTTTCCTGGCCTTTGGGGATTTCCTATACTTTCTCATCTGTGACCTCAGCAATGCAGTTAAAAGTACATTCAATGGAATTTATCCAGCATCTGGGTTTTTTATGGTAATGGCAAATATTTTGGTCTACGATTTTTTTTTTTTTTTTTAAGATTTTATTTATTTGACAGAGATAGAGACAGCCAGCGAGAGAGGGAACACAAGCAGGGGGAGTGGGAGAGGAAGAAGCAGGCTCATAGCAGAGGAGCCTGATGTGGGGCTCGATTCCGGAACGCCGGGATCACGCCCTGAGCCGAAGGCAGACGCTCAACCGCTGTGCCACCCAGGCGCCCCTGGTCTACGATTTCTGTAACAAATTTAATACTATACCATATTATCACTCGAGTCCCTAGGATCTTTTTTTCAGACTGGATTACGGACTTGTCTACCAAATGTGCTTTTGTGCTAGGCTGGCAGTCACAAGGCTGAGATCCTGTTACTGTTCTAGGTGGTGGACTGTAGCGCTGGGCAGCTGCCCAGAGACCGGCAGTTGGCACCATCTGCATGAAAGATCACACAGCAAAGCCCCCACCTTGCCTTCTGGGGCCATAGCCACAGCCCAACCCTTTCTCCCTACCCTGAGAACACCCCTTTGCATTTTGGAGGCCTGTGAAGCTGGTGGTGCCAAGAAGCCTCTAGGGCAAGGCTGCTCTAAGAAGTAGGTTTAGGGCAGGGGTGCCTGGGTTGCTCAGCTGGTTAAGCGTCTGACCCTTGATTTCAGGGTCGTGGATGGAGTCCCGCACTGGCCTCCGTGCTCAGAGTGGAGTCCACTTGTTCCTCTCCCTCTGCTCCTTCCCCACTCGCACTAAGTAAATAAAACCTTAAAAAAAAAAAAAAAAGTAGGTCTAGGGCAGAGGTCAGAAATGGGTACTCAGGTGACAGGAGTGAGGATGGGGCCAGGGCCTTGGGAAGCGAGCCCTCAGGTCACCGGCTGGGAAACTGGACTGACAGCCTAAGACTCCATACACATAGGTGTGCATGGGTGTGCCTGCACCAGTCTGGGTCATGTCACAGCCGGTTAGACGACCTCAGAGCCATGTTAAGTACTACACAGGGTCTGCTGGAGGCACGCAAGCTGGTGATGGGTGTTCAGGAAAAGCAGTTTGAACGCACGTTCCACGGATCCAAGCAATGTTCAGTTCTAGAACTCTCACCTTGGAAAATTACCCCAAAGAAATAAATCATGCGAAGGAAGACATTCACTTCAGTATGCTGGACAGGAAAACTTGAAAGCAATCCAACCGCCTGACAGGAGGTGAAGAGTTAAGTCAATTAAATCATACAACCACTAAGCAAATAAACGTGAAGGCGACAGTGAACTCGCGTGATTTAACATCAGTGTAAAAGAACAGGAACGAGTCCGGCATGTTAACAATTTCTAGGGAAATACGTAAGAGCTATTAGAAAAAAGTACCTAGAAGTCCACTACCTTATTTTGCACTTTCTGTGGTTTATTTTCTGTACGAAGATCACTTCACAGTGAAGAGGGCTAGTGAAGAAGCCGGAGTGTCTGTAAGCTGCTCTGCCCTTGACCGCAGGCCCAGAGTGGGCAGCCAGCCTGACCGCGCTCCCCCTGCCCCCCCACTGGCTTCCCAGAGGCCTAGCAGCTGGAACCAGCTCCTCAGCAGTACCTCCGGCTTTCACTCCCCTGGGTGCTCTTTAGGCCATGGCAAGAACCCTGGGAGGCCCCCCACGAAAGGAGGGGAAGTGGACGTGGAAGCCTGCCCGCAGGACGTCTCACAACATGGACGCCACCTTCCCTCCCCGTCCTGTTCCAGCCCGAGTCAGAAAAGGAATATAGCCTTTTTATTGACTACTTTTAAGTAGAACAAACTAAATACATATTTAACAGTTTTGGTTCATTTATACAGTACATTAAATAAGTTATGCACAGAGTTAAGTAACAAAAATTCCTATCCGAGTAAAATGACAAAGCACAGAGAAACCAGACGACCGCATCCTGTGGTGCTTTCACATTCATCATCCCCCCTTCGAACCGCGCTCAGAGGCATAGCTTTCTATTTATTTACATTATTGGCTTTCTTTTATGGATGGAGCTTTTGTAGCCTCATCAGGAACTTGGAAAGCCGTGAAAGTGGACCGAAGGCTGCTGAGCCAAAGAGCACTTTCCATCATTCACCTAATGCTTATTGCTGCTTCTCTCTGCCAACTCCAGTGCAGGGACGGGGCTGCCTCTGCCAGCCTCCAGCCACACACGCCCTATTTGGTATAAGCATCAATGAGTGTACACTGGGTAGCTGCGGGCCGGACCAGGTGGGGTCTCCAGGGGAAGTGCCATTTCTGGGCCTGTGGGAGCAAGGGGATTCAAGGTCCACCCTCAGGCCTTCTAACCTTCTCCTGGTTCAGGATGGAAAAGGTCGCCGCCACCATCATCTTTGGAAATGAGCATGTCAACGCACGTGGGCAAAGAGGCAGGTAATTAATGTTTTGGTTTCACAAGAACTAGACACTCCGAGCTGGAAGGGCCCTATTCAGCAGCTCGCCCAGCCCCCCACCCCACCCTGGACAAACTGGCTGTCTGGCCCATGCTGGAACAGTCCAGGTCCCTCTGGCTTTTCTTACATTTGGTTCAAACATGCCACCACCCAGTTCTCTGCAAATAGCTTTAAAAACAAAAACAAAAACAAAAACAAAACAAAACAAAAACCCAACAAAAAACAAACCAAACCCACCCCACCCAAATCTAAGTTGGCTTGGTCTACTGACCTGGTTCTGACACCAGTTCTGAAGAAGGCTTCGAAGATGTATTCTACTTTCAATGATTTATTCAATCCGTAATCCCTTCTACAGTTTCCAGGACAAATGGCTACCTGGTCATTATTTATGCTTGCTTTCTGAAGAGCTCACTACCATACAATTCCAATAATGTTGCTGAACCTTCAACTCCATTTGCTGAGATATCTTCTGCAACTACCCAGAACAAGGTCTACACCTCTGCAAGCAGGTGACAGCCCTGGGGATCAATCTGACTTTGGAACAAGGCCATACCGAGTTAAGTGTAGATTTTCTGTCTAGAAGCTGAAGATGTGCATGCTGACACCGTAAGTGAGGCGCTCCTGGCGGACTAACAGGCCCAGATGGGCAAAGGATGTCCACACTGCAGCCAACATGACACCGATCTGTGCTGGGTAGATGCGTCTGGTTTCCAGACTTAGATCCATTAAGATACGTATGACTCAGCACCGTCCAAGATCCACATGCTCCGTGACCTCAGGGTCACAGGACAGTGCCTGAGCACAGGGGCTAGAGGCCCAGGCCTGGAGCTGCAGGGACCCTCCGAAGTGCAAGTCCCACTCACACAACTCATAGGGTGGGCTGCCTATTCCTGAGCAGGTAGAATTAACCAACTTCTTCCCGAGTCTATTTTCACCACTCAATGGAGTCAGACGTGATGCAGGTGGTGGGGACCCAAAGGAGGACAAGAGGGCGAATATCCAGCCCTCAAGCATCCCTCAGAACACTGAAAGATGGCTCCCAGTTTGGCCACTTCGGCCTTCTCTGGTTCCTGCAACCATTCCTTGCACGCAGAGGACAGTGAAGTCCCATCACTCCTCAGTGTCCCTCAGCGGGCGATGCTGAGGACTGGCCTCATCCTCCAGAAGTGCTCTGATGGGCGGGCAGGCATGTGTCGCGTTTGCTTTTCATTTCCACAATAATATCAAAGAGCCTGGGGCTGCCCTGACAAGACCTTCAGGCTTGATCTCCTTGGTCTTTTTTGTCCCCTCAAGTATTAACTATCAAGGTTGGTCCACTAAGCAGCCTGATTATATCAAGATATTTGAAGTCTAACTACATGAAAGCGGGGAGCCTGCACTTGTGCTCCGTACCTGGTAGCTGGGATGGTGAGCAAACAGTGGAAACCAAGTGGGAAGTTGGATTCACCCCGGCCCCTGCCACCTCTCCCCCTGCTCCACCCCCAGAGTGCCCCTCTTCCTCCCAACCAGAGAACAGGAACATTTCAGAGGAGGAGGATGAAGAAGGGGATTCTTTACATCTAAATAGGAAGTCTTGAACTGATGCCCTAGCAACCTAGATGTGAAAGTGACCAAGATTAACAGCAAGAGCTCTGAGAACTGAACTGCGGTGTGGAGTGCTGCCCGGATTCTCAGCTCGGCCTGTGGGCAGCACATGAGCAAAGCAGTCCAGACCAGCACGACAGGGACTCTGCAAGCCACCTGTGGTTAGAGCCACAGCCCACGACGGTCAGCTAGGACCTGCACACCAAACTGAAACCTTAGCTACAGAAACTGGTATGGAGCCCTCGTGAATCGTCTGTTGGTTTTGGCTCTTTATTCCAACCAGGAAAAACCTGGGCTACCCCGGGTAGTCTTGTGGCCACAAGATTTAAAGAACCTGCCCAGGTGTGCACCTTGCCACTGAAAAGATAGTGAACTGGAGACAGATCCAGTGGGTGCCACGAGATAACCTCTTGCTCTGATTTACAGGCTCTGTCACCTCCTCACGGGACATCCCATGTCTTAACGGAAACGCAGGCAAGTCCTTGCCGGGGTCCTCATGTCAGGACGCCCCGCCAACTGCTGCAGTCTAAGGAACTCCGCAGTAAAGTAACACTATTCATTCTCTGGGTATACCCTACTTTATGCAATGGAAATCCAGGTATTTTAAAGGTGCAAGGCCTTACACTGAGCTTCTTTGTAAGACAGAAAATCTTTAGGTAAAGTAAATTAAGGACTTAAAAGTTCTCACAGTAAGCTACATGTGTATGTGAGGATAATGCTACTATGCTGATCCCTCTTTCTTGATGAAACTGAGATCTTTTATTTCACTCTGGTCAGTACACAGAAGGGAGCCATCCAAACCTGGGCTTTCATGGGCTAGCTAGAGCAGGGCCAACCAACTCACCCCAACGGACTCCTTGGGGCAAGAGGGTGCTGGAGGCCTGGAGATGGACAGAGAGAGGGTCAGGGTCATTGGGGTGCCAACAAAATGCAAAATGGCAGGGAAGAATATGTGTGGCAGTTCCTAACATTTTAGAAGGGGTTATAGGTGATGTCATCTTTGGAGAGCCAGGTAAACATCTGGAAAACTCCCCGATGATGGGAAGAAAAATTGGTGAGCCTCTCTCAAAATGGCTGTCACATTTCACGGAACTTTTCTTAGCTCAAAGAGGGAAGCTATCGAATAGATAACATAAGGGAAAACAAGAGTGTATGCCTGATAGTATGCTGACATACTATGTATTATGGACGAGGTTTGAAGAATTCTCTCAGGTCCGGAAGGCTGCTGAGATGTGACCAGGCCTCGACTGCTTAGGCAAGTCCTAGCCACAACATAGCACATCCCACGGGACAACCATAGCTTAAAAGGGGCCAAAAACAGACCACGAGAAGAAGATCCACACAGTGATCTGGACATGCGTGGCCTCAGATAAAAGGGACACAGAACAAGACGACTGTGCAAACAGCCAAGCGGTGACAAAAGGTTCTGCATTTCCAACAGATCATCCATTCAATGATTTGACGATACTAGTTTGGCCAACATGCTCAGAGAGAACAGACTATCCACAATTGAGTCTCATTCTCCTGCAGACCAATCCATGCGCTGGAAACTATTTTCTGCATAAGCAAAATCAAGTAAGAGAGAAAAAAATGGGTCCCAAACTAAAGTAGCAAGCCAGGTTGGAAAATCTTGTCCAAAATGATCTGTGATGCCTGAAGGAAGTTTTATTTGTTTTTCATTATTACGGGTGCTTTTAGTGAAATGGTGACTTCTTTCCTGTGATTTCTGATAATCTTAACAAGTCTGAACAGCAGGGTCGAGGAGAGAGTCCTGAGTGCTGCTTCTGCCAGCCCAAGTCCTCGGGGGGCTCATCAGTGGCGTCTGCTGAGGGTGGAAATGGGGCTAACGGAGCTACCCCGTCAGAGGGGATCTCCTCCACAGCCTGCCGTCAGCCTCCAGGCCTCCGCTGCAGGATGGTGGACTAGGAGGCTGTGCACGGGGCGTACTGCCTCCTGCCTGGGGGCCTGACAGTCTCTGCTGCCTCAAGAGGCAGGGAGGAGAGCTGGTGGTCTCCACTGCAAAGGGGCCGGCCATGCCAGTTTCAGCGGGGACAGGAACAGACCTGGAAGCCCAGGAAGGAGGCAGCAGCTCTGGCCAGCTGCCTGTGTGCAGAGAGAATGGCACGCTGGCTCCCCCAAGGACACAGGAAACTGGGGCAAGTGTCCGGAGAGGCCGTGGAGCAGCGTTTGCTGGGCTTGCATTCTTCCTGCCTCCACTTCACTTTTTGCTGATGACCCGACAGCTAATTGCACTGGTGCAAACGGCCAGGCCCCCCGGGCCATGTTTTGCTGTGCTGTGAGGTCATCAGAGGGAGTCTAGGTTCAGAGTCCGTTGGTGTCGATGGCAGTCACAGAGGCAGGCGTTGAGGAGCGTGAGGTGGTGGCCGAGGTCTTGTCCAGAGCGGGACTGGGCACGCTGCAGTCGGTGGGCCTGGCTGAGGGGCCCCGCCCTCCAGGAAGCAGTGGCCGGCTCTGGCTATGGGGGCTCTGGCCGTGCAGGTTCTGGCCACAGAGGCGGTGGTGCCGCTCCCAGTCCTTGTGCTGGCAGAAAGAACCGCAGTACCGTGCAATGTTGCAGCCGCTGCAGGTCTCACTGGCTTTGCGGCCGCAGTTCCAGCAGTTCTGCAAGACACAGGCAAGGGTTAGTTGCTTGGATCTCGTGAGGCAGGCTGAGCACCCCCTGTCCCCTGCGCCATGTGGGGAGAGCGTGGCATTTGGAGCCACATACACCTGGGCTTGTCCTGCTTCAACGGCTCTCTGCTGATGTGTGGGAGACACACGCGCCTCTCTGAAGTGCCTTCCTCGGTAATAAGAGGCAAACTGCCTGCCATGGGTTGGCAGGAAAGCAAGATGAAGGGTGCCAGGGAAGGCGGTGGGAGTTCTCACCCCTGCCGAAGGCACCTACTCATTGTTTTGACTCACATTTAATCCTCAGTGACCAAACCAAACTCTGTCCCAGGGTTCCTGACACACGCATACTTTTTCTCTTGCTGCTCTCAAAAGAGGAATGATCTTGATTGTCTCCCCCGACAACACCTGGTCCTTTAAAGAAGTCGCCTGCCAGGGGACCAGGAGTGTGGGCAGCTGTGCAGCTTCTGTGCTGGCTCTCCTTTCAGTGATGTGTCTCATTACAGGTGGGCTGGGGGTCAGAGAACTACTTCTGGCTTAAGGGAACCCCCGAAACATCTCAGAAGGAAGTTTTCCTGCTTCTCTCAGCACTTGACAAGAAGGCGCAGGTACTGCTGGGCTTCAGCAGAAATACATGGGAGTGGTGAGGGAGGGAGAGCACCAACAGAAAAAGCACTAATTCTGACAGAAGGTAGGAGCCAATGAAACTTGGGTAGAGCTCTGAGTACAGTCCCGTGAAAGCAGCAGCAGCAGGCCCTTGGACAGGCAGCACTGCACTTCCCCCATCAACTAAGGAGGGGAGGGCAGCAGCTGCTAGGTGCAGCTCCCGGCACCTGCCCCGTCCAAGTCTCCTTCTGGAGGCTTTCCTTCCGTAGGCTCCCCTGAGGACTCCACGAGTGAGCCTGCACCTGAGGCCGCTGGGCCCACTCAGAAGAGAAAAAGCCTCTGGCACTGGCTAGGTGAAACTATCAGGAAGAGGCGGTTTTTTTTTTTCCTTTTTTTACGAAAGAATTTTTATTTTTTAAATTAAAGATTTTATTTATTTGTCAGAGAGAGAGAGCACACAAGCAGGGGGAGCAGCAGGCAGAGGGAGAAGCAGGCTCCCTGCTGAGCAAGGAACCTGATGCGGGGCTCATCCCAGGACCCTGGGATCATGACCTGAGCCGAAGGCAGACACTTAACCGACAGAGCCACCCAGGCATCCCGAGGTGGGGTTTTCTTAGGCGTCAGGAAGGACCTGAGCACCAGCTGGCCTCCCAACACCCACCACAGGGTTTCCAGAATGGCAGAAGCCAATCTGAGGCCTGGCCTGAGAACTCCATAATCCCCACAGGGAAGAAACACACTGTCCCCAATGAAATCTGGACACCTGCTCAAGTATAAAACAACAGACAAGTGCTTGGGACCATCCAGCCCACCTTTTACAGATGGGACACTGAGAGCCAGCAGGCAGGGATGTGCCGAAAGCTATAAATGATTACATGGCTACGTAAAGCCTAGAAGCTGAACCCCCGACTCTACTATACTCAAGGTACACGTTTAACTTTGAAGAGCTTACAAAGATTACAGACTCCCTTCTAACACAACAGGCTTCTCAGGAAACACACTCTAGGGACTGCCCAAACTTGCCCAGCACCAACACCAGAGCGCCAGAAGAGGGAAGAGACCTCTTTCCCAGGATGCATCTATGGATCCTCGAGCAAACTACACTCCAGAGAATGTCATACTTTTGAGTCTGATAGGCTGACTCCAAATGATGCTTTGGCGGAACATTATCACTTGTGGGGCAGAAATCGGTTGGTTACTGCCTACATGGGGCCGCCGTACAAACAAAGGACAATGTGTCAGCCCCAGGGTCTCCCCCAGCCGAATGAGAGAGCCTCTCCTCCCTCTCTGTCCAAGCCTGCAAGAGCATCTCAAGCCAGGAAAGAGTATTAAACCACTAGTACTTTCACTTTGGCTGCCATCATATATTTATAATAGATTATTTTTCCTGTGTCTTTTTTCCCTGACAACCATGAGGCTTTTTGCCAAGATATAAGGCAAAAAGTGTATTACTGTTATGGTCACCCTTCAGATCAGCATTCCTCAAGGCTGGGACAGCACATACGGCCAAACAGCCCTTTGTAGCTAGCAGGACAAGGTCATAAACCTCTTGAGTTACTGGCTAGGGAAGTCACAATGGGGATTCTAGAATTTCCTCTTTTTAAGCACAGATCATCAGTCTCTGCCATTATTACAGGTTCCCCTGCTATCTGGAAGTGCAGCCCTCCTATGAAACCTTTCATAAGCCGAAATGGTATAAAGTAGAGAAACAATTAGCATAAGTTTATATGGAAAAATTTTGAGTGTTCCCAGACCCAAGTTTTCCTTACTACACATTTTGCTAATGGATGCATAAAATAAATTGAGATAAAGCACAGATGCTCAGAGACCCAGTTCAAAGCTCTCGCAGCTGACTGCTGAAGAGTGGAGTTCCTGAGGAAGGAGCTTGGCGGGGCCAGTCTTGCTGCTCAGGCCGTGTGCTGGGCTCGCTGCATAACAAATGCTGCACTATTTTTGCTGTTTGCCTTTTCTCATTAAAGTGAAAATCCTCTTCAGATTTCTTTCAGCGAGTGAGAATAGGTCCTAACATAGCCCTTTTGTAAAAGCAAAGGCATAATGTGAACTTTCAGAAAGTGAGGGATACCTGTAGAACATAGCTCAGTGCGGCCTGGGGATCGCCTGTATCAGAATGACCTGCGACTTGTCAAAATCCCTGGGACCCTTCCCAGGCCTCCTTGACCTTACTGCAAACCTGGCCCAAAGGAGAAATGACTCCCCATCTTACAATCAACTGCTTGCCCATTAGGCTGGCAAGGAAATTCAGGCTGAGGACAGAAGGTGCCCTGTGGCAGAGATGAGGGGACCTCTCACTCCTTCCCTCTGTCCAAGGCATTATAGGGGAGACTCGTGGAGTCTGGCCTCAGAGGAGGCAGCTGTTCTCCAGGAGCAGGAGCTGCCACAGCTCATACAGGTACATTTTTACACCATAAGAAAATTCATGGGGCGCCTGGGTGGCACAGCGGTTAAGCGCCTGCCTTCGGCTCAGGGCGTGATCCCGGAGTTCTGGGATCGAGCCCCACATCAGGCTCCTCTGCTGGGAGCCTGCTCTTCCTCTCCCACTCCCCCTGCTTGTGTTCCCTCTCTCGCTGGCTGTCTCTATCTCTGTCAAATAAATAAATAAAATCTTAAAAAAAGAAAAAAAGAAAAAAAAATTCATTGCCTACACAGTGCATTGCCGTTTAAAAACACTTCCACAACCACAATCTCAATCTCATTATATTCTCTAAAAACTATGAGACCAGCAGGACAGGGGCTGCTACACACTCACTACACAGAGAAGGAAACAGAGTCCTTAGGGGTACACTGCCAGTATGAGGGGAACTGGGACTAGAACTCAGGGTTCCTCACCTCTTGTTCTGGGCTCCCTCCATTATACCCCACCACTTCTCAGAGAATGAGTAAGAAACCTTAGAGATGCCTGCTGGATTTCAAGCAGAATTTTCTGGATGAAATAAAGGGAATTCATCCCTTCTGGTCCAATGCAAACTAACCCAAAGCCTCAGTCCTACTATCACTCCCGTTTCGGAAAGAAAGTTTGCTGGGATGGGTGCTGGTGTATGCCTCACCTATAGGTCACTTTGTGCACTGTTTAAAATGCCAGGTCCTTCCCAGCACAATGCTATGAACGGAGATTTAAACCACGCAGTCTAGATCCAGAACTCATGCTCTTGGCCAAAATGTTCCACTCCTTTTTTGGAGGCAGATGCAGTTAAAGATAAACATAGATATAAAAGCAGGTAAATATGTACAGATACTGATACAGGTATGGATGGTTACAGATAGAGAATTAAACGCACACAACAGAAACAGATGGCACCGCTCAGAATCAATCCTAAGAAAAAGTAGGAGGGGAGAAGGACAGGAAGAGGGTTCATGGGAACTATTTTCACGATTCTGTGTCCTTGCTGGGGCGCTACAAGGAACTGTCCCACATCCTCGATGAGGGCCACGTGGTAACAGGCACGTTCCTCTTCGCCTGCCGCGCTCACACTACTATACTGAGGGGCGTCTTTTACATAGAATGAGACAGTAACATTTCTGCTGTCAAAAAAGAAAAAAAAAAGCCAACAAAACCCCCAGCTCTTTACATCTCAACTGATAGATGGATCTGCTTACTTATAGAAATAGGCTTGTTTCAGGACTTAAAAGTTTATCTCAAAGCTGAAAAATGACTGAAATGAAAGTTACAGAAGAACTTTATTATATTCCAAAGCACTGTTATGATGTTTTAGTCATCTGCTATTTTCTTTTAAGTTTTACTTTTGTCCTCACTGTGGTACAAGTGTCCTGTATAGAAACATCACCATGTGCTGGGCCCTGGGTCTTGGAGAGGTGGACAGGTCTGCCAGATCGGTCACTTCAATCTACAAAAGACCTACCCTCTCTATAAACAGACCAAATGCTGTAGGGCCCTCCATCTCCTTATCCCTACCCTGGCTTCAGCACTAAGGGATTACATCAGTGAAATTCCTTAAGCCAGTTTCCTCTTTGTAAAATTGGAACCCAACAATACCTACCTCATAGGTCATTTGAGGAACGAAAAGGCCACACACACACTTAACTCTGTGTCTCTGGCACCTGGTGAGCCTATTAATCAAAGGTGGTCATCGTAATCATGTAATTCCACAAACTCTGTCTTCTGGGTGAGTTTTCAAAATTGAAACTGACACAATGAGCTGATTTATGTAAAAATATAATAATTAAGAAACAAAATTCTTCTGGTACTAGATAAAAATTATAATCATCTTGTTCAAGAGCTGACTGTTTTCTCTTATTACCTAGCACTGAAGAAGAAAACAGTGGGCTCAGTGACTGCAACTGCCCCAGCCCCCCGGCCCCCAGGGCTAATGGAACTCTGACCTCTGTTGACTCTTCTTGCTCATTTATGACGAGGAAGGCATCTTCTGCAGCCTGCCGTTTGACATCCGCTATGGTTTGCTCCATCCGAGCTCTCTCTGTTGCAATCACTTCAAAGGCTTTTTGCTCTGCCTCAGCAACGGCTTTCTGTACTTCTGACATGGCCTGAATTTTCACCTTATTCACAGCTTCTTCTAGAAGAAAGTGACAGTAAAATCAACTGGCCGAGAAATCTTTTCCCTCCCACTCCCTATCATTTGCAAGAAGGGATGGAGCTGAAATAAGAGGACTTTTCCAAAATACACAGGGTTTAACATATGACATACACATTCACTTTTATTCTTATACTGTCTGTTCATGTACTCATTTGTTCGGTGTGTAGATAGGCAGGACTGTGCTAAGGGCTGGGAATACCTAGAGGACTAGAATGTAGTCTCTTTGCCTACCTGTTTGTGATCAAGTACAAAGGTGGCTTGGGGTCCATGACATATGTCAGTATAAAAGATAAGAATTCCAAGGAAAAAAGTGGTCAGCTCTACAAGTGGTGGGGAGGATCAAGAAAATGTGTCTTGGTTGAGATGGTAGGTGGAAATGAATATTTGCAAAGTCTCGCATCCCATGCTAAGGACTTTGGCTCTTTTTCTAAAGAAAACATAAACTCCTGAAGGGTTCTGTGTAAGGAGAAAAGACTGAAGGCAGAGACAGCCTGCAAGAGGCTGGGGCAGTAGAAATCCAGCTGACAGAAGGGACTCTGAATTTAGGCAGGAGCAAGTAGCACAAAGGAAGGGATGAGGCAGAACAAGGCTGGTAGCATCTAAGGGTCTGGAGGTGAAGGTGAAGAATGGTAGTGCTATGAAATGAAGCAGGTCATAACCAAAATGCCATGTGGAGGCAAGTGAGAAGAATGACGGGCCCCTGGAATATCCAGGTACAAATGGCCAGGAGGCAGTTAGGTACAGAAGACTGAACACAGCAGAGAAATGTGGGATGGAGATACAGATTTGGGTCTGCCAGGAGCCTGGGCTTCCAAAGCCCTGTCCACAATCAGTATTACCCCACTTGGTTCCTGATCACTTCCTCCCATCACCACCATCCTGCCTGGTTTCCACAGAATGGATACTCCAAATGGCATACATTACACATTGAGCCTCATCTCCAAGACCTAATGTGAATGACCGCCTTCTTGGGTCCACAAGACTGGAAAACCCAGAAGCCTAAGGAAACTCCTTTACAACTTGGTTCTTTCATAGGGCCTAGGCTCAAAGAAGATCTAAACAAAGTGTTCTAGGCTGCCATCCTAGAACTTTCCATCTTATCACTCAAGCCTTACGAAAAGATGTTTTCACTCCAAGACAAGAATGATGCTGAGTTGACGGGACAGTGAGCTCCATGCTTCCTTTACTCTTGGTATCTACACAGGTCCACTGTGGCCCACCACTGCTACCCTTCACAACCCTCTCATTAGTTTCCAGATAGGTGTCCTGAGTCAACGTAATAATGCCCTGAAGTATATATTATCCTCTCAGGTTAAGGGTCAGTCAGTGAGAGTCACAGTTTGAGTAACTACCTTGCTGAAGTCACCTAAGGTCATAGATGACACCATAGCAGAGGAAGGACTCAAATCCAGCCAGGGCAACACCAAAGTTTGGCTCCTAACCATAGTTAACCAAAGGTACCTTGCAAGCAGGAAATCACTAGTTATCAAGGAGATCTTATGCATGGTAATCTTTCTCTCTACCTTAACAACAACTGCTATCTTCATTTCCCATAATTCTATTACACTTCTTGGTAATACACATTTCCCCATTCCCAACTGCAAAAGTTTTCCCAAGTTGCTATGTAGTTTTCCAAATTATTTTTTTAAGATTTATTTATTTGAGAGACAGAGAGAGAGACAGTGTGCGCAGGGGGAGGGGCAAAGGAAGAGAATCTTCAAGCAGGCTCCATGAAGCCTGTCTCGGGGCTTGATCCCACAACCCATGAAATCATGACCTGAGCTGAAACCAAGAGTCAGACACCTAACCAACTGAGCCACCCAGGTGCCTCCAAATTACTTTTAATGGCAAAATAATATTTTGTGTGGCTAAGTCTGGATGATACACTTTTGAAAGGAAGAATTCAAAAGCATGAAACACGAATGATTTTTAAGAATTTGTATGTACTGGGGTGCCTGGCTCAGTCAATAGAGCGTCAACTCTTGACCTCAGGGTTGTGAATTCAAGCCCCATGCTAAAAATAAAATCTTGGGGTGCCTAGGTGGCTTAGTCAGTTAACTATCTGCCTGCGGCTCAGGTCATGGTCCCAGGGTCCTGGGATTGAGCCCATGTTGGGCTCCTAGCTCAGCGGGTAAGCTGCTTCTCCCTTTTCCCCCTGCTCGTGCTCTCTCTCATGCTCTCTCAAATAAATAAAATCTTTAATTTAAAAAAGTGAAATAGGGGCGCCGGGGTAGTGCAGTTGTTAAAGCGTCTGCCTTTGGCTCAGGGCGTGATCCCGGCGATCTGGGATCGAGCCCCACATCAGGCTCCTCCGCTATGAGCCTGCTTCTTCCTCTCCCACTCCCCCTGCTCGTGTTCCCTCTCTTGCTGGCTGTCTCTCTGTCACATAAAATAAATAAAAATCTTTAAAAAAAATAAATAAAAATAAAAAACTGAAATAAAATCTTTAAAAAATTTGCACACCCTCAAGGCTGGTCACACCTAATAATTTCATATATAAACCTCTAATGAATTATTTAGTGTCATTAACAAGGTCCTCTAAAAATAGGTTAACAAATATATGTCGATAAAGACTCTGGGGGCTAACCAATCAAGGCTGCTTCATCTTATATTTTCCTAAACTGCCAGTCAGAACAAACATTCTGCAGTATGTTTACTTGTATTTCTCATAATTTGTTCATATCTTTCGTCCATTTGTTTATAATGATCTTGACGCTCCTGAAAGAGTCTTTACGAAGGACAAGTATTAACTTTTGCAGAAGTAAATTTTATCTCAAGAAAAAAACCAAGAACTGTTACTGGACTACAAAAAAATGGTCCTGGAAAAGGGAATCTATAAGGAGAAGACGGCTCATGTCTGGACAAAGGCAGAATTAGGGACACGCGGTTAGTTTTACCCAGTATCTTATCAGACCCACCCTCCTTTCAGTCTTCTAGAAAATGAGGCCCACCGAGAACAGTCTCGACAAAGCTGGGGACAATGAAGGTGAAAGGAAGAGCAGAGGGCTGTTCCAAGGCCAGAACAAACCAATGTGGTAGCGTGTGAACACGGTGTGGGTAGATTTGAGTGAGGACAACAGGCAGAAATGAATTGAGCTATATGCTCAGAAATAAGCCATATAAATAGGGAAGGAAAAGTTGGTTACTTAATGCCTCAGGATGACCCAGCATCCCGGGTCTGTAAGAAGTCATTCCAAATTCCTGACCTGCAAAGTAACGTGAGACGCAGTCCAGGTGTACGTGAAAGCTGGAGGGGAGAGAGGCAGGAGCCTAGAGTTCTGAGGAGAAAGTTCTGAGCCAATGACCTTTCCCCCAAACATGTACCCCATGCTTGCACACATTAGTGAGTACGTGACACAGAGGCAGATACGTACCAGTTTTTTTCCAAAACTCCACAGGTACATATCCTGTTCCTGGCCTACTATTGAATTCCCGCTGCGAATCTACAGGAGGGATACACAGCACAGGGTTAGAAGCAGTCTATAACCAACATGTTTTATTTTTATGAAAAATTTTAATGAAAAATCAGACCTCTCACTCACCACTTAGATTCAAAGACATATCTTCATTTAGTGCAAAAAACATTCTGATAAGGAATAAAATTAGATTATAAAAAAGTACACTTAATGTTTAGTTTTAAAACACACACACACACGCCTCCAATAGTAACGGTATTTCAATTCAAAGTAGTGAGATTAAAAGTGATCTTCACTTTCTTCTTTTATCTGTATGTCCTTATTTTTTCCCTATAACCATGAATGTATTTTTAAGATACTCCCTAAAATGTAAATATAACTACAGATAGATACTTACGTGTGTGGGTATCCCTATCCAATTTAACGATCCCCATCACGCACAGGTCTCTATCAACTGCTCTGCAGACATGTCAGAGAATACGGCTTTTGTTTCTTGGCAACTTTGAATATTTTTGGGCAGGGGGCAACTGTGAACTTTTACATGTGATTTAAGGAGGTTTCCTTTAAAATTTCTTAAAATGCTTATAAACAAATAAAAAGTAAGTAGTAAAGAAACTACTCTGGTCTGGAACAGTGCATTTCAAATACACCCCAAAGAGGCATCCCAGAGGGTTGCTGGGAAGGGCATAAGGGGGGAGGGTGACACACACATACACGTATGTTTATTGTGATCTTAGGACATAATTTTTATAAGAAGTGGGTCCACTGAATTTTTCTTTTTTTAAATGAATCAATCCCAACAGACGTCCTCATTTCCTTATGCTTTACTGAGGCTAATCTGAAAAGCAGATTTTATGCTCTGAATACTCACCATCCATGGTGCAAAGAGGAATCAGGGGAACAGTCAGTGTGGCAGGGGAGGGCAGCCTGGCATGAAATGTTTGCCAGAGGAGCATTTTATAAATGGTTACTCCTCATGAGAATGCCTGGGAACTGGCTGTAAGCTGGTCTGGGACAGGGAGGGAATCTCTCCCATTCTAGGAGCTATCAGCACGAAGAACCTACTTCTAACCCCAGAGAGCTAGGAGGGGGTAATGGGGCTTTTTAAAATCGTGTAAAATACAAATAAAATCACCATTTTAAAAAGTGTGTAATTCAGCGACTTTTAGTACATTCACAATGTTGTACAGCGATCCTCACTAGTTCCTGAACATTTTCATCACCCCAAGAAGGAACCCCATAGGTTTAAAAAATTGATAGTACTAATACTTTTTGTAACACTGGGCTCTCTAAGAAGTGCTACTACTGTCAATAAAAAGCAAAGAGAAGGGCTCTCTTCAACATGGGTGAGGTTCCTGATTCACACAAGCCATTTGTCAAACACCTAGAGACTTAAGGATGAAATATAGGGAAAAACCTAGAATCAGAGGAATCAAAGTGACACAAGCTGAAGAAGGCAGTGGATCAATTTCAATGGAATCTTAAGTAAGAAAAACCAGTGAGAAAAAAGGTTTGAGTGTGTAGACAAGCTACCATTGGTATTAAATGATAGAAGAAACACTTGTTTACCTGTGGGGATGTGGGGGAAGTCCTGCCTGACCAACCAAGGAGAAGCCACTTCATTTCAGTTATCATATGCCTTGGTCATATCCTTTGTATCTGCCCAGTCCCCAGTGTTTTATTTCTCTGACAGATGTTAAAGGTGAGATGCACCTGACCCTACAGGAACTTCTCCGCTTACACAAAACATAGCTGGAAACTAGAGACATTTTCATGGTATTTCTGTAACTATTTTTATACCTCTAACCCAGAAAGGAACAGAAATCAGGATTTTGAGCTGGTTCACTAAGAAAACCAGAGTCTCAGAGGCTACTGTAATCAAAGGCAAGACAGATAATGCAAATAAATTGGTTAGAAATGGGCCACGAATGGTACCGTGGTTCTGTAGGAGAATGCTCTAGTTCTTAGGAGAGTGTACCGACCTACCTATCTATAACGGGGCAAAGCAAATATGGCAAAATGTGAAAAACAGGACAAATGTGTGCACTTTTAACATTTTTATGTGTTTGATAGACTTCAAAATACAAAATTGGGAAAAATGTTACGTATATGTATAGAAAATTGTTAAGAACAGACTAATTTGCTAATAAGTGAGCCTGGGGGAGCAGAAGAGAAAAGTGGGTGGCAGCAGGATTTTCACAATTTATAGGTTTCCATATTGCTTGCCCTTTATTACCATGCAATCCATTTAAAACAACTTATTTTAGAGAATAAACAAATAAAAATATCCAAGAAAATAAAGTCGATCTAACATCACCAGATGCTAAAACACATTCTAAAGCTGTAATAATTGCAAGTTTGATAAAGTGGTAGAACCTAATGGCTTAAGAGTGTGTGCTGGCTCTGGAATGCCATACTTAATCCTGATTTACTAGTAACAGAACCACTTTGGCCAACTTTTTAATTTATTTAAGCTGTAGTTTTGTCATCTGTCAAAGAATATAAGAGCAGTTTCTATACCTCAATAGCTTTGAAAACACACGTGAAAGGTTTAGCACTGGCTAGAACACAGTCAGGGCCCAGATAAACTCTTATTACTGAACTTGATAACTAATATAGTAGAAAGATATACAAAGAAAATTGAAGTATTCAACAAAATGGAGTATCAGATAATTATATAATCTCAGTATCTAAAGGATGGGTATTCATTATTTGATGGTAGGAAAATTTAACCGATTTGGGAAATTTTAAGTTAGACAGCTAGTACCCAAACATACAGACTTGAGTATGAAATAGACGAAATGTGTTGTACTTTGGATGGGGATCAAGATCAAGGAACAAACTATAAAGGGAAGTGATGGATTTGCTTCCATAAATATTAGCTATCTCAGCCATCAAAACAAACCAAGATGGGGTGGGGGAGAAAACAAAAACAAAACCAAGATCAAATGAACAAAAAGGCCTATATTCACAACCTATTAATTTTATAGCTAAGAATATATCCTCAGGGAAAAAGGCAAGATGTTTGAAAAATCATTACATATAAAGATTTTAAATATTACTCATCGAAAAACAAAAATAAAACAAGCAAAAAACAGGTAACGTTCAACAGCAAAAATGGCATAAAGAAATGATAGTATATTTACATGGTAGAATATTGTATAGCTATTGAAATTATGTTTGTAAAATCGTTAATGATGTGAGAACATGCTTAATACAAAGCCGTAACAGGATTCTCAGATATGTTTCAAAATTCTTCAGGGTGGGATGAGGAGCTAATGAATTCTTTCGAAGCTTCTGTATTTTCTACAATGAGCCATGTAATTTCAACTAAAAAATGATGCTTACCCCATGAGACTGCTCTGGGATACATAAAGGAATGGTTCTCAACTCTGGGAGACCAGGTCCCATCTCAGTCCAATTAAATCAGAATCCTGACATGAGGCCAGGGCATCAGCAATTTTCCAGAAGTGCCCAGGTGGAATCTAATGGACACTTAGGGTTAACCACTGAAGAAAAGTGCCTGACTTACAACCTGGTGTTCATGAGTAAGGTCTTCCAAACCATACTAGGAGGACAACCCCTCTGTTGGTCTTACGTATTTTCTATTCTAACACTGGTAACGTCTCTTCCTTCCAGTATTGCTACATCCTGTTTTTTCCGTTGTGGGCATTACTGCCTGACCAGCCATTTCGTTCTCTTTTAACCCCCACCCCCACTCCACCCCAGACACATTCACAATTTCTTCCCCTACCATTCCCCCAGATAGAGATACTCAAATTGTCACACCAGTAGTCAACCTTCACAGTAGAATGTAAATGGTAATCACAGCTGAGTCACGTGGTTCAGATTCTAGGAATCTCTGCATCTTCCTTAACACGTTTTTATTTTTTTAAGTTAATAATTGCCCTGTTTAGTCATGTGCTAAGTTTCTCATGTAATTATTTCTCATTCAATCTCAACTTCTCTTCCTCCTGTAGAAATACTTTATAAATTTCATTTTCTGAAATCTACAGCAAGCTTTTGGGCTATTCCAACCTCAAATGCTTTCTAGGCTTGCTGTACCCTGTTGCTTAGACACTCCCTCACTAGGTTAGGGATTTCCTTCTGTTCTCGGAGCTCTCCCTTTTTAAAGATTTTATTTATTTGAGAGAGAGTGAGAACGAGAGAGATCACTGAGGGAGAGGGGAGAAGTAGACTCACTGCCGAAGGCAGCCTCCTAACCAACTGAGCCACCCAGGCGACCCTCCCTCTGTTAAGACGGGTCCTGTTTAATCAATTCCATGTCTTCTACTCTGGTTTACTTCCCTCTTTTAGGGTATATCCTACTCAACTGTGGTAGATACCATGATAAAGGGTAGACAGGAGGTATGTTAAGAAAAACGTTATTTTAGAGAGAGGGAGCAAGCGAGAGCATGTGAGCGAGCGCGCACCAGCAGGGAGAGGGGCAGAAGGAGAGAACCATCAAGCAGACTCCCTGCTGAGCAAAGAGCCCAACACGGAACATAATCCCAGAACCCAGGAAATCATGACCTGAGATGCAACCAAGAGCCTGACGCCCAACCAACTGAGCCACTCAGGCACCCCAGGAGGTACATTTTTTGAAAAACCATGGGTTGTTAATCAAACATTTAATGGTTTTGGTCTAGTACAGAATTTTTTTAGAAGACTAATTCATTTATTTTAAAGGGAGAAAGAGT